>NC_142134.1:76409677-76718145 GCF_024610735.1 Ursus americanus | reverse complement strand
CCCCATCTCCTCACCCACCTCCCCTCCAACCCTCAGTTTGTTTCCTATGGTTAAGAGTCTGTTACGGTTTGCCTCCCTCTGTTTTTATCTTATTTTTTCCCTCCTTTCCCCTATATTCATATGTTTTGGTTTAGTTCCACATAAGAGTGGACACATATCAGTGTCTTTCTCTGACTTATTTTGCTTAGCCTAATGCCCTCAAGTTCCATCCATGTTATTGGCATATAAATGGCATCCATGTCTTGCCATATAAATGGCAAGATTTCATTCTTTTTGATGCTGGGTAATATTCCATTGTATAAGTATATATATACCACATCATCTTTATTCATCCATTGATGGAAATCTGGGCTCTGACCATGTTTTGGCTGTAGTGGACATTGCTGCTATAAACATTGTGGTGCATATGCCCCTTTGAATCACTATACTTGTATCCTTTGGATAAATACCTAGTAGTATAATTGCTGGGTCATAGAGTACTATTTTTAACTTCTTGAGGAAACTCCATACGGTTCTCCAGAGTAGCTGCACCAGTTTGCATTCCCACCAAGAGTTCAAGAACGTTCCCCTTTCTCTGCATCCTCAACAACATCTGTTGTTTCCTGAGCTCTTAATTTTAGCCATTCCAATCAGTGTGAGGTGCTATCTCATTGTGGTTTTGAGTGATGTTGAGCATTTTTTCATGTGTCTTTCAGTCATTTGTATGTCATCTTTGGAGAAATGGCTGTTCATGTCTTCTGCCCATTTCTTGACTGATTTTTGTTTTGTTTTGTTTTTTGGGTGTTGAGTTCTTCATAGATTTTGGATACTAGCCCTTTATCTGATAAGTCAGCAAATTTGCAGGATATAAAATCAAGGTACAGAAGTCTGTTGTATTTTATACACTAACAACAAAGCAGCAGAAAGAGAAATCAAGGAATAAATCCCATTTACAATGGCACCAAACACCTTAAGATACCTAGGAGTTAACCAAATAGGTAAAAGATCTGTACTCTGAAAATTATAGAATACTTACGAAAGAAATTGAAGACACAAAGAAATGAGAAAAACATTCATGGGTTGGAAGAACAAATATTGTTAAAATATCTATACTCATGGATTGGAAGAACAAATATTGTTAAAATATCTATACTACCCAAAGAAATCTACACATTTAGTGCAATCCCTATCCAAATAACACCAGTACTTTTCACAGAGCTGGAACAAACAATCCTGAAATTTGTATGGAACCATAAAAGACCCCAATTAGCCAAAATAATGTTGAAAAAGAAAACCAAAGATGGAGGCATCACAGTGTCAGACTTCAAGCTGTATTACAAAGCTGTAATCAAGACAGTATGGCACCGGCACAAAAACAGACACATAGATCAATGGAACAGAATAGAGAACTCAGGAATGGACCCTCAACTCTATGATCAACTAATCTTCAACAAGGCAGGAAAGAATACCCAATGGAAAAAAGGGCCTCTTTTTTTTTTTTCTAATTTATTATGTTCATTAGCCAACGTAAAGTACATCATTAGTTTTGATGTAATGTTCAATGATTCATTCATTGCATATAACACCCAGTGCTCATCACATCACGTGCCCTCCTTAATACCCATCACCTGGTTACCTCATCCCCCCACTCTTCCCCAAAAGCCTCTTCAAAAAAAATGGTCTTGGGAAAACTGGACAGCCACATGTAGAAGAATGAAACTGGACTATTTTCTTACACCAGGCACAAAAAAATGGATGAAAGACCTAAATGTGAGACAGAAATCCATCAAAATCCTAGAAGAGAACACAGCAACCTCTTTGACCTTGGCTGAAGCAAACTCTTGCTAGATTTGTCTCCAAAGGCAAGGGAAACAAAAGCAAAAATGAAATTGGGACTTCATCAGGATAAAAAGGTTTTGCACAGCAAAGGAAACCATCAACAAAACTAAAAGGCAACCTACGGCATGGGAGAATATATTCTCTCTAGTATTTCTTGTATCCTATCTCCTTCCAACCACTTCTGTAGACTGAGTGAAGTAATAGTCTGTTTTTCCATATGCTTTTCAGGGGACATGCTGGGTGATATGCTCAGGGTTCTATCTGTAGAAGTCCTGCTTTGTGGGCTTGTAGCAGGTGGGTCAGCAAAAGGGTGTTGGGTGAGTGGCAGCCTGATTGGCAGTTGGGAGCATCCCTGGCTTCCTAAGGGACAGCCTTGGTCAAATGACCAACTTTTTCCTGGGACCCTTTATGTCACAGTGTTGTCAAGGTTAGTCATTTTTGTCTGTGGAAAACCTCCCAAGGAACTCCAGGTAGAGGAAGCACAACCAGAATGCTCCCAGGAGGTCTCAGGCCAGAGTTTTAAGTGGGTGTGTGTCTATGGGCACCTTCGCTCCTGGCATACCTGGAATAACCCTTACAGGTGCTTAGGCCCAGTTCTTATGAGTCTTGATTCCATGAGACTTTTCTTCCACCTATATACTCACTGCCACAATTATAATTTCATTATTTTTTAAAAGATTTTATTTGAGAGAGAGAGCACAAGTAGGCAGAACAGCAGGAGAGAGGGAGAAGTAGGTTGCGCATGAAGCAGGGAGCCCGACTCGGGGCTCAATCCCAGGGTCCTGGGATCATAACCTGAGCTGAAGGCAGATGCTTAACCCACTGAGCCACCCAGGTGCCCTTATTTCATTATTTTTAGACTTTATAGATGTTTTATTGACTTTTTGCAGATGATATAAAACAAAAATATAATGCCTACATCTCCAAAAGTGGGAATTCTAATACTGTTAGTCCCAACTGCCTGTTTATTGAAGGAAATGTTCACTTGAGAAGTTTCAGGTAAGCACAGGAGCGTGGGATGCTGTACCACAAGGCCTTCTGCCCCCACTGTAAATGGTTGCCTGGTCTGTAGTTTTAGAAATGCTAATCAGCTGTTCTAGGGGGTCTATAAAGACCCTTTTCAGAAGGAGTGTGAGATGTGCCTAAGATGAATTAAATGACTGAGAAGGCAGAATCCTTGGGACTTTTTCTGGCTCCTACTGTTGTCTCAGTTGACTGTGTCTATTTACTCTCTGGCTAAGCCTCTCCAGAGGACCCAAAGGAAGAAGAATTTTATTAGAAGGAATGAGAAAATAGGGATGCAAGTGGGCATCAGACCGTACTTGAAAGTCTGACCCAGAAAGCCCAGGCAAGGTTCAAGTCCAACTGAGAGCCCTTGAGCCGAAGTGGCCAACAGAGGACACCAGCATCCCCAGGTTGGGCCTCAGTATCCCTGCTGTGTCCCGTCATTGGCCAGAGCAGCCAATGGCAGGCGTGGCCTCACAGTGGCGGAGCTCAGAGTAGAGCAGCTGCTCCAGCTTTCCATCAGTTGTGACCCCTGCAGTAGATCCCAGTGACCTGTGACCCAGGAATCTACCTCTGGGCCGTACACCTTTTATGTCCCCACACAGGTGTGGGGAGATTTCCTCTCTGGCTCTGGAGTATGTCTCACTCAAAATCTAGAAAGGGAGGTTACTGGTCAGGGGCAGCCTCCATCACTGTAGCTGACCCGCAACTGCAGCTGGTACTTAGCTTCTTTCTTTGCCGTGTCTGTTGTCCATTCCCTCCCCCTCAGCTGTCACCTCCACAGGGTTCAGTTCTACCTGTTGGGGTGTCAGAGACCACCATGAGCTCTAACTAGACACCTTATGTTTGCCGTACAGGGTTAGTCACAATGGGAGAGGGAAATATCAGGAGGCAGTCAAGTGCATTGCCAGGTCCCACATGCACTCTTAGTTTTAGTGAGGATTTCCCTTGATTTAGTATTTTCTATCTGATTAAAACCCACTTGTATTTGATTTTCTATGAATTGTGTGGTCATGTCTCTATTGATTTAAAGGTGCAGTTTATACACAAACTAAAGTTGTCCTTTATCATTTGGGTTGCAACTACTTTGATTGCTTCTATTTTATTTTATGGTATATTACAGAGATTTTTCCTTTTTTGTTGAGAGACTTGCAAATTTCACTACTTGAAAATGTGTGCCTTCTGGACTTTCTCTCATAATTAAAAAGCTGTTCCCCACTCAGACTTTAAAATTTTCAGATTTTCTTAGTCCTTATGTGTTTTGTCTCTTATGGTTAAAATCTGTTGTACTCGAATTTATTTTGCCACAAAAAATGAGAGATTGCCTGGGTTGCTCAGTCAGGTGAGTGTCTAACTCTTGGTTTTGGCTCAGGTCATGATCTCAGGGTTGTGAGGTCAAGCCCTGCATTGGGCTTTTTGCTCAGTGGGGAGTCTGCTTGAGATCCTCTCTCTCTGCCCCTTCCCTTCACTCGCACTTGTGTGCACGTACTCTTGCAAATGTTAAAACAAAACAAAACAAAACCCCTCTATCTCACTTTTTTTAAATCTTTCACACAGCTACTTTATCCCAGCATCAATGTTGATACCATACTTTGATCTTTTTGTATGTGTGAAATATAAAGCAGACCAAAAATATAAATAAAAAACCATCATCAAAGAATTTATTTTAAAAGAATTAGATTCAAATTTGGACAATGAGGGCATCAGACCATACTTTTATAATATTTACATGAGGAATGAGTTAATAGAGTATATTTTCTTTAAAGGAGAAATGTTTTTGATTCTTGTGTTTAAAAGATATCTTAAACAGATTCCCAAATGTTGGTCCACACAAGTATAAAACCATAAAGATTTTACAGACAATGCAAGATCAGGAAAGTAATGACAAAATATGGCTTTCTTTAAAATTTTATTTAGTTTAAAGGATTGCTCTAATTCTATGATTAGACTATGTTTTTGGCATCAGCAATAATTCACAAGAACTTTATTAATAAATAGAAGGTTTTATTTGTGGGAAGGTCAGATGGAAGAGATTCATGTCCTTAGCAAAATTAAGAGTTAGTAAAACTTTATTTAAAAACTTCAGATTGCTTCATAAAATTCAAAAATCTCATCCATCACTTTAGAGGATTTCCCTCTAATACGAATTTTTCCATGTTAAACTTTGGGGAATGTGTTCTAAAAACACTTTCTCTTGTATGTTTTAAAAACCAACTGAATTAAACTACAGCAGTAGGCACTTCTATATTCCTTCTATTCCTGAGGTTTTTCCTCTAGTACGCTCTCTGGTGTTTAATAGCGCATCATTTCTGAAGGGTTCTCTGTAGTTCCAGTTATCTATTGCTATGTAGCAAACTATAGAGAAATTTACTGGCCTAAAACAAGTTTATATTGCTTATAACTTTGCTGTTATTTAAGAAGGGCTCAGCTGGGCATCTTGTCTCTGTTTCATGTGGCATCAGCTAGAATGGTTCAAAGGGGCTAGAAGGTCGGCCCACTAACAGGGATGGCAGATTAGTACTGCTTGTCAACTGAAAGTGCAGTGGGCTCTTGGCCAAAGGCCTTAGGCCCTGTCTCATGTGACCTTCCCAGTGGGGGATGATTGGGCTTTCTCACAACATGGCAATTGGTTTGCAAGAATAAACATTCCAAGAGGCTAGGGCAGAAGTTGCAAGGCTTATGATCTAACCTTAGAAATCCAAGGAAGTCTTTTACCACATTCTATTGGTCAAGAAAGTCCTAGAGGCCAGCCCAGACTCAATAATAAGGGTGTCTTATCTCAGGCTGCTATAAAATACTGTGGATTGGGTGGCTTACCAGGTAACTTATTTCTCATGGTTCTGGAGGATAGAAGGTCCAAGGTCAAGATGTAGGCAGATTAAGTTCCTGGTGAGATGGAGGGCCTTCTTCCTGGTTTGTAGATAGCTGCCTATTCATTGTATCCTCACATGGCCAAAAGAATATGCTCTTATCTCTCTTCTTAGAAGGACATTAGTCCTGTCATGGGGGCCTCATTCTCAAGACTTGATGTAAACCTAATTACCTTCTTGATCCCCATCACCCATTTAACCCATCTCCCCCACCCACCTCCATTCTGGTGACCATCAATTCTCTTTAGTTGAGAATCTGTTTCTTAGTTGGCCGTCCCCCCCTCCCCACCCTTTGACATTGGCCATAGCAACTTCTTTATATGTCTCCTGAGGCAAGGAAAACAAAGGCAAAAATAAACTTTGGGACTTCATCAAAATCATCTGCACAGCAAAGGAAACAATAAAACTAAAAGGCAACCCATTGAATGGGAGAAGATATTTGCAAATGACATATCTGATAAAGGGTTAGTATTCAAAATATATAACAAACATAAAATTCAACACCCAAAAATGAATAATCTGATTTAAAAATGGGCAAAAGACATGAGCAGATGTTTCTCCAAAGAAGCCCTACAAACAGCCAAACAGACATATGAAAAGATGGTCAACAGCATTGATAATGGAAATGCAAGTCAAAACCACGATGAGATACCACCTCACATCTGTGAGAATGGCTAAGATCAACACAAGAAACAACAGGTATTGATGAAGTTGTGGAGAAAGGGAACCCTCTTACACTGTTGGTGCAAACTGGTGCAGCCACTCTGGGAAACAGTATGGAGGGTCCTCATAAAGTTAAAAATAGGACTACCCTTTGATCCAGAAGTTGCACTATTGGGTATTTACCCAAAGAATACAGAAATACTGATTTGAAGAGTCATATGTACCCTGATGTTCATAGCAGCATTATCAACAATAGCTAAATCATAGAAACAGCCCAAATGTCCATTGGCTGATGAATAAAGATGTGAGATATATATATATCTCCACACACACACAGTGGGATATTATTCAGCTGTAAAACATCTTGCCATTTGCAACTACATGGATGAAGCTACAGAGTATCATGCTCGGTGAAATCAGTCCAAGAATGACAAATACCATATGATTTCACTCACATGTAGAATTTAAGAAATAAGAGAGCAAACTTCCTCCTCTTTAATCAATCAGGTTTACCTGTGAGAAGGGAGGGATGTCCATGGAAGAAAGGAGATGTTCATGGCTAAAACTTTTATAGGTAGTAGTCTGAGAATATGGCCCAGTGGAAGGGAATGCTGTTCCAGTTTCATGACTGAGATATTTGAAATACATGGGACAAGGCTACAGGGACAGTGGAGTGGTTTGGCTGATGCTTAGAATTTCTAGGCAGATCATGAGATGCTGAACGTTACTGATGAGCTAAGTGAGAGCTGGAGGGTCTATGTGGTAGTTAATAAAAGGGTTCTTTGCACCTCTGTGGAAAGGCAGACCTAGACTGAAAATTAGTTATGAGATTTGCAGACCCTCTTGTAATGGAGAGGTCAGTGGTTTGGAAAGATGTGGCAAGCCTCACTGGGAGAATCACTGTGCAGGTCCCTAGGATTCTAGAGCAAATCCTTGCTGCCTATACCAGGGAATTGTACTTTACTTGAGAAACAAACTTGAGGTGTGTTACTGGATCCTAGTAGAAGTAAAACATTTGGCCATTGGACAAGTGAACATGCCTGGAACTAGGGATTCTATTTTACTGAGTCATAATGTCATTAAACCCACCTCCCATTAAACCCACCACTCTTAGACTAGTGCCCCTTCCACAGTTTGTTCCTATGACCATATAGGGGGCCTTGTTTGAATGGTTGGAAAAAGAAAAGGTCTGTAAATTTTGTTTATGAATGAATTACCTCTTAATGGTTCTTGAAGGTGAAGGTAGTTACTTCCAGGACATTTTAACCGAGTCCTGAAATTATTTCCATGGATATACTATTTCTTTCCAGTTCTGGGAATTCATACAAATAAATTCTGGGTTAGAAATTTAAGAGCTGCAGGAATTACTCTTTTATACTGTGTTTTTTATTAATGGTCAATTGTTAGTTATAGGAGACTGTGTGGTTACTCACAAGGAGTCTTGTTTGTGGATTTGGAAACCCTGATGTCGTTGCCCCACACTTTTCAGGTGACTTAGCTATCTCACAAGCCAACTTTTTACCTTTTCCCTGCTCATCATCCCAAACTACCTTGAATCTCAGTAGTGATGATGCTACCATAAGCCACAGTGTTCACCAGAAGTGAGATCTTTATCGGTATTTTCGTTCTAAAATCTTGTCCTGGGGGTTTGCTTTCTATGGCACTCCTGGATCCAAATGTCTTAGCCTGGGTTCCCCCTGAAAGCAAATCCTGAGAAGAGCGTTTGTGTGCCAGTAACTTTTGGGAGGTGATCTCAGGGAGAGCTGGGAGCTGGGGAAAGTGAAATATGACCAAGGTGTGTTACTGGCTCCTGGTAGAAGTAAAACATTTGGCCATTGGACAACAAGTGAACATGCCTAAAACTAGAGACCCTATCCTACTGAGTCATAATGTCAGTGGAATGGGAAGAGATAGCCATTGCTGTGGACAGGTGGTGTCCAACCCATCTCTGAAGAGTTAATCATGAAGTAACAGAGTATCTGATGGATGCTGTATATGGTGAGTTTAATTCTGAAGTTCTCAGGTGAAGCTTTAGGTCTTCTGAAGCCTTGATTTATAAGTTGCCCTTACATTGACTTCAATTTCTTTACTTAGGCAGGCACCTAGGGGAATCTGGCTAACCAGACTGATTTACCCAACAGCCCAGAGTTTCCTTAGGGTAGAGCAGTCAAACATTTGTTAATGTATTGGTTTCAAATCTACCATTACAATGCAGGAGAAGAAAAGAGTCTCTTCCTCTACCCATTTATGTTCTCCAGTTGGGGCCCTGTAAATGAGATTCGCCAAATAGATTAATGAGAAAATGAAGCTTACTAGCATGACTATTGTGCATACACATGGGAGTACCCAGAGATGAGTAACTCAGAGGTGTGGCTGAACTTGGGTTTATATACCTTCTTAGGAAAAAACAAAGGGAAAGGGAATTGGGCTTCTGAATAGGGAGTTAAGTTATGGGAAGGTGACCAGGAAAAGTGGGGTATGTAAGGATTGTTTAGTAACATTTTTCATGCAGATTTAAGCTCTGACTTCTCCTTTGGTTAAGAATTCATAAGTCTTGGAGCGCCTGGGTGGCACAGCGGTTAAGCGTCTGCCTTCGGCTCAGGGCGTGATCCTGGCGTTATGGGATCAGGCCCCACATCAGGCTCCTCCGCTATGAGCCTGCTTCTTCCTCTCCCACTCCCCCTGCTTGTGTTCCCTCTCTCGCTGGCTGTCTCTCTCTGTCAAATAAATAAATAAAATCTTTAAAAAAAAAGAATTCATAAGTCTTACTCTTCCTGGTACAGGAGAGGGAGACTTTTCTACAAATTGATATTTCCTTCATAAATGGAAATTTCCACTACAAAAGGAAAATGTACCCTGTTTCTAGAGCTTTTTAGGCATCTCCTGGTTCTCTGTGACCCTCAGCAGTATCTTATGGAACAGTTTCCTAAACTCCTGTCTTCCACCTGTTCATTCATTCCCCCAAGCCTCCGGCAACCACTGTTTTAATGTCTCTATAGTTTTTCCTTTTCCAGGATGCTGTATGATTAGAATCATACAGTATTTAGCCTTTTCAGACTAGTCTCTTTCACTATGCAATATACATTTAAGGTTCTTCCGTGTCTTTTTGTGACTTATAGCTCATTTTCTTACGACTGATATTATTCAATGTGTGGATGTACCACAGGTTATCTGCTCACCTTTTGAAGGACAAGAGATGTTAATTTTAATTTGGGGAAGTATTAAATGAGAAAAACTCAGCTGAGTACATTTAAAAAGTAAATTGGCTTTGTTCAGTGATTCATGCATTGGGCAGCATCCCATCTAGCAACAGAAAGGAGCTCCATCAAATGGGTTACCTCAGTAGTACTGTTCAGGTGTTTCCGGTTGACTGGGTAAAGGGTATATTCCTGGGGGTGGGGGTGACTATAATTAATTAGGTATTAAGCCTTGGTTTCCTGATGGTGGGATTTAGCACAAGTGATACAGGAATTTTGGTCCTGCCGTTTCCTTTTTTTTTTTTTTTTAATAATTTTTTATTATGTTATGTTAGTCACCATACAGTATATCTGTATTATTAGTTATTGATGTAGTGTTTCCTTTTTATCAGAAATGAATTTACCCATTTGTGGGCAAACAACAAGATTCTCAGGGAAAATTTATCTTGTTACTTGGGATTTTTGGCATGGTGGGCAAAGCCCTGCCCAGAGCCCCCAAGCAATGGACTTGGTTGCCCCACCTTTAAGGGCTATTTCAGGGTTTTCCTCCACTAGAGAGAGTCACCTTGTTGCAAATAAGTCACCTTGCTGAGCTCATGCCCTTCCTAGCACATCCAGTGACTGAAACTCTGGTATAAGGCCAGGCACTTCTGTCCAATTCGGGACAACTCTGGCTTGGGATGTTGGGTCTGTGTCAGAGTTGACCTCTCTCCTCTGCCAAATATACTTCCTTTCATTCTTCTGTAGGTGTTGGTCCCTAGTAATATATATTAATATCCTGTGGACCAAGCCTTTATTATGTGGTTTGATTGCTTTATTTTTATGGCACATGCATTTTAACAGGACAGCGTGATTTGTCCTGATGCTTGTGTTCAGTGTCCATTGGAAGTGTGTGTCCCACAGCCGTCTGGTGCCTTTTCTGACAGTCTCATGGAAGGATTGCCCTGTGATGTTCCATGACTCCATGCTGAAATCACTTTATTGTCTAGTTTCTAGAGTGTTGAATGTGGGCTGCTTGGAATTTGGGTTTAGTTTTGAATAGAACCTGACTTACAGAGGGAACTTGGTAAATTTTAGAAGCAAATATCAATTCTTATCTTCTCAAACATGTCAGCCCTGGGCTGCAATCAGCCTTCAGTACTCACTGTGGGTCTAATAATGCTTAGATATAAACAAGAGAAATTGAACTGAGCCCCTAAATTGGCCACCAGGGATTGGGTGAAATGGTTCTGTGCTCTTAACGAGTAGATCTCCTCCAGTATAATATCACGATGCCTCTTCTTATATCCTGCCCCTGAGTCCAGAAGAAATCATGCTCTGGGGGTCTGAGCTCTGAGTCTTGTAGGACCAACTTGCATACCTTTGTGCAGATTATATTCTCTACAAAGACACCTGCTGTTGGAGGAGTTGGGGTTAAAGTCCAGCCCATGCTTGGCAAAGACTTTCCTAGACAGGCTCCTCTGAGCTGTCTCTTCAGCTAGGCCTCCTCCTTGAGCCCTGTCCTCAACCTGCCTCAGCCAGTCTTAACAAGAAATCCTGCCCAGTTCTCTGCTCAAACTCCTCATCCCCCACCTTTGATGTCCAAGTCCTTGGCCCAGCATTAGCAAGGATCCCCTATCGACTCTCAGTCCTCCTCCATCGACTGACCCCCTCATTCTGCTAGTTGGCTATAAATCCACAGCTGTCCTTTCTGTATTGGGAACTGAACTCAGTTTCTTGAGTCTTGCTGCCAATCCGTGGGTCCTTACCATTTTAACCAGTTTCTTATTAATTTTGTCGTTAACATACCCTACTCTCAAAACTGTCAGACCAATTTTACAGGGATGCTTTTGCCCAAAGGAAGAGATACATTTTTCTTTTCTGAACACACATACTATGTGCTCACCAAGCTCGAGACCTACCTAAATGGAGTGTGCTCTGCTAACTTTCACGAAGACCTCGGATCTGTGAAAGGTGGCTCTGAAGCATGCCCTGAAAATTAGGACCATGCCTTATCCCACGGTGCCAGGCTGCAAACTGGAGGTTTAAATGTCCTCCAATTACCCCTTGGGCACTTCCAAATTAAGTTCATATTGAAGAAGAAAATCAAGAGCTGTCTTGAGAAATGGATCCCTTATGAACCATTTCAAATTCTCTTTATTCTCGTTAAGGGAGTTGTGTGGATGTTGGTCTTGTCTGGTTATCTACCTGTGAACACACCCAGGTATGCCCTAAAACCTCTCAATGTCTCCTCCTGCACATATTTCCCAGACTGAAGTCCCCCCCCCATTAATCTCCTCTACTTCTCCTTGGGACCTATGGGGCTACCTAGATGTGACAAAGCCTGGATGGTAGCTGAGGCCCAGC
This sequence comes from Ursus americanus, assembly GCF_024610735.1. NCBI lineage: Eukaryota > Metazoa > Chordata > Mammalia > Carnivora > Ursidae > Ursus > Ursus americanus. The sequence goes on along the minus strand of NC_142134.1, from coordinate 76,706,246 downwards.
CAAGTGCCCAGGCTTTCCTTTGTGAATTACTATGGGTGCTCTCCGAAGACACCTGTAAAGAAGTGAGGGAAAGGAGGAAGCGAAGCAAGGATAAAGTTTCAGGTATAGTTTTACATCAGTTGGATGCTCAGGACCATAGAAAGCACTGCAGCGTTGATACTGCCTTGAAGCAAGAGGGCAGGGCTTTGATTCCAGCACAGTAGCAGATGTCAGTTAGGGATGTTCTGGGGGTGGAGGTATGGTTTTAACTTCTAGGCATCTCCTGGCAAGGTGACTCTAACAACTTCAGAGCAATTCTCCAAAGAAGGTTGCAGGGGTGAACCAAAAGCAGCTATAGCATCTGGGAACAGGGATGCCTAGGATCTGGTGGGGCACTCATGACACGACTATGTCCAGAACAACCATTTTCTAGTGAGTTGACCTAGATCCTTCCATATTCCTTCCATGTTACTCTAATGTTGAGCACACTTAGAGTAAAAGCAGGCAATTTTCAAAAGGTATCTCTTGATAAGAAGGGAATGTAAGGAACTGCAAAAACTCTGCCTCCCTAACATTCTGCTCAACTTCTGATAAAGCTCCCAGATAGTTATCCTGGAGCTTGGTCCCTTCGGCCACAAGAAAATTTCACTCTGGATCTGGACTAGATTTTTTTTTTCCTGCTATGTTTTGTTTGTATACTTGGGAAAGTGATAAAAAGAATGAAAGTAGAAAAATGGACACCAATGCAAAGTCTAGTAGGCAGGCGTGTATGAACCCCTATGCTCGTTCCTGGTGTATGCAAACAAGCAGCAAGTCTACTCTATGAAATACTATTGAGTATAGTGCATGGGGCCCAGGGGGTTTGACCTTATGAGTGAGCCCCATGAAGAACAAAAGGCAGATCAGTCAGTGCCCTGGCTAAGTGGTTTTGAAGCTTTGGACTCTTATTTAGGGGCGACTACAAATGCCCCAGCGCAGCTCTGGACCTGAGCTGACCGCCTGGGATCATACTTCCCAAGAGAGAGATAGGGGTTCTTCATTTCACCCCTGTGCCAGAATGGCCAGGGAGGAGATTGTATGTGTACCTTAAACTCCAGTACACCCTCTCTAAGCAGATCATAAAAAGGGTTCCCTTTTCATCCATCCTGGATCTGGGGGATTCTGCGTGCTGGACCTGAGGTAGGACTCCCACTCACTCCTTCTCAGTAGAGGCACATTGAGTGGTCCTGGGCATGCGCACTGGTGAGCGTACCTCCTCTGCCGCTCTGGCTGCATTCAGCCTCTGGAAGATGCTGGCCGCGGAGGGCAGGTGCACAGATCAACTCTCTCTGGCCCGGAGAGCCCACGGTCTCCAGCATTGCTGTAGTCTCTTCTTTGTGTCTAAAAGCAATCACAGGAATGCCCTTTTGTCTGTGAGCCTTTTCAGCATGATTATTTTCTTTCACTTAGGAGTCTGTGTCTACTGATTGGAAGAAGTTCCTTGTCATCCTCTGGCAGGCATGTTTACTCATGCAGGACTTCCCTGCAAGGGCAAGAATCATCCACAGGACCAAGAACAGAAGGGAATTTATCTTCCCACTCCCTCCCATCTGTTTCCCATCAATCAAGTTTAGAAATACTTTCTCCCATTCCATAGGTTACCTTTTCATTTTGTTGGTTTCCCTCGCTGTACAGAAGCTTCTTAATTTAATCCCACTTATTTATTTCTGTCTTTGTTACCCATGAATTAGGTGTCATATCCAAAAAGTTATTGCCAAGATCAATATCAAGAAATTCTTTGCTTTCTTCAAGGAGCTTTATGGTTTTGGGTCCTTAAGGCTTTAATCTTTCTTGAATTATTTTTTTTTAATTTTCTATTTAAATTCAACTTAGTTAACATATAGTATATTATTAGTTTCAGGGGTAGGATTTAGTGATTCATCAGTTGTTATGAGCACTGGGTGTTATATGAATCAAGTGCCCTCCTTAATGCCTATCACCTAATTACCCATCCCCCCATTTACCTCCCCTCCAGCAACCCTCAGTTTCTCTATAGGAGTCTCTTATGGTTTGTGTCCCTCTGTTTTCATCTTATTTTGTTTTTCCTTCCCTTCCCTTATGTTCATCTGTTTTGTTTCTTAAATTCCACATGCATGAAATCATGTGATATTTGTCTTTCTCTGACTAACTTATTTCACTTAGCATAATACCCTCTAGTTCCATTAATGTCATTACAAATAGCAAGATTTCATTCTTTTTGATGGCTGAGTAATATTCCATTGTGTATATATTCCACATCTTCTTTATCCATTCATCTGTCTATGGACATCTGGGCTCTTTCCATAGTTTGGCTATTGTGGACATCGCTGCTATAAACATTGGGGTGCATGTGCCCCTTTGAATCCCTGTGTTTGTATCCTTTGAATAAATACCTAGAAGTGCAATTGCTGGGGCATAGGATCAGAAAAAGACACTAATGGCTTTAGCTGGAAGTGCTGGTGAAGAAGTCAGAAGTTGGAGAATTTTTTTGTGGTGCTGCCCTAATCAGAGAAGCTTATTGGAGAGCTCTTAGATGTTGGAGTTCATGGACAAGTATGCAAGAATACCAGATCTAATACTGTACCTCTCAGTAATAATGACCTCTCTTTCCTTTTCTATATTCCATACTTTTCATAAGTTCTTGTCATTGGCAAACCCAACTCAGAGCCATATTGGGCAGGTATATTCATTTCTCCTACTGTGCAACAAATTACGTCAGTCTTAGCCTAAAACAACACATGTATTAACAATTTCTGTGGATCATAAGTACTAGCATGACTTACCTGGGTCCTCTGCTTCAGAATTTCATAAAGCTGCAGTCAACAGATTGGCGGGGGCTATGTCTCATCTCATGGTTTGACTGGAGAAGGATCCATTCCTGAGTTCATGTGCTTGTTGGTAGATGTCAGTTTCTTGCTGACTGTTGGTGAGAGGTCCCCTAGTTTGCCCTTTGGGTTTCTCTGTAGAGTAACTCATAATATAGCTGCTTGCTTTGTCAAAGCCCAACTTTGATGGGAAAGAATGTTCTAACAGGAAGATTGTTACAATCTTAAGTACATCCTATCATCTTTGCTATATTCTATCAGAAGCAAATTACAGGTTCCACTCACATTCAGTGGGATTGGATTTCACAAGGATGTGAATACCAGAACAAAGTGATACTTAGGTTTATCTTTGTCTGTCTGCCATACAAGGAGATTTAGGAACATGTAATTCTGAGAAGATCTTTGCATTACAGAGAAGAAGCCATGTGTGTAGCAGTAATGCAAAATTGACAACTAACATCCAGCACCTAAGGTCCAGTGTGATGTCCTGTGGAATGTCAAGCAATCACAGTCTCTGCAGGATTATACTGTGATTGAGAGCAATGAGGGAGAGAAATCTGGGCAAGATGATAAATTTTTGCTCTTTACCTTTTCTACTGATGGGAGTTGAAAAAAAATCACACCAGATCAGCAGCTAAATACCAATTTCTATAAGTTGCCTTTGGGCCTACTACCTGATTATGGTAATCCACCATTATGTCATTTTCCATGATTTTTTTTCAAGGGACATGTAGGTGAATTGAAAGGGGTAATATAATAGGGACCAAAACTTCTGAATCATTTAAGTAGTTGACCGGGCACTAATCTTTGCATCAACCCTTGGGATACAATATTGCTTTTGAATTATCTTGGTTTTGGGGGATGAGAGAACTTGCAAAGTCTTCTATTTGATCCTTACTACAATGATGGCTTTTACTCTACCAGTTAGGTAAAAAAAGGTTATGACAATTTATAAGAATATCCCTCTTAATTATCCATTTGGAACTGTATAAATATATGGTGGTTTTTCTTTCCAACTGAGACCACAGCGAGAAAGACTTCTGTCATGACTCATTTTTATACTGGTCTCCGGAAGCCTATTCTAACTTCTGGGAACTGTCATGCTATTTAGGATTCCTGGGTATCATTGCCATTCAGAAACTTTATCCAATAGTTTTCGAAGGTCTATTTATTTCTTTTTTTAAAGTGTTTATTCTGGAAAAGAACCTGTTAAAGGAAGAGGCTGCCACCCAATATTTGAAAGAAAATGCTGAATTTATTGCTTGCTATACAAGGGAGAGCTGTGCCTATAAGGCACAGTGTCCACGACAAGGAAGAGCTGATCTTGCACAGGGGTTGAAAAGAGTTTGATGGTGGGCAGACTTTCAGAAGCATGCTCATGGGCTGACTTTTCAGAACCACGGGACTATCATTGATTGGCTGGCTTACAAGAGTTTAGTTCCTGACGCAAAATTGTTATTTATCAATTGAGCTAGGTTTAAAACCAGTTCTGACAGTTGCTGTTCCTATGGCCAATGAATAATAAATCCTTTCCTAATAGGATAGAAAATATTGTTCATTAGGCTGAAGGTCTGTTTGGGAAAGAATTTGGAGAATTTTTATTGGATATATTTGTTGTGGTTTACAGAAACTTCTTTTCCCTAAAGGACTGGGTCTCTAACTGGAAATTAGATAAGGGATTATAATTATCCCTTCTGGGGCTGTTAGCCTTCCTCTCTCACGAGCTCTTAATTTTGTGTGGTTATACAGGCCAACTGTCCCCTTTCGGGGCCCGTCTATCTTACCCCTAGGTTCACCATGGAATAGAAGCTATTAAGGATCTCATGTTCCCTGTTACAGTAATTACATCTATCTTGCATCTGATGGTCACATGCCACCATCTGCCTCTACCAATGCCTTCATGCTATATCATCCGCATACACTCAAACACAGTGCCGTTGTGGCATGTCCTGCAGAGGACAGTCACCACTAGTTGCTCAGCAGTGTCAATTCCCACATCACTAGTGTATTCCTTATTGCTTTGTTGAGAGTATTCTCTGGGCCTTCCTAGAAACAAGCCTGGTAGAACTTCTGCTTCCACATGAAAAATCTATTCTAAAATTTCTACATATATGAGCCTTTTGATCCTTTCTTCAATCTTCCAAGGTGGTTTTGGCATCTCCAGCTTATTTGGCTTTAGGTGGCTATGATGGACAGAGAGGCACTGCCCAGATCCACGCTCAAGGAAGGATTTGTCTTAGATGCTAGGGGTGCTATTAACAGAGAGCCTTTACCTCTTGGGCCCTCTGGGGCTCTCCTTGGCTGCAATGATGTTGGCACAATTTGCACCATGCCCCCACACTTGCCCTGTAGTACAATATTATGTTTGATATACCAAGATCTAGAGGATGCTGAGGTGGTGGGCTCTGTCATGTTTCCATATAATTTATCATTATTACTCCTGGAAAAAAAAAAAGATGGATCTGGAAGGTGACCGTAAATTGCCACAAGCTCAACCAAATAGGAGTCCTTCTTTACTAAAGCAGATTAACACGGTATGCAGCCAATGATTTGGCAAATTCATGGTTTTTCCTTATCAGAAAAAAATATTCTTGTGGAATGAACGATATCAGCGGCTGGCAAACTTCCTGTAAAGGTCCGGATAGTAAGTATGCCAGCTGTACAGTCTGTCACAACCATCTGTTGCAGCACCAACGTAGCCACAGCTCACACATTTCAAAAAATGAGTGTGACTGTGTCTGAATAAAACTATAAAAACACGTGGCAAGCCAGATTTGACCTACGGGCTGTAGTTTACCAACACTTGGACAACAGTATACATGTATAGTTTCACCTCAAGTTCATGTAAGCTCTCCAGCCTTGTCATAATCTGAAGAGATCGGGACTGTCTGGATGTCCTGCCGGGGGTCACGCTGACCTACAAGCTAGAAGCAGTTCGCATATTGGTGGCCTTGAATGATACGCATACACTCAGAAGACAGAAGATAATATCTGCTAAGATTCAATTCGCACTAGTCACAAATCCCTAATGAAGGGGCCTAGTAGTCGGGGACATGTCAGAATATCTCAACCATGCCAATCTGTGTGCTCGGAGAAGCAAATACCAAAATGGGATTATATGTGCAAGAGATTTACCGGGAGAAGTACCTGTGGAAGAGAGAGAAGCGGGAGTAGGCAAGGAGTACCTGCTCTCCTCCATGCCAGTGTGATACCTGTGAAAGGAGAGAGAGGGAAGGAGGATTGGGAAGGGGTGGCGCTAGTGCATCACTGAGCTGTCACTTGCTGGGAGCAGCTGGAGGGAAGCACGGCCCCAATATGTATGCAGGCCCCACGGACCCAGATAGGCAATATCTGGGACTTTCGTGTTTCCTGCAGAAGGACCGCTTGAAGGATCTCTGAGTGGCACACTTCGCGGCCACCATACTGTCTGAGATAAGAAATACTTGCATCTTTTACATCCCATCACAAAGGACGAAGTGCAAGGACTGGCTGACCTCTTTGGGCTTCAGAGCAAACTTATTACACCCCGTGACTACTCTCCTAACACACATTGGGTGACATGAAAGGTTGCCGACTTTGAGCGGGGCCCAGAGCAGGAATGGGCTCTGTAGAAGATCCAGGCTAGGGTCCAAGCCCCTCTGCCTCTTAGGCTACATACGTGGGTTCACTTGGTTATCCACTTTGTGAAGAAGCAGTCTGAGGTTAGACTACATAGACTCCTGAGCAGTGGCATATGGCCTAGTCATCTAGGCAGAGGCCTGAACACAGAAAGATTAGAAGATCAAGGACAAGCAGGTCTAGGGTAGGGGAATGTCAAGGGCCATAGTGTTTTGACACCCACGTTAATACTCCACAGAGAGTATCCATCAATAAACAATAAAGACAAAATGACTCAGCAAGTTAACATCAGGCAGCCTGTGGCATTGGCCACTCCAGTGCAGGCAACATGAGCGCATGAACAAAGTGACCCTAGTGGCAAAGGTGGAATCTGCGGATGGGCCCAACCACATGGGCTTCCCCTTCCCAAGGCTGATGTAGCAATTGCCACCACTGACTGTCCAACCCGCCAGGAATGGAGACTGATGCTGATCCCTCCCCCTCCCCACCCTTAGGTACTATTTCTCAAGGAAACCAACTATCTAGGTGGTAGTAAGCTTATACTTTGGGGCCCTTGAATCCTAGAGGGGCCAGTGGTTTGTAGTCACAAGGATAGATACCAATTCTGGGTATGGCTTCCCAGCCCCCGCCCCCGAACTTCCGGGAGTATCTCTGAGGGATTATGGTACGTTGGATTCCCTGGAACCAGATTCTGTGACAGTTTCATGCACAGCACGAGACAGACCCACAGTAAGTGAGATGCAGGAGAGAGAGTCCGTGATCATGGGATCCACTAGCCACATCAACAGTGGGGTTTACAGCGCATTTCTGAACTGTTCAGACGCTTGAGTTTTAGTGCCTGGGTCTCTCTCAAATCTTCATGACAAAGCAGGAAAGTTCTTAGAAAATCTGTCTGCATTTCTGAGGCCTCCTGGATCCTTGTTAGGACATGGTGGTGGACATCTTTTATTTTTGCTTACTTAGCATCCAGTGTTCCTCTTTCTGGTAACATCACTCTGCTCTTCTGTAGTCCATGGTTTCCTCAATCAGGTAATGTTACCCCCTGGTCATAGCAATGGGCTCTGTGACCTATCAGAAAGAAACGGTTATAAGCAGGTCTGTGATGCATTCTCTTTAATGGGGAACACCTCTAAGAAAGAATGGTTAAATCCTATAAACATCCTAATGATGGACCTGGCAAAACACCAATGGTTTTTGGTTCGAGATTCTTTGGGTATGTTCTGATTAAAGTATTCCATAGATAATCTATCTAAAATTGCTTATTCTAAACAAAACGGGAATTTTAGGGCTTATGGGGTGGGGATTCCTCTGCCACATCATGAAGGCTGCTTAAATATTGGAGTTTAAAACGGACGTTTCATGATGCAGCAGTCCCTTTATGTGTAAGTCACGTGACCGTACACGGTCAGCGACGTCAGCTGTCAGATCTCGGCCAGAGAATGTCCTCAAGTGGCAAGATACCCTTGTTTGGCTTGTGCCTTGTGATTATTCTTATCCTTGAAATCGTTAGTGAAGCTTGGTACTGGGCAAGAGCCGTGATTCTCACGGGGGTGATTTGACAATCCCATCTTACACGTTATTGTAGTCTGAGACCGAAATCACAAGCAACAGAATTCAGTTCCGACCAGATTTCCAAGCGGAGTGACACCCAGTCTTCTGGGATTGAAGACAGGGTAAGATGTAAACCTGATGGTGCTGAGAGCCGCAGAGTGATTGTGGTTAATACGACATCCACAGAGAAAACGAAACCCAGTATGGAGCCAGTAAAAATGACTTCTGACACTTTTGAGGGCTTGGAGCTAGCTGCATTTCAGACTTTATCCCAGACTCTGCAGTTACGTGAGGGACTTAATGATTTTCTTTTATTTAAGCCAGTTTCAATTGAATTTTGCCGGCTAGGCATCTGGCAAAACCTAAAAGAATGTACTCATTTTTCCAGCTCTGCTGGAAAACAGATTTTCCCACACAAATACCGTACACTCATGTGGGTTATAATGAGTTATAAATGACATGTGAAAAGCATACACACTGTTAAACTAAATGAAACCTGACTCTCACTCTGTGTTAAGCCAACTTATCTCACAATGTGAAAGTGGTTAAATCTGCTTCAGGCAGAAACAATAGTACCAGGAGTTGTGCATTGAAGGTTTTAAGATAAGCAGATACAAAGTGCCCTGTGATGTGGTACAAGAGGAAGCAGACAGTCTTAACAAAAATAAAACCGGATCAGGATTAAGCCTCTAGATTTAAGCAGTTTTCAGGAAACGCAGAAGAGACAGGAGACTCTTGGTGTCCTTCCTGATCCTTAAGCCTGCTGCTGAGACCGTTGGCCGCTAAAGGTTCTCTTGCAGCCCCTTTCTAGGAGAATTACCTGTGGGCAGAAGTGAATTCTTGCCAGGGGTTACCATGCCCACCCACTCAGGGAACCCATAGCCAGGAATTGACATGGAGCAGCTAGCTAGAGCTGGCCCCTTGCCTGAAAAGAGGAATCAACTTTGTGGGGCCGGGCCTGAGACGTGATCTCTGCTTAGCTATTTGCCTTCCCTCTCCTGCCCCTCCACCCCATTGCATTCCCTCTTCTGAAAGCACTTCCACAGTAAACCACTTTCACACAAGTTCCCATCTCAGGCTCTGCATTTAGGAAATCTGTCCTAATACGAACATGTTGAGACAGAGGGACACAATCGGTCTTATCCGCAGTGTGGGAAATTCTACAAGTCAACCTCGTTTCTTCAACAGATTCCAAGGGGGAAAAAATGGGGCTGGGGGAGAAGACAGTTACAGTTTAAAGGGAATTAAGTGTTCCAAACAGACTTCAGGGGTGGCTGGTGCTTGGATCTGACTCAAACACACCGAACATGAAAGGACATTTATGAGACAATTGGGGAGGCTTGAGACTAGATATTTGATAATGTTAAAAACAAAATTCAACCTAGTAAATTTGAAGATGGAGTTGGTTTTATTAAGTGATTCTGGAATTGGGCAGTATCCCATTCAGCAAGTAGAGGGCACTCCAGAGACCTACACAAAGGGAAACGTTTTTAAAAGCAGGACAAGTGGGCACCTGGGTGGCTCGGTCGGTTAAGTGTCTGACTTCAGCTCAGGTCACGATCTCAGGGTTCTGCGATGGGCCCGTGTCAGACTCTGCACTCAGCGGAGAGGTGGCTTCTGCTTCTTCCTCTGCCCCTCCCCCCATGCAGTTGTGCTCTCTTTCTCTCTCTCACTCTCTCAATTAGATAAAATCTTTAAAAAATAAGAGCAGGACAGGGCAGTCCTAAACAGGAAAAATTATTTCAGGTGAGATCACCTTCCTCTGGGGACAGGAGGGTCTTACTAGGTGAATTACCTCATTTTCCTTTGGAGGGTAGAGAGGGCTATCTGACAGATTACCTCATTGTTGACCAGAAAATTCCTGACTGGCCAGTTAAGACTGCATTTCTGGGGAAGACTGAAAATACAAGCAGTTTAGGTATGAGGCCAAGTTACCAAACCAGGACTTAAGTGACAACATTTTGGGTCCACGGTTTTCTTTTTAACAATATTAAGGAACTGGGGCGCCTGGGTGGCACAGTCATTAAGCGTCTGCCTTCCGCTCAGGGCGTGATCCCTGGGTTCTGGGATCGAGCCCCACATCAGGCTCCTCCGCTGGGAGCCTGCTTCTTCCTCTCCCGCTCCCCCTGCTTGTGTTCCCTCTCTCGCTGGCTGTCTCTCTCTGTTAAATAAATAAAATCTTTTAAAAAAAACAAAACACAATATGAAGGAACTGTTAATACATTTCAGTTATATCTTTGGGCTTATTTTTTAAGGCCCTTATGTTTTTGGAGCTATATAATAGCAAATTTGCAGGTAGAATGGTGTGCTTCTGGAATTTGCTTTATTTTTTCAACTAACATTTAATGAAGATAGAAGCATTTTCTTTGTTTGTTTTTCACCCGTCTAGCTAAATTCAAGGGACCAGATGAAATGAGGTCCCCTACTCTTCCGCCATCTTTTGGAATTTGCTTTAAAATAACCCAGCAGTGGAGTTGGGGACTGGGTGAGAATGAGATGAAACAAGATTATTAAGCATAAGATGAAAAATACTGTAGCTGATGATGGATTCATAGGTTTTATATTATTCTATTGTATTCTATTGTATGCGTTTCAAGTTTTCCACTACAAAATTTTTTTTTTTATTCTTTTGACCATATTAAGTGGTGACTTTCCTTCTGACAAAAGAGTCGCTGGCATCACGACGCAAGATTTTCTCAAGGCCACACCTTGTCTTAGGAAAGAACGCAGGAATTTTTCCTGGCCAATTATAATTTTTGAGTAGAGTATCTTTCTGAGAACGAGGAACTAGAGTTACCTAAGAACCCATTTAGTAATTGCTATTTGTTGTGCTTGTTACTCGCTGTTGGGGCTGTCTGATTAAGCAGCTAGTTCAGTCTCCCCACAAAGCTGCTTTTGCAAGATTGCATGGTCAGGGAAGCTTACCATTTGTGAGAAAACAGCAATGCAAGCTGACTTCAAGGGCATTGCTTCGCAAACCACACATTGAGGAAAATGTGTTTTTTCCAAGACCCCGTTAGCTGCTCTGGGGCATCTAAAGCAGGAGGGCATGGAGAGGCATTGCTCCTGCAGCCTTTGCAGCTGCACGCACACGACCCCGCAGGTGGCCACTGCTAAAATGGAGACTGCTAAAACATACAGCTACATTTTAGCAGGTTTCAAGAATTTTTCATGAAAACCAGTGGATCATGACTGGGGGCAATTTATTGTTTATTTGCAGGTCAGACAAACCTGTGTTTTTAGTTTTTAATTTTAATCCCCTGGTGATTAACTCATCACAAGTGCATTCCTGAACCTTCCATCACCTATAGCACCCATTCCTCCACCCACCTCCCCTCTGGTAACCATCAGTTTGTTCTCTATAGAGTTTGTTTCTTGGTTTGCCTCTTTTTCCCTTTGCTCATTTTTTTTCCTTAAATTCCACTTGAGAGTAAAATCACACGGTATTTGTCTTTCTCTGGCTGACTTACTTTGCTTAGTATTATACTCTCTAGCTCCATCCATGTCATCGCAAATGGCAAGATCTCATTCTTTTTCATGGCTGATTAGTATTGATCAATCGATGGACACTTGGGCTGCTTCCACATTTTTTGATTATTGATTCAATTTGTTAGCTGGTAATTGGTCTGTACAAATTTTCCGTTTCTTCCTATTTCAGTTTTGGTAGGTTATATGTTTCTAGTTATTCATCCATTTCTTTTCTAAGTTGACCAATGTTTTGGCATGTCGTTTTTCATAATCCCTTTTAATTGTTTGTATTTTTGTGTTGTTATTTCTCCTCTCTCATTAGTGATTTTATTTATTTGGGTACTTTCTAGAGGTTTATCAATTTTATTTTATTTTTTTTCAAAGAACCAACTTTGGGTTTCATTGATCTGTTCTACTAGGTTTTTTTTTAGTTTCCCCTTTATTATTTCTTTCTGCTGGTTTTAGGCTTTGTTGTTCTTTTTCTAGTTCCTTTACGTGTAAGTTCAGGTTGAGATTTTTCTTGCTTCTTGAGGTAGGCCTGTATTGCTATAAACTTCCCTCCTGGAACTGCTTTTGCTATATCCTAAAGGTTTCGGACCATTGTGCTTTCATTTTTATTTGTTTCCATGTACTTTTTTATTTCTTTTATTTCCTGGTTGACCCATTCATTGTTTAGTAGCATGTTATTTAAACTCCCTGTGTTTGTGGTCTTTCCATATTTTTCTTGTGGTTGACTTCTAGTTTCATAACATTGTCAGAAGAGATGAATGGTATGACTTCAATCTTTTTGAATTTGTTAAGGCTTGTTTTGTGACCTAACATGTGATCCATATTGGAGAATGTTCTTTGTGCACTTGAAAAGAATGTGTATTCTGTTTTAGGATGGAATGTTCTGAATATATCTGTTAAATCCATATGGTCCCAGGTATCATTCAAAGCCATTGTTTCCTTGTTGATTTTCTGTGTAGATTGATGCAGTGGGGTGTTAAAGTCCCCTACTATTATTGTATTATTATTGAGTAGTTCCTTTATATTTGTTATTAACTGTTTTATGTATTTTGATGCTCCCATGTTGGATGCATAAATAGTTACCATTCTTATATTTTCTTCTTCAATTGTCCCCTTTATTATTGTATAGTGTCCTCCGTTGTCTCTTGTTAGAGTCTTTGTTTTAAAGTCTATTTTGTCCATTATAAGTGTGGCTACTCCAGCTCTCTTTTGACATTAATTTGCATGATAAATGTTTCTTTATCTCCTCACTTTCAGTCTGCAGGTGTCTTTAGGTCTAAAATGAGTCTTTACAGTTCACTCTTGGAGTTGTGCATTCTACAGTTTTGACAAATACATAATGACGTGTATTCACCAGTGTAACATTAAAGAGATTAGTTTCATTCTCCTAAAAAATAAAATAAAAAAAAGTGAGGGTCTTGTAGGCAGCATGTAGATGGGTCTTTTTTTTTTTTTTAAATCCATTCTGTCACCCTATGTCTTTTGTTTGAAGCATTTAGTCCATTTACATTCACAGTCATCATTAAGTATTTGCCATTTTATTACTTGTGGTTGTTACACTGAAGATTTTCTCTGATCCTTTCTTGTCTTTCTCTCTTTTGTAGTTTGCTGATTTCCTTTAATGATATATTTGGATTTCTTTCTCTTTATTCTCTACAAATTTAGTGGGTTTTGATTTGTGGTTACCACTAGGTTTGTATATAACTCCTTCTGCATATAGCTGTCTATATTAAGTTGATTGTGGTTTAAGTTTGAACCTATTCTGTACTCCTTTCCATGTTTTAGGTGTATGGTGTCATATTTTACATCTTTTTTTTTGTTTTGTGAATTCCTTGACTGATTTTTTACAAAATATTCATTTTTACTGCTTTTGTTTTCATACCTTCATGCTCTTATTTTTATTCTTTCCACCCAAGGAGTTCCTTTTAATATATCTTGCAGGGCTGGTTTAGTGGTCATGAACTCCTGTAGTTTCTGTTTGCCTGGGAAGCTCATTGTCTCTCCTTCTGTTCTTGGCTGCAGATTTGTCCCCTTTAGCACGCTGATTGATTGATTGATCAGAAAGAGAGCACGTGTGTGCACAAGCAGGGGGAGCTGCAGGCAGAGAGAGAAGCAGACTCCCTACTGAGCAAGAAGCTCAATTCAGGGCTCTATCCCAGAACGCTGGGATCATAACCTGAGCTTAAGGCAGCTGCTTAACCAACTGAGCCACCCAGGCGTTCCATGTACTTTGAATATATCATGCCACTCCTTTTTGGCTTAGAGAGTCTGTGCTGAAAAATCTACTGATAGCCTCATGGAGTTTCCTTGGTATGTAGTGCCTTCTTTTGTCTTGCTGCTTTTAGTATTTTTTCTCTATCATGATGTTTTGCCATTTTAATAACAATATGTCTTGGTGTGGATCTGCTTTTGTTGATTTTGTTGGGGGTTCTCTGTGCCTCCTGGATCAGGATATGTTTCCTGCCCTAGATTAGAGAAGTTTTCAGCTATTATTTCTTCAAATTATCTGCCCTCTTTTCTCTCTTCTTCTGGGACTCCTATAAAATGAATGTTATTATGTTTGATGGAGTTTTTGCGTTCCCTCTGTCTATTCTTGTTTCACATAATTCTTTTTTTCAGCTTGATTACTTTCCATTACTGTCTTTAGATCATTAATTTGTTCCTCTGCTTCTTCCAGCTTGCTATTCATTCCATTAAGCATGTTTCTCATTTCGTTTATTGAGCACTTTATCTCTGGTATGTTATCCTTATCTCTGTGTTAATGATCTCATTGGTGTCCTCCACTTTTTTTCTCAAGTCCAATGACTATCCTTATGATCAGGGCTTTAAATTCTCCATCAGTGGGTGCCTGGGTGGCTGAGTCAGTTAAGCGTCTGCCTTCGGCTCAGGTCATGATCTCAGGGTCCTGGCATGGAGCCTCATTGTTGGGCTCAGCAGGGAGTCTGCTTCTCCTCTATGCCCAACCCCACCTCCTGCTCATGCGCTTGCTTTCTCTCAAATAAAAGAATTAAATGTTAAAAAAAAAAAAAATCTCCATCAGGCCTGTTACTTATATCTATTTCCTATTTTGCTGAGGTCTCTGGCTATGGCATCCTGTGCTTTCATTTGGGACAAATTCCTCTGTCTTCTAACTCTCTGTGCCTATTTCTGTGTTAGGAAACTCAGCTACATCTCCTGCCTTATGAAGAAGAGGTCCTCTAGTGCCTGCAGTGTAGTGTCCCCTGTTCCCCAGAATGGCATTGCCAGGCATTTCCAGGAATGAATGGCATTTCCAGAAACATCTCCAATGTGTGCTAATATGTGCTCTGTTCTTTTGTCCTGGCCACTTTATCCTTCAGGCCAGTCATCTGCTGAGGGTCTCTTTGCCCATTGTGGGCAGTGTTTGGCTCCTGGCCTGAATTTGGCACATTTTAACTGGATGCTCTGGTCTGCTTGTGAATGAGACCTGTTGCTGCTGCCAGACCCAAGGCGTCAGAAAACTCCTGGTTTGGGAGATGCAGTACTGGCAGGGGTCTGGATGGTCTTCTGGGGGTGGGGGCCTGCACAGTGGGACGAAGGCAAATGTGACTGGAAAGGGCAGTTCTTCTGGAGTATGGGGGGAGGGGCGGGGCTTGGTGTAAGCAAGTTAGGAAGTGAGTGTTGGTGCTGCACTGTTTCCCATAGTTGGCCCTGTGCTTATGCTGAGGGCCAGGGGAAGGAAATGGCACCTGTCAGTTCCTTTGTTCTCAGAGGGGTCTCTCTGTGAATGCTGCCTCTGTGGGACACACTCCAAGATAAGCAAATAACCTCCCCACTGTGTGCCCCAGGTGCTCTTCAGATCACTGTTTCTGCACTGTATGCCTGTGGGATGTTTGCCTTTTCTTCAGGAGCAGCCCCAACGTCCTCTGAGCTCTCCCAGAACCAAACATGCTGACCTTTAAAACTCCAGGCTTTAAGCCTCACCGGTTGTAAGAACTTAGGAAAATCTTGTCTCTCACCCTCCAGCCAATTGTTATGGGTATTAGTTCTCCCCCCACCCTGCATTGCCCTGGGTGCACGTCTGTCTCTCACCCTTACAGGCTACTGTGGCTCACTCCCCACCACAGTGGCCACGCTCTCTCTCTCTCTCTCCCCCAAACCACTTTTGCACACTTGCTGCCTTCTTCCGCGTGGCCTGGTCTGTACCGTTATTGGTGGAGAATGTATCCATTGTGGGATCACAAGTGTGGGATCACAGTGCTGCCTGACACACTCAGCTCAGGAGCGGCTCCAGCATGACATCGCTTCCACGCCAGGCTTGGTTTGAATAATATTCTTGAGATCATTGTTTTCCACATCAGCATCCTAGAATAGGTTTTACGTGTGTTCTTATAATCGTATTTTGGATGTTTGCTGCACGTTCCTTTAGCGGTAGATCAGGGAAGGACTACCCTACCACAATTTTTTTTTTTTAAAGATTTTGTTTATTTATTTGACAGAGAGAGAGAGACAGCCAGCGAGAGAGGGAACACAAGCAGGGGGAGTGGGAGAGGAAGAAGCAGGCTCCCAGGGGAAGAGCCTGACGTGGGGCTCGATCCTGGAACACCAGGATCACGCCCTGAGCCGAAGGCAGACGCTTAACGACTGAGCCACCCAGGCGCCCCCCTACCACAACTTTTAATCTGTGATTCTATGGCCTATAGCTCTCCCTGTCCCCACCACTACCAGGTCCTTCGATATTCTTGTCACACAGTTGTGTGTATTAATTCTGCCTCTGACCATTCCAGGCCTTGGGTAGCATCTGTTTGCAGCACATCTTTCCTTGCAGTGCTGTGTGTGCCTGAAGTTGCCCTCCCCTCTTCTATTGCTCTTAGGAATGGCCCACTTGTGTTATCAGCTTACCTACCTTCCCTCGTCCAGCGCACGGAAGCCGGGCACCGCTTGCTGAGTCTCGGTGCCGTCTTTCCTTTTGTTAACTCCTTCGACTTCTGAGTTTAGTAAATTAGGCCCCTTCGGGGTTCAGAGGAGTTGCCTTTTTGGCATGCACATTATTTTAAGCTGAAAACAAAGCAGTCCCAAAGGACTCAGGAAGAAACTTTGACCTTCCCCCTAACTGCCTGAAAGAATTCACATAGAAGCCCTGCTTCCGGAAGGGAGCTATCACCGCAGACATGTTAATAGGAACTAGGGGTGGTAGACGGAGGAAACAAGCAAAGTCTGTTTGTTAAAATTCCTCTCCGTGTCCCACGGTTCCCAGAGGGGCCAACAAACGTTTGCATACCAAACATTTATTCCTCATCTTCCTGTGAATTGTCTTTCTTCCCTTTGAAGTCCTATTCCCTACCCCTTCTAGGCTGGGAAGGACCTATATACTTCATTTTGCCTGTCTTTGGAATTTCATGTTTATGTGGGCTCCCTGTACTTATGAAATTAAATCCAACATCCCCAAAAGAAGAATTCAAGAGTCTGTGAGAGAGAAACATACCCAAAACACCACTTTTCAAATAAATTGTACCTCCTGGTGGGGCATATTTATCAAGACTAACTTCTGTTCTCTACCAGCCCTCTCTACTCCATCGGAGACAATTATTTTTGCTTAAATGTTAACTTCAGTGTATGCTGGTGTATATGTCAATGCGCACATACACGCACCCATGCAGCCCTAAGTCAGGTCTTGTAATACAATCATTTTAATCATCTGGAGTGTTACGAAGAACAGATAGATGTGGACGACGGTGCGCCGGGACACATGTGCAAATCGTCTAATGACTATGAACATAATTCAGGAAAAGAAAGAAGAAATCTCTCTCTCTCTCTCTTTTTTTTTAGGAATCCCCAGAAAACAAATATAAATAACCCCAGTATTGTAGCAGTCTGTGTTACCGAAGCCAACGAGGGATTTTAGAAAATAAAGGTTCGTTTAAAGAACAATATAATCTCTGTTGCTAAGAATTTAAGACTTTGTCAGAGAAGTTGATAAAGTAACCTAGTGAAGTTTTAGGGTAAATGGAATAATTCTTAGAGCTACATAATTTGCAATATAGGATTTTTTCAAGAGTTTTTCATTTTATAAAGATACTAGTCTTACTATACTCCGTTGAACATCTGTTTACACTTCTATAATCTTATATGTTAATAAAAGTTTTCCAACCTATGAGGCAAGTGTTAGTAATTAAGGGCATTCCATTTAAGGTAGTTTCTCCTTTTTTTTTTTTTAATCTGAAGTCTTGCATGAAATAAAATCTAAAACGTTTTTGCATTTTCATTTCACAATGATAGTTATGTTTTCTCCCTGATTCTCTTTTAAACCCTAATTCACTGAACAGTTTGAATTATCAAATGGTTTAATGTGTCGTGTGGACTTGAATTAAGTGTAATTGTTTTCCTCTTACCTCATAATCTTAACTGCCTCCCCCTCCCCCCCATCTTGGGTTGAAGAGTTCTTACAAGCTTTCAGGATTGCTAATACTAGGTCTACCATTTGCATATCTTTGTTTTTTATTCAGTAGCTCAGCAGGGATGCCAAGGGGTTTAGGCCCAAGCTGGATCTTCCCTTTTCTCATGCAGAAACTTTAGAAAGGAGAGGTGGTTAGGGAGTTTCAAAGCAATTCTATTAACTTGCACAAAGAGGGGGAAAAAGGGCTATGTGAAACTTGAAACTTACTAAATGGAACAGGGACCACATTAATTTTATACCTAAAATAACCCCAAGATAGTGTGTCAGCCTGGCTGTGGTGGGGCAGAGGGAGGGGTGAAGGAAGGGAGTATCCTACCAATATCTTGTATGTCTCACAAAATTTTAGATAAAGATAGGAAAATATCAACAATAGTCTATTATATTAACTTCCTCTACTTCTCTGTGTTTTGAAACCGTAATTTTAAAAAATGTTAATAAGGGTCCCTCTCCTCCCACCCCCCGCCCCCCATTTATAAGTAGCATGCTTTTCCCACAGGTGGACAGATCCCTAAGCCTCTGGAAGTCTTTTTTTAGACACTGACAAAGGAAATGGTCAGTAAAAGCCCCTCAGGTACCCATAGTACCTCTGTGCCCCTCAAACACCTTTTTTCTCCACTACAGAATTGTACATGTGGCCCCCCTCCTGGCCTTCAGTGTCAACGTAGTGCAGCCTTCTATATCTGGAGGT
This sequence comes from Ursus americanus, assembly GCF_024610735.1. Taxonomy (NCBI): domain Eukaryota; kingdom Metazoa; phylum Chordata; class Mammalia; order Carnivora; family Ursidae; genus Ursus; species Ursus americanus. The sequence continues at coordinate 76,687,675 of NC_142134.1, read as the reverse complement.
CTTGGGCCCTAGTTAGGGTGGTGTGAGCAAACATGAGCCCACATTGGAGAGAAGGACCATGTCCAGCGCTATCAGGGTGAATACAACCACACTTCTGCCAGTTAATCAGAGCTGCTGTGGTTCCTAGTCCCCCAGGGCCATTTCTTCCTGTTCATCTACACTCTAAGCATTCTTTGAAGTTCTGTCCTTGAGGCCTGAATCGCCAGGCCTGTCACTTCTACCAAACAAAGGACCCCCAGGAATCGCTTGGCTCTTCCATTGTGCCTCATGTTCCTCCTCTGTCCTCTCCCTACCTCCTGACAATGTAAGCCTGGAAAGTACCCTGGTCTGGGTTCCATACACTTGCTCCCCTTCTTCTGTTCCGTTTCTTCCTCCTCCTCCTCCTCTCCTGGATATGGAGAGCTGGGGCCGACACTCTTCTCAGATGGAGCCAAGTAAAAGGACTTTTTTCAACCCAGAGCAATTGGAGCCAAGACAGAGTTCTTGCAATTTGAGCACAATCCTCATGGGAAGGTAAGATGCTCTCCTGCGCTGGTGAGGGTCTTGCTAGAGTTACAAAAGCCTTCCATTTTCTGGCACTTCCGTAGCTGTATTCAGTGTTATTTTGTGGATTTAAAAGAAATCTCCAAAAAATTTTTTGCAGAGAATACAGGAAGATTTAGGGGAGGGGGCAGTATCCAATAGGGTGTATTACGGTGAGGAGCTCCAAGCTCCATTCATGTCCAGTGCCGAGGAGTTCTGTACACAGGCAGATCTCCTCTCAGATATGAGAAATCCATAATGAAAAAAATATTCTTGATGGAGAATTTATTAGTGCTTTTTGCTTTAAGTATATTTGTTGGAAGGAGTTGGTAACTTAGATTCTAAGAACAACAGAATATATATGACTTCATATTTTCAAATTATACAATTTAAAAAATGTAGTTTTCAAATTCTACAATTCAAAAGATGGAGAAAATACTGGGAAAAAATGGGGAGCCTTAGGAACTTATGGAATAATATCGAAAGATATTGTAGGATTAATTGTAATCCTAGGAGGATTACAAGGAGAGAGAGAACTGGGCAGAAAAATATTTGAGGAAATGATAGTCATTTTTTTTTTTTTCAAATTTGGAGAACGATGCAAATGTTCAGATCTAAGAAGCTCAGCAAACCCGAGGTAGGATAAATACATGAAAACCATGGCTAGGTACATCTTTACTGAACCCCAAAGATAAAAAGAATTTTGTAAGGATACAGAGAGAAATGTATACATAAGGAACAAGGATTCACATTATCACTGACTAATTCAAAACAATAGAGATCTAAAGACAAGGAAACATCATCTAAAAGCGGTGCAAAGAAGCCATGTCAACCTCGAATTCCATGTTGACCAAAAGTGTCCTTCACAGATGGAAGTAAAATAAAGACCTCTTCAGATAAAAGAGCATTTGTGGCAGCACTCCTTTACTACCACAGTACAAGAAACTCTAAGTTCTTCAGGTTGCAAAGAAAGAATACCAGAGGAGAACTTAAATCTTCAGGAAGGAGTGAAGAGCATTGCTGGAAATGATTAATATTAAATATTAAAGCCTATTTTTTAGCTTCTCTAAAATACATAGGACTGTTCAAAGCAAAAATTATGCCATTGTCTTAAGAGATTTATAAAGCATGTCGAGGTGTAAATACATATGATAAACCTAGAAAAAAGGATGGTGGTACATGGACATACATACTTACAATATTTTTATGTATTTTGTGAAATGGTACCAAACCAACTCTGAGTATGAAAAGTCAAGAAAGGACATTTTGACTCATAGATCAACAGTTTAAAAATGAAAAAAAAAAAAAAAAGGTCAACAGGAAAATAGTATCTATTTCATAAAGGGAGCCTCACACTCTCAAGAGTAACTCTTGAAAATAACTGCTATTACAGGACTTGACTTCTCTCTGGTTTTTCCTGGTTTGTTCCTTCTACTTGCATCCACCTGTTGTTATCAGACTGCCTTGGGAACAGTTAGTTGAGATACGTTAGCAACACAAAACTCAACAGTGAAAGGGCTGGGCAAGAATGTGCACCAATGGGCAAGAAGGGTTTCTTGTTTGAGAGGAAGATTAGAAGAAAAAATAATCTTTAATATTCCTTAGTTCACTTAAGTATAATGCTATGGACACTAAACTATATGCCAGGAGACCTGGGTCCTAATCCTGGGCCAGCCGCTTACTCCCTGACTTTCCATTTGCACTTGCCCTGGATGAGTTTCCCTGTCATGGATGTGAAGTCAATCCACGTGTCCCGTAGTCTCAAGATTGCTGTCAGAGTATGGTAGAACCACTTACGACTGTTCATAGTTTCCAAAGTAACTCCAAGCTCTGAGGAGCCCGAGAACAAATTGGAATTAGTTAAGTGCCTTTATCTTTTACAGCAAGTCCTTAGCCTGGGATTTTTTTTCTTTTGACTAATTGAACACTGCCATCTGGTGTGTAAGTGTAGGAACTATCAGGGATTCGATTCCCAGAAGAGTCCTTAAAAATCATTTGCTTCCTTTATTTTCTTTTTTTGGGTGGTAAACATTTTTTTTTTAATTTTAATGAAGTATAATTAACAAATGATAATACTTTAGTTTCAGATGTGCAACATCAATTCAACAACCTGTACATTATTCAGTGCTCACCACGATACGTACAATCACCGTCTGTCACTGAGCTTTATGGCAGTAGTTTTTACTGTATTCTCTATGCTGTACTTTTCATTTGTGAGTTATTTCTTGTAGAACCGGAAGTTTATACCTACTAGACTCCTTTATCTATTTCACTCATACCCCTACATACCTCCCCTCCCACAACCACCAGTTCTCTGAATTTAAGGGTCTGTTTGTTTTTGTTCTTTTGGTTTTTAGATTCCACATATACATGAAATCATGTGGTATTTGTCTTTCTCTGTCTGGCTTGTTTTCTTTTCTTTTCTTTTCTTTTCTTTTCTTTTCTTTCTTTCTTTCTTTTTTTCGTTCATTCGTTTTTTAAGATTTTATTTATTTACTTGACACACAGAGAGAGGGAACACCAGTAGGCAGAAGGGAAGGCAGAGGGAAAGGGAGAAGCAGGCTCTCTGCTGAGCAGGGAGCCCAATACGGGGCTTGATCCCAGAACCCTGGGATCATGCCCTGAGCCAAAGGCAGATGCTTAAATGACTGAGCCACCCAGGCACCCCAAATCTGGCTTATTTCACTTAGCATAGTACCCTCTAGGTCCATCCATGTTGTTGCAAATGATAAGATCTTATTTTTTATGGCTGAGTAATATTCCATTCTGTGTGTATCTTACATTTTCTTTATCTCATTCAGCTATTGATGGATGCTTAGGCTGCTTTCATATTTTGGTTATTGTAAATAATGCTGCAATACACATAGGGACCCAAATATATTTTCAAGTTAATGTTTTTGTTTTCTTTTGGTAAATACCCAGAAGTGCAATTACTGGATCATATGGTAATTCTATTTTTTTTTTTTTTTAGCTTTAGGATCCTCCTGACTGTTTTCCATAGTAGCTGCACAAATTGACATTCCCACCAACAGTGTATGAGAGTTCCTTTTTCTCCACATCCTCCCCAACACTTGTCAGTTCTTATCTTTTTGATCCTAACCATTCCGAGAGGTGTAAATTGATAATTCACTGTGGTTTTGATTTGTGTTTCCCTGATGATGATTGATGTTGAGCATCTTTATGTGTCTATTGGCCATTTGTATGGCTTTGGAAAAAATGTCAATTCAGACCTGCCCATTTTAATCTGATTATTTTTTGATGTTGAGTTTTAGAAGTTTATATATATATGTGTGTGTATGTGTGTGTGTATTAGTAACCCCTTATCAGAGATATCATTTGCAAGTATCTTCTCCCATTCAGTAGGTTACCCTTACGTTTTGTGGATGATTTCCTTTGCTGTGCAAAAGCTTTTTATTTTGGTGTAGTCCCAATAGTTTATTTTTGCTTTTGTTTCCCTTGCCTTAGGAGACCTATCTAGAAAAATGTAGCAACACTTCCTTGGACTTCCTTTATTTCTTGTCTCCTTAATCTCATTTTCCAAATGAAAACTCAAGATATCAAAGAAGAACTCAAAATTGCCCTGAATAATTCATGAAGACTAACTTGAAAGGGTTGAACTAAACTTCAGAGGTCAGGTAGGATTTGAATAGGCATCAAGGTGAAAGGGATGGATGACATGAGGAGAGCCATTGGAGCCCCAGGAAGGCAGGAGAGTAGCTAGGAGCTCAACCTCAAGGGAAAGACTGGGCTGGGGTTGCCCCTGAGCTTGGCCACTTCCCAGCTGTGTGCTACGTCTGGGACCCTTTGTGTATAACATTGGGATAACAAAAGTATCAACCTCTTAGATTATTTCACTAATCCTCCCAACAACCCACATGCTGTTTTTAGCATAGAACCTGTTACAGTAAGTATATAACAACTGTTAGCAGACTATAAATTAGAAAATATTCATGTTGAATTTCCTGAACTCGATAATTACACTGGGATTGTGTAAGAGAATATTCCTGTTCTCAGGAAATACGCTTGGGCACACTTAGGGGTAAAGGACTTTAAGGTCTTCAACTTACTCTCATATAGTTTAGAAAAAATGTGTATACATGAAAAATGTTCAACATTACTCATCATCAGGGAAATACAAATCAAAACCACAATGAGAGGAGCGCCTAGGTGGCCCAGTCAGCTACGCATCTGCCTTCAGCTCAGGTCATGATCCCAGGGTGCTGGGATTGAGCCCTGCATTGGCCTCCCTGCTCAGTGGGGAGTCTGCTTCTCCCCCTCCTGCTCCCCCTATTTGTGTATGTGTGCTCTCTTTCTCAAATACATAAATAAAACCTAAAAAAAAAAAAAAAAGAACCACAATGAGATACCACCTCACACCAATCAGAATGGCTAAAATTAACAAGACAGATGTTGGCAAGGATGTGGAGAAAAGGGAACCCTCTTACCCTGTTGGTGGGAATGCAATCTGGTACAACCACTCTGGAAAACAGTATGGAGGTTCCTTAAAACGTCAAAAATGGAGCTAGCCTACAACCCAGCAATTGCACTACTGGGTATTTACCCCAAAGATACAAATGCAGTGATCTGAAGGGGGACCTGCATCTCAATGTTCATAGCAGCAATGTCCACAATAGCTAAATGGTGGAAGGAGCCGAGATGTCCTTCAACAGATGAATGGATAAAGGTGATGTGGTCCATATATACAATGGAATATTACTCAGCCATCAGAAAGGATGAATACTTACCATTTACATTGATGTGGATGGAACTGGCAGGTATTATGTTGAGCAAAATAAGTCAATCAGAGAAGGACAATTATCATGGTTTCTCTCATGGAATATGAGAAACAGTGCAGAGGATCATAGGGGAAGGAAGGGAAACTGAATGGGATGACATCAGAGAGAGAAAAACCATGAGAGACCCTTACTCTAGGAAACAAACTGAGGATTACTGCAGGGGAGGTGGGTGGGAGATGGGGTAACTGGGTAATGGGCATTAAGGACAGCACATGACGAGCACCGGGTGTTATACGCAACTGATGAATTATTGAACTGTACATCTGAAACTAATGATGCACTATATGTTGGCTACTTGAATATAAATTTTAAAAAAATACCAGTAACCTGGCTTATTCAATGCCAGCTGTTAAGCAAACTTCTCTCTAAGGCATAAGATTTATGGTAGTGACTTTAAATGAATACAAGTCACATCCCTTAAACAAAGCTCTTATTCTGAAAACTTAATTATTTATCCAGGGCTTTCCATACCTAAATTTAATTTTGCTTAGGTCTCTATGGAAACATCAACTTCACTGGGCGAGTCTAGATATGCTCTATGACCTAGTAAATTTGGCTGGAAGCTAGGAATGCTCCACTTCCAAAGGTGCCTTCTTTTGCCATCAGAAGAATCTAAAGTGACAAGTGTTGTTAAACAGGAAAAGACCATTTTCCTCAAGAGGGGAACAGAAGTGATTGGTATGTCTTCCTCAAAACATACTGATTATGCTTTTTCAGGAAGGGATAGTGAGTATCAGGGGAAAAGTAACTCAACCCGTTCTGATGGTGTTCCAGTGGCCTCATCTTTATATAGGAAAGACAGGTCTGCACCTGGATACTTGAATACTCTCATTGTCAAAAGCGATAACTTACTCATATTTTCCATTTGCTCTAAAGTTGCTTACTCAAAGTCATACAGTAAAAGCACAGCTGGTCTTGGAGCATAAGTCAGGATCTTTAACACTCAAGGACACAGTGCAGAGGTTAAAAGCATGCATAGGCCCCAGGGACAGGTTGTCAGAATCTGAGGACTGGCATCATCTCTTACTCTGTATGTGCTCTTGCACATGATATTTATCCACACTGTGCTTCAGTTTCCTCACCTAAAAAGTAGCCACATTACTGGCACCTGCTTTAGATGTTTGATAGGAAGAGTCAATAAGTAAATTCACCATAGATCTGTCCCTGAAACATGGCAAGTGCACAATAAATGTTTACTAATAATTCTATTGCTGATAATTTAATCTATGTCATAACACTGGGTATTGATTTCTTTCTTTGAAAATGATTATTACTCAGAACTTCTCAACCAGGGCTCAGAAGCTCAGGTTTAACTATACAAATGTCAGATGGAGGCCCAAACTATCTGTGCTGCTACAGTGAATTATTTCTGTCCTGGATCAGATGTTAACTGAGAGAAATACTTTTTCCTTTTCCTTTTTTTGTATCTGGTGAAGAATAAATGCTCATTTCCCTTCTTTTTTTTGGACACTGTCAGTGCTCTGTCCTGGTGCCCTTGGGTGCTTTTTCTGTTTCTCTGTGCATCTCCCCAGTTCTGGTGTGCAGTTTCTTTCAATGACTCCTATCTGGCTCTTTTCTTCCCAGAACTGCCCGTGGGCTACCTGAGCTGTTTGGTTTGCCACCCCACGAAGAACACAAAGAGCAATGGGTGTTGAGTTTAGACCCCCCCCACCCCCTTTCCCTTCCCCAGCAGGCTAAAGGACAGCTGATTCCAGGCCTCAAATTGTAACAAACTCTGAGATTTAGCACACTCTCAAGTTCCCCTGCGTGTCAGGCTAGCCACTGTCCAAAAGATGTTGCCTGGAGTCATATGCTTGCCTGGTTCTTTCCTTCCCCATCCTGCTTCCTCGGCTCCTTTTCCCAGTCTTTTGGGACCACATCTTTAATAAATGACTTATACCTAAATCCTCATGGCAGGGACTGATTCTGGAGAGCTGGAAATGTCTTAGTCCTGTTTGAACTGTTATAATAAAATACCATAGACTGGGTGGCTTATAAACAACAGAAATTTCTCGTAGCTCTGGAGGCTGGAACACTGAGGTCAGGATGTCAGCATGGTCAGTTGAAAGCCCTCTTCTGGGTTGTAGATTTCTCATTGTGTCTTCACTTGACAGAAGGGAACTAGGGAGCTCTGTGGGGTCTCTCTTAAGACATTAATCCCAATTATGAGGGCTCCACCCTCATGACCTAAGCACCTCCCAAAGGCTTCACCTCCTAATACCATCACCTTGGGGAACTGGGGTTTCAATGTGTGAATTTCAGGAAGACACAAATATTCAGACCATAATATGAACCAAGACACTTCCTATACTTCTCCTTTTAGTGCCTCAGCTGATGCGGATTCCCTTGTCAAAGGTCTTCTCCCCTCTCCTCCTCCTCCCCCTTCCTCCCTTTTCCCTCCCTCTTCCTCCTTTCCCTCTTCCTTTCTATGCAGTTCCTATCCCTGAAATAGTCCAGTCTGCACCTCGCATTCCCTGTGCCTGTACATGACAGTTTAATAAAAAACATTTTGTTTTTCAAGGAATGACTTTAAAAGAAGAACCCTTGCTGGCCATAAAATCTATAGGTGATCACAGAGCCAAAAGCCTTTCTTTCAGACATGGGATTCTTTTTTTTTTTTTTTATGTTTTTTTATTATATTATGTTAGTCCCATACAGTACATCCCCGGTTTCCGATGTAAAGTTCGATGATTCATTAGTTGCGTATAACATGGGATAATCAGGGGTTTCATGAAGGTGTCATGCTTTGGGAATCAAGAGACCTAAGGTCTAGAGCTGATTTTCCCGAGGTCTCATGGTGTGACCTTGAGGCCTATAGGGTTTAGGTGATTTGCCCCATTTGTACATCTGCAAAATTAGGGTATTTGGGCTCTTATATTCCTTTGAGAATCCAAAGAAAACCATGGATTCTGTTCCCAAAAGAGAAGCCATTTATGCACAAACACAATTTTATATTCATATTCCAAGGTTTACTGGATCCTCTTGGTATCCATCACTGGATCCCTTATGGGATGATTTCCAACGATCTTTTTAGTGCTCATACTTCTAGGATTTCTCAAGTCTGTACAAACTTAATCAAGGACAGATTGAAAATGTTTATAAACTTTTCTGAAGCAAGAGTGGTTAGAACTGTTTTTAATTTGGGGTGAGTGTTTTATTTTGTTTGTTTTTTTGTGGAACAAAGACGTTTACTGCCGAGAAGCATGTAGGTATTTAAAAGTGCAATCCTCCCAGATGGGAGGAGAAAACACCTGGGGACAGAATACATCCTCAGCCCCTTTGTCCTCAGTGGGGCTCTGCATACTCTCTGTGGTAGAACAGAGTTTGGAGCCTCACAACCAAAGGTTCCAATCCCATCTCCACCCATCAGATCTGTGTTTGGGCACTGGCAAGACAAATAGTTCAGGTTTAAATTCTTCCTCTGTTAAAATGGAAAAGACTCTACCTTCCTTATGGTGTTGTAGTGAAACTTAAATGAAAAAAGACAATGTTCATACATTCTTTGGCACATGATTCTCCACCTTCTCTGCTTTCTTTCTCCTTCCTTCCTTCCTTCCTCCCTTCCTTCCTTCCTCCCTTCCTTCCTTCCTTCCTTCCTTTCTTTCTCTTTCTTTCTTCCTTTCTCTTTCTTTCTTCCTTTCTTTCTTTCTTTCTTTCTTTCTTTCTTTCTTTCTTTCTTTCTTTCTTTCTTTCTCTCTCTCTCTCTCTCTCTCTCTCTCTCTCTCTCTCTTTCTTTCTTTCTTTCTTTCTTTCTTTCTTTCTTTCTTTCTTTCTTTCTTTCTTTCTTTCTAATTATGTTAGTCACCATACAGTACATCCCTAGTTTTCGATGTAAAGTTCCATGATTCATTACTTGCGTATAACACCCAGTGCACCATGTAATACATGCCCTCCTTACTACCCATCACCAGCCTATCCCATTGCCCCCCGCCGAAGCCCTCAGTTTGTTTCCCAGAGTCCATAGTCTCTCATGGTTCATTCCCCCATCTGTTTACCCCCCCCCTTTCTTCTTCCCACTTCTTATGTTCCATAAATGAGTGAAACCATAGGATCATTGTCTTTCTCTGCTTGACTTATTTCGCTTAGCATTATCTCCTCCAGTCCCGTCCATGTTGCAGCAAATGCTGAGAAATTGTTCTTTTTAATGTCTGTTTTGTTTCTGGTTTACGTGTTCCTCTTCCTTTTCCTGTCTTAAGGGGTGATGTTCCCTGAGTACTTTCATCCTTGACCTAGTAATCATCTTAACATTTATACTTTCCTTGAGTTCTAATGCATTGCTGATGACTTCCAAGTGTTTACCTCCAACCTTGACCTCTCCCTCCACATTCCAGTCATATCATCAACCCCAGATGGATATTTTCCCATGTTGTGAATTTGTGTTGCTTTAGCCTGTTAAACAGAACTCTCTTTTGGTACTGGGACTCCTTTTCCTCTCAGGGATTTCCCTGACTCTATTCCTCCCATGAGAGGGAAGGATGCATAATCCACAATCACCGTTCAAAGTACTCCTCCTCACTCCAATCAGTGATTTTCCAGGGACAGACCTGTGGCCCCAGAGAGGGCTGTTTAGAGCTCCTTTTTAGGAGTTGGCATGGTGGTTGAAAAAGCAAGGGGCCTCTTCAGCTGTGGTGATGGGTGGGTAGTACCATCTGGAGTTGTCAACAATTAATACCACTGGGAAGAAGGAGACCAAGAATGAGGTATCAAAGGAAATTTGAGCTAGGAAGCTGAAAGAAAGATTATTTATGACTTTGGTTGAGTCTCTGAATCCAGCCGTGGAAGGTATAACCATGAGGCATTTCAAAACCAATCCAAAGTAGCTTACGTAAGAATGGGAAATAGTTAATACAATTAGGAATCCATTGCATTAGATTAGGCTCATGGTCTCCAGTCAAGGACACCCAACATGTTGACTCATTGTCTCAGACAGTTCTCCTTGTGTTTCCACTGGAGACACCAACATTCACCCAGTCATTCCAATTAATGACCCAGAGTCCCCCTTAACCACCCCTGCTACATCCTCTTTATACCCATTGGATCCACCAGTCCTGCTGCTAGCTCTCCACTCTTTCTCCAGTTTCCCCAATTTGCTCCATCTCAACTCTCACCACCTAGTTTAGACACCCACCACCTTCTGTTTGGACTATGTTTAGAGTTTCCTAACCAGTCTTTTTGTCTCTGGTCTTGTTTCATGTTACTGTGGTGAAACCAAAGAAAATAAATTGACATAAAACTCATTTGACCATGGCATTTGTCTGCTTAAAACCCTTTGAAATGCTGTTACCCCAGGATAACATCCAAGCTCTTCGTGTGGTACACAAAATCTTCTATGTAATGTTTAGCTGTCTCTGCTTTCCACATCACCATGCAGAAACAGCACTCTTTGTAGCTACCCATGGAAAAACCCACCTCTGTATTGTTGCTCATCATATTGGAAAGGCAACATAGCCTGCCTCTCAAAATTAGGCTTTGGAATTATACTGACCTGGGTTTGAATCCTTGTTCTGGTGTGTGCCAACTTTTACTTGGGCAAGCCACTTATCATCTGTATCCTCCATTGTCTCATTTGAGAAATAGGGATGCTTTCATGAGCATGTTGCCACGAGAGTTGAAAGCTTCCAGATCCAATTTCAAAAGGTGTGTGTATTTCTGGGGGTTGGGGGGTGGTGGTGTTTGCATACCAGTAATTGTTGAGATGCCAGCTGGGTGTCCTACAATTCAATGTAATTCTAGCACTATCTACCCAGAGAGAGCATCAGATTCTACAGGTTAAGGGCTCAGTCCTACAAAACTATCCCCCATTTCCTCCCTCCCACTTCAGTCACAAGCCCAGGTTGTTATCTGTGCTTCCAACCAATTGGCTATAGATTGGAGGTTCCAACAACCCCCCGTTCTTGGGTTCCATTAATTTGCTAGAGCAGTTCACAGAATTCTAAAAAGCATTTTACTTACTGGATTACTGGTTTATTATAAAAGGAACAGTCAAATGGAAGAGAAGCATAGAACAAGGTATGTGGGAAAGGGTGCAGAACTTCCCTGCCCTCTCAGGCAAGTCACTCTCCCAGCACCTCCACATGGTCACCAACCCAGAAGTTCTCAGAACCCCATCCTTCTGGGTTTTTTTGGAGGCTTCATCACCTAGTCATGACTGATTGGCAGATGACTCAATCTCCAGCTCCTATCCCTTGCAGGGGTCAGTGGTGGGGCTGAAATTTCTAACTCTCTCATCAAAGCATTGGTTCCGCTGGCAGCCAGCCCCCATTCTTAGCCAAAGTCCAAAAGTCCCCTCATTAGCCTAACAAAAAGACATTTTCAACACTTAGGAAATTCCAAGAGTTTTAGGAGCCAGAAAGAGGGATGAAGACCAAATCCATATTTCTTATTAGAGTTCAAAGAGATTTTGTGAAAAGCACATGGCACAGCACTGGAAGGCAATTAGATTTGGTGTTAGACTGTATTTCCTCTGTCTAGAATGCTCTCATTGCTGAGTTTGTCCCATGGCTCCTCTTGCTTGGCTCACTCCTGCTCAACTTTTGACTCAACTCCCATATTATCTCTTTCAGAGTTCCTTCCAAGACCCCCGGGGGAGGGGGAAGCTGTTACTGTGTTATGTGGGACCATTTTATCACTGCTCTTGCCTCGCTGTATCCTCAGCCATCCTTCTCAGCTGAGCTCCTTCAGGGCTACAATGGTATCTTCATCTTGACATCTCCAGTTCCTAACAACTTTTGGATCGAGTTGAATAAAAATGCTAGTTATCTTCCTCAGCCTCTGACAGGGAGCATGAGAACTGAGCAACAGCCATACTCATTTCCTTGGATCTTCTTGTTGGCTGTTCTTCATTTGTTTTTCCCAGTACACGTAATTTAGAGCTATTATACCTGTCTGCTTCCATCCTATTAGGCTTGACAGGTAACACATTGGGAGAGACAGGGCTTGTGAATGCAAATGAATAGAAACAACTTGACAGACACTCTTTCTCATTCCAACAAAAGCAGCTCTTTTCCTGTTGTTCATCGGCCTTGGAATGATGGATTGTGAAAATCAAATCAACATCTTTTCTCATGACAGCATGTTGACTAGGCCCAGCCACAGAGTCTAAAGCTTTCTGCAAGAAAGTGAGTCTAGGGTAATGTAAAAGTCTAGGCTCCCGCCAGCCTCTCCATCTTTTATCCGCCTCCCTCTAGCCCTCAGTGAATGGATGGTCCACGTGCAGCTCCTAGGTCATTGCAACATCTAGGAATTACTGAGTTGGAACTAGAATGCTCAGGGGAAAGAACTGGTGAATCTAGTTTGTTCCATGAACCGGAAGTCTGAAAGCTGCTTGGTTTTTGTAGTAAGAAAAGCAGTGGGTATGGAAATGATTTTGAATGTCTATCTCTTTCCTAGATGAAGAAACCAGGACTCTGGCAGGTTAAATAACCTTCTTAGGATCACTCAGCTATTAACTGTTAATATTTATGTCCTGTAAGGGCTGTCAGAAGGAGAAAATTATTTAAGATACATGTAACACCTAGCAGAGTGCTGGCACTCAAAGCACCTAACACCTTTTTGCATGCCCAGTAATGGAAAGACTGATCCTAAAATGTACTATATAGTTCCATTTTCAGATTTTCAGTGTTTCCTCTGAGATGGGTGTTCTGTCACTCTTGTCCCCATTTTTCATATTTTCACATGTAGAGGGCCTTTTCTGCTCCATTGCCCAGAAGTATATAAGAAAAACTTCCAGCTCTCTTTCTCATGACTTTCACTCTTGCCCAGAGCAGGAGAGATTGTTAATCCTGTTGTGTCTAGCGGGAATGAACTGAGCATGCCTGGTGGCCACCTTGATGCTCATCTTTTTCTGATTCACCTTTGCCCACAGGACACAGGCTCTTTCCTGCTTCCTCTTGTCGGATTTGCAGGGACAGAGAGGTCCTGTGGACTGGGTTTCAGGTCTCTACATCAGTGTGAACTATCAGGAGGCCATCGTGAACACATATACAAACCACGCCACCTTCCAGTATACTGTGTCAGCAGTGGAACTGACACATTTAACTGCATCTGTCTGACTTCTGTGTTGTCTCTCAGTTGATTCCAAATTTGGGAGTAGATAAAAAGGTTTTAGTGGAGAAAAAGGTTTTAATAAGCTAATATCTTGAATCATTGGCCAGGGACTTTGAGACACAATTTTTGGTGTCTGGGAATAAAATTAATGAAGAGGAAGACCAGGCTTTGGGCTTAGCCAGGGTGTGAAACCTCAGATTTTAATATAATAGCAGTTGGTGGGACAGAGAGCTTATTTCTGTATCGCTCACAAGTTAGCAGCCGTCTTTATTTGATCAGGTTGATTAGGACTTAGGAAGCAGGAGTGCTATGATGGTCTATGGCTAATCTCAACCTGGCTTGGGCATGTGTAGCCATTCCCTTGGCAAAGTGTGGCTGAGGCAATAATCATGGGAAAACTATTGTTGAGCTTTGCTTAAGGCCCCCTTCCAAATAGGCAAATCTTTCTTGCATGGCTGACTAGACCTTGCTGGATGTCCCTGTTTTTACTGTTTCTTAGCCAAATCTGTAGGCCAGAACTTTAATCTAAATAGACAGCTATATTTCATGTGGGGCTGAGAGCATTCCTGTAGGCTTCATGTAGGTCATATGAAATTAACCCTAGACCAGCTGCCCTGAATTCAGTTCCTACTTATACTGTTTAGAATTGTGTTCAGAGCCAAGGGTGGGAAGCATTTAGCGGGCTAAAGAAATAGCAATCAAATGTAACTAAGGACTTTGTTCAGATCTTAATTTGAACAATACATTTTCAGACTATTAGGGATATTTGAATGTAGACTGGCTATTAGAAAATACCAAGGAGTTATTTATAATTATTTTGGATGTGAAAATATTCTGACTTATGTAAGAAGATGCCCACTTTTTAAAGAGATGCCTATTAAACTACGTAGGAATGTCATGTTTGCTATTAATTTTAAAAGAAAATGCTTTGGACCTCTAAATCAATGTGAAATATTGGGAAGCATACAGTGACTACACATATAAACTGTATTTTGTTAGACGTGATAATAGCATCAATAATAAATCAAGTAAATAGGATTCAGGATGGCTTAATGATTCACTTTATTAATAGCCCCAAGGAGAAAAAACATAAGCTCAACTTAATGTGGAAAAGGTATTAAAAAAAAATTCAACAGCCATCTGAAAAGCAATTATTAGATGGTAAATGTTAAAAGTTCAGGGGCGCCTGGGTGGCACAGCAGTTAAGCGTCTGCCTTCGGCTCAGGGCGTGATCCCGGTGTTGTGGGATCGAGCCCCACATCAGGCTCCTCCGCTATGAGCCTGCTTCTTCCTCTCCCACTCCCCCTGCTTGTATTCCCTTTCTCGCTGGCTGTCTCTATCTCTGTCGAATAAATAAATAAAAAATATTTAAAAAAAAAGTTCATTATAAAGCTTCAATAATTAAGGGTACAGTATAGGAGGAAAAACCACACATTAGTGAGACAAGACCGTATGTTTGCATAGAGACCCACACCCAAATGGAGATATATTAGACTAAAACAATAGCAAGTATCACTGTATTCCTAATCAGAGTTCTTAGCCCAAACCCACCCACCTGGTTGAGAATGAAGCGTCAGAAGTAAACCAGTTACTGGTATTTTTTAATATCATTCTGAATATACCAGGTGAAGCAGTGGAATGGAAAAAAGAAAATAAGAACAAAATTAAGAAACTGAGGGTTGCTGGAGGGGAGGAGGGTGGGGAAATGGGGTAACTGGGCAATGGGCATTAAAGAGGGCATGTGATATAATGCACACTGGGTGTTATATGCAACTGATGAGTCATTGGTAGATGAACTCTACCTCTGAAACTAATAATATACTATATGTTAAATAATTGAATGTAAATAAAACAAAAATTAAAAAACTGGGTAAAACTATTACTTGCCATAATTATTTCTAAATCTTTATACCAATTTTTCCATGGATATCTTGGTATCAGTCATTACATCTACCAATTCTAATCTAAGAAATGTAGCTAGTCAAATGTATCATGGACAAGAAAGAAACAGAGACTTCACAGGTAATACAATGACACTAAATTCATATCTTTCAATAGTTACTCTGAATGTAAATGGGTTAAACTCTCCAATCAAAAGACACAGGGTATCAGATTGGATAAAAAACAAGACCCATCCATATGCTGTCTACAAGAGACTCTTTTTAGACCCCAAAACACCTCCAGACTAAAAGTGAGGGAGTGGAAAACGATTTATTATGCTAATGAACATCAAAAGAAAGCTGGGATAGCAATCCTTCTATCAGACAAATTAGATTTTAAGCCAAAGACTATAGTAAGGGATGAAGAGGGATACTATTTCATGCTTAAAGAATCTTTCCAATAAGAAGATCTAACAATATAAATATTTATGCTCCTAAGTTGGGAGCAGCATATTATATAAACTATTTAATAACCAAATTAAAGAAACACGTTGATAATAATACAATAATAGTAGGGGACTTTAACACCCCACTCACTACAATGGATAGATCATCTAAGCAGAAGATCAACAAGGAAACAAAGGCTTTGAATGACACACTGGACCAGATGGACTTCATAGATATATACAGAGCATTCCATCCCAAAGCAACAGAATATACATTTTTCTAGAGTGCACATGGAACATTCTCCAGAATAGATCACATCCTGGGTCACAAATCAGGTCTCAACCAGTACCAAAAGATTGGGATTACTCCCTGCATATTTTCAGACCACAATGCTTTGAAACTGGAACTCAACCACAAGAGGAAATTTGGAAGGAACTCAAACACTTGGAGGTTAAAGAGCATCCTACTAAAGAATAAGTGGGTCAGTCAGAAAATTAAAGAAGAATTTTAAAAATTCATGGAAACAAATGAAAATAAAAACACAACTGTTCAAAACCTTTGGAATGCAGCAAAGGTGGTCCTAAGAGGGAAGTACATAGAAATACAAACCTTTCTCAAGAAATTAGAAAAGTCTCAAATACACAAGCTAACCTTACACAGAAAGCAGCTGGAGAAAGAGCAGCAAATAAGCCTAAACCAAGTAGGAGAAGAGAAATAATAAAGATTAGGCAGAAATCAATGAAATAGAAACCAAAAGAACAGTAGAACAGATCAAGAAAACTAGAAGCTGATTCCTTGAAAGAATTAATAAGATCGATAAACCCCTAGTCAGACTTATCAAAAAGAAAAGAGAAAGGACCAAAATTCATAAAATTGTTTGTATTTCCTTGGTGTTCATCATTTTTTCTCCTCTTTCATTCATGATTTTAAGAACATATTATGAACAACTATATGGGCAATCTGGAAGAAATGGATGTATTACTAGAAGCTTATAAACTACCAAAAGTGAAACAAGAAGAAATAGAAAACCTGAATAGACCCATAACCAGCAAGGAAATTGAAGCAGTAATCAAAAATCTCCCAACAAACCAGAGTCCAGGGCCAGATGGCTACCCAGGGGAATGCTACCAAACATTTAAAGAACTACTAATACCTATTCTTCTGAAGCTATTTCAGAAAAATAGAAATGGAAAACTTTCAAATTCATTCTATAAGGCCAGCATTACCTTGATCCCCAAACCAGACAAAGACCCCACCAAAAAGGAGAATTACAGACCAATATCCCTGATGAACATGGATGTAGAAATTCTCACCAAGATCCAGCCAATAGTATCCAACAGTACATTAAAAGGATTATTCACCATGACCAAGTGGAACTTATTCCTGGGCTGCTAGGGTGGTTCAACATTTGCAAATCAATCAGTATGATACATCACATTAATAAAAGAAGGACAAGAGCCATATGAGCCTCTCAATAAATGCAGAAAAAACATTTGACAAAATATAGCATCCTTTCCTGATTAAAACTGCACAGTGTAGGGTTAGAAGGAACATACTTCAATATCCTAAAAGCCATATATGAAAAGACCACAGCAAATATCATTCTCAATGGAGAAAACCTGAGAGCTTTTTACCTAAGGTCAGGGACATGATAGGGATGCCCACTCTCGCCACTGTTGTTCAACATAGTACTAGAAGTCCCAGCCTCAGCAATCAGACAACAAAAAGAAGTAAAAGACATTCAAACTGGCAAAGAAGTCAAATTCTCACTCTTTGCAGATGACATGATACTTTATGTGGAAAACCCAAAAGATTCCACCTCAAAATTGCTAGAACTCATACAGCAATTCAGCAACATGGCAGGATACAAAATCAAAGGACAGAAATCAGTTGCATTCTGTACACTAACAATGAGACAGAAGAAAAAGAAATTAAGGAGTTGATCCCATTTACATTTGCACCAAAACCCTAAGACATCTAGGAATAAACCTAACCAAAAGGTAAAGGATTTGTACTCTAAAACTACAGAACACTTATGAAAGAAATTGAGGAAGACATAAAGAAATGGAAAAACATTCCATGTTCATGGATTGAAAGAAGAAATATTATTAAAATGTCTATGCTACCCAGAGCAATCTACACATTCAATGCAATCCCTATCAAAATACTAGCGACATTTTTCACACAGCTGGAACAAATAATCCTAAAATTCGTACCAGAAAAGACCCCGAATAGCCAAAGGAATGTTGAAAAAGAAAACCAAAGCTGGTGACATCACAATGCTGGACTCCAAGCTCTATTACAAAACTGTAATCATCAAGACAGTATGGTACTGACACAAAAACAGACACATAGATCAATGGAACAGAGTAAAGACCCAGAAATGGACCCTTAACTCTATGGTCAACTAATCTTCGACAAAGGGGGAAAGAATACCCAATGGAAAAAGGACAGTCTCTTCAACAAATGGTGTTGGGAAAATTGGACAGCCACAGGTAGAAGAATGAAACTGGACCATTTTCTTACACCATACACAGAGATAAACTCAAAATGTCTGAAATATCTAAATGTGAGACAGAAATCCATTAAAATCCTAGAGAACACAGACAGCAACCTCTTTGACCTCAGCCATTGCAACTTCTTGCCAGACATGTCTCCAGAGGCAAAGGAAACAAAAGCAAAAATGAACTATTGGGACTTCGTCATGATAAAACTAATGCACAGCAAAAGAAATAGTCAATAAAACCACAAGACAACTGACAGAATGGGAGAAGATATTTGCAAATGACACATCATTAAGGGCTAGTATCCAAGATTTATAAAGACCTTAACAAATTCAACACCCAAAAAACAAATAATCCAGTCAAGAAATGGACAGAAGACATGAACACACATTTCTCCAAAGAAGACTTACAAATGGCCAACAGACACATGAAAAAATGCTCCATATCACTGTCCTCAGGGAAATACAAATAAAAACCACAATGAGATACTATCTCACACCAGGCAGAATGGTTAAAATTAACAAGACAGGAAACAACAAATGTTGGTAAGGATGTGGAGAAAGGGGAAACCTCTTACACTCTTGGTGGGAATGCAAACTGGTACAACCACTCTGGAAAACAGTATGGAGATTCCTTAAGAAGTTAAAAATAGAGCTACCCTACAATCCAGCATTTGCACTACTAGGTGTTTACCTATAAGATACAAATGTAGTGATCCAAAGGGACACCTGCACCCCAAAGTTCGAAGCAGCAATGTCCACAATAGCCAAACTCTGGAAAGAGCCGAGATGTCCATTGACAGATGAATGGATAAAGAAGATGTGGTATAGATATATACACAATAGAATATTACTCAGCCATCAGAAAGAATGAATACTTACCACTTACATTGATGTAGATGGAACTGGAGGATATTATGTTGAGCAAAATCAGTCAATCAGAGAAGTCCAATTATCAAATCATTTCACTCATATGTGGAATATGAGAAACAGTACAGAGGATCATAGGGGAAGGGAGGGAAAACTGAATGGGAAGTCATCAGAGAGGGAGAAAAACCATAAGAGATTCTTAACTCTAGGAAACAAAAGGTTGCTGAAGGGGAGGGGGGTGGGAGATGGAATTGGTTGACGGGTGTTAAGGAGGGCACGTGATGTGATGAGCACTGGGTGTTACACGCAACTGATGAGTTATTGAACTCTACGTTTGAAACTAATGATGCACTATGTGTTGGCTAATTGAATTTAAAGAAGAAAAAAGAAAAAAGTAATGTGGCTATTTGCAATTTTAATTTATAGACATTAATAGGGTAAAAAACTATACAAACAAGAAACATTTGAAATATAGTGGAAGAAAAGATCATATTTATATTATCAAGATAAAATCATTAAGCACCTAAGAATAAGCCTAAAAATGTACAGGACTGACATGAACCAATCTTAATAACATTGATCCTTCCTCTCCAAGCACAAGGTGTCCTTCTGCCTGTTTGTCATCTGTCCTTTTTCTCAACATGTTGAAAGTTTCCATACATTAGACCATAAATAAATGATAATCTCAAGTGATACCATTCAAACAAAGAGAAGCTTAGTTGAAATGTTATTTAACTAAAGCATTTAATTCATCTGGAGGGACACAAGCTTAGGAAGAGCTGAGGGAGGGACAGAAGGGAAGTGGTGGTGGGTGGAGGGCTTACACAGCAAGCCTGCAACTGATCCCCAGAGAGGTCTGCACACAGGGTTGGTCCTGGGCTGGTAAACAGTTTTCTACGCTGATACGAGACATCTTCTCAGTGATGAGAGTGGGTCACTGCCTAGGCTGTTTGGGCAAACAATGTGGTTCACGCTGAGCACATGCTTTCCTCCCAGTGGTCGGGAACTTTGATACGTGAGAGGTAGAGGGTGAGTCCACCCCCAGCCCCCATTAAGCCCCAGAGCAGAGTCTGCCGTGAGCTTCCCTGGTGGACAGAACCTCACATGTGTTGTCACGCCCGTTGCTGCAGGAATGAGGCCCTCCCTGTATGACTCCACTCTCTCAGGGCTCTCAGGAGCTGGTACCCAGTGTTCCTGGACTTGGCCCCACGTGCCCCCTTCTGCTCGTTCTGTTTTGTATCCCTTCGTGTAATAAATCTCAGCTGTGATTACAACTGTGTGGAGTCTGGCGAGCTCATCTAGCAAATTGCTGGACCCAGGAGTGCCCTCAGAATCCCTGGCATGGAGACTTGAAGGAGGATTTGGAAAGATAAAAGGAAAATCAGGCAAAAACCGATTTGAGAGGCTAGGGAAAGAAAACTGACCGCGATGGCCAATTTCCAAATGCCGCTGAGCAATACTGAGATTCAATAGGAACTCTTAAAGTTGTTTACAAAAAGCTAAATAAGGCAACTCAGCCAGAAGACTAGGCAATGAGCAGTGCCAAACTGAGGCAAGGGGGTACGTGCTATTCTGTTCGATTGTTTCTCTTAAAGGCCAGATTGTCTTAGTAGAAGTTTAAAAAGATAGCAGAGAAGCTACACACATGTGCCTTGTCATGGATTGAATTGTGTCCCCAGGAGAGCTATGTTCAAGTCTTAACTCAGGAACCTATGAATGAGACCTTACTTGGAAATGAGGTCTTTGCAGATGTAGTCAAGTTAAAGGCACGATGTGGGTATGAGAAGAGGGGAATTTGATGCGGAGACGCAGACTCACAGGGAAGAGAGCCACGTGGAGACTGGGGTGTAGACCGAAGTGCTGAATCTACAAGCCAGGGAACAGGGAGGTTTGCCAGTATCTGCTAGAGTCTAGAAGTGACGAGCAAGGACTCTTCCCCAGAGACTTTGGGGAGAGGAGGGCCCTGCCCACAGCCTGATGTTGGAAATTCAGCTTTCGGCGCTGTGAGTGACTGTCTGCTGTTTCAAGCTGCTCCGTTTGTGGTGGCAGCACGGCGAACGGACAGGTCCACGAGCACACACAGTCACTGTGTGAAGTAGCCGATGCGAATTTCTTTCATTTTCAAAATGCTTGATCATTTTTCAACTCTGAAAGAGCAGTACTTCAAATAGAAGCAGAAGCACTCGAAGACGGATGATAGTTCAAGCAAACCAGTCCTTAGGCCAAGAGCTTGACCACTGAGCGAATTGGGTCTGCGTGGGGTCCACCGTGGTCCAAGGGGGGCTCCAGGTCGCACTGGGGGAGACAGGCATGCCTCCGTTTGTTGCAAGTCCTTGTGTGAAAGCCCAGTGGAGGCTCTGATGCCCATGTCTGAACACTTAAAAGTACCTCACAGTTTGTTAGATCGTTTGATAGGTCCTATCCTCCTACTTTGAAAAGTATAGTCTAATAACAAGAAAAAATTAAAAAATGGTGCAAAGTGATGACTTCATATAACTGAATGGCAGCAAAAGGTCAAAGATGACCGAATCTGATTATGCGTGTCCGTGCTTCTGCTGATGGGCTGGCCATATTTAGATGGGTAATGAAATACACATACATGACTTGCAAACGATTAGGGGGCATTCCGTACTTTTTATTTGGCTTCCAACCCTACTAGCTCACTAGTTATGTTTTTTTTTTTTTAAGATTTTATCTATTTATTAGAGAAAGCGCATAAGCAGTGGGGAGGGGCAGAGAGAGAAGCAGACTCCCCACTGAGCAGGGAACCTTGATGACGTGGGACTCGATCCCAGGACCCCGAGATCATGACCACAGCCAAAGGCAGATGCTTAACTGGCTGAGCCAGCCAGGCGCCCTAGTTGTGTTTTTATAATCATGGTTTTCACAGTGCATGTTCTGTTGACAGAAATGACTTGAACGTATTAAGATAAATGTGAAAAGTGAAAAAGTTCATATACTTTAAAGTTAAAAAATGTTAATCATCTATAAGAAATGGAAAATGAACAATATTGTGAATATTAAAATTTTAAATTATTTAAATGCAGAAAAATCAAAGTATAAAATGAGCAACAGTAATTTTTATAAAAATAAAACTAATTGTAAATTTAATATCCAACATCCATTCAGTCACCAAAGCACAGAATCGGAGCTGTGCCTCACATACAGTGTATCTAGATTCAGATACATGAAACTAGGAGCAAAATGAATTGTTTAATATCGACAGATGTTTCTCAGACACCATGTGTAATTAGAAATACCACGGTAATTTGCGAGTACCTCTGGGACTACAGACATAACAAAAAGCAATAAAATGGATGTTCTGTAACACTAGTAATGGGTTGTTTGTTAGAAAAGAATTGTTATACGCAACTAATGAATCATGAACTTTACATCAAAAACTTGAGATGTACTGTATGGTGACTAACATAACATAATAAAAAATTTTTATTAAAAAAAAAGAATTGATTGCATTCATGCTTTCTGAACAGAAGGATTTGACAAGTTCTTCCTTCTCCCGTGTAAGGAATGTCCACAGCTCCAGTTGTCCACAGCATAAGTAGTCTGTGAAGCCACACAGCCCATGAACCTGGCATTCAGACACCGCCGTCTTTTGTTCTTAGGACAGCAAAGCCGAGATATGGAGAAATGGCTTCCCTGGGTCATGGAAAGGGATGCTCAGAGTCATGGGTTCTACTCTGCCAGCTCTGGTCCCAAGTGACTGAGGTTCCCGTGTGTTCTTTAAATAAATTCCTAGGTGTTTGTGATATTTGAGTCTGTCCAAAGTGCAGGGCCTAGCCCAGGGGCCCTCTTGCCTGGTTCTGCAGGTGGCACTGGGGGTTGGGAGGATGTAGAGGGCTGCAGGAGAGGAGCCAGGTGGCTGGTAGTTGCCCAGATGAGAGACCCGAGTTCCCGACCTTGTGTCAGAAGCCAGAGGATGGAGAGAGACGTCGTCTTCACTGCCGTTGGCTCCAGGGACAGTCATGAGTGATCTGAATCCACACCTCTACAGAACCACACGCAACCCAGGCCACACATCTTATGCTTGGGTTTGAGGCCACTTTATTTTTTTATTTTTTTTAAAGATTTTATTTATTTATTTGACAGAGAGAGAGACAGCCAGCGAGAGAGGGAACACAAGCAGGGGGAGTGGGAGAGGAAGAAGCAGGCTCATAGCAGAAGAGCCTGATGTGGGGCTCGATCCCAGATCGCCGGGATCACGCCCTGAGCCGAAGGCAGACGCTTAACCGCTGTGCCACCCAGGCGCCCCTGAGGCCACTTTAGTTAAGGAAGCGAGATGAGTTCTACCCCAACTGAGACCAGTTAGTTGGTAATTAAGTCCATGCTGGAAAAGTCAAAACTAATTCTTTGTCCTTCTGGGCAGCATCTTTTGGCCCTACTGTTTGTCTGAAACAAGACTCAGTACTTGGACGCCTCACAGGGACCGTCTCAACTCCAGACCGTGTGAGCAAGAGCCGACCTCTTCCTGGACCTTTCTGTGCTCAGGAGGGAAGAAGGTCCAGATAGTCATTCCTTCTTCCCATCCAGCCTCCACCCCCCATTCCTCTAACCTCCCCTCAGCAGACTGGTCTCCGTAGAGCAGTGCGTACCCAGGCTCCCATGTGCGTCCTCGCCGTGCCCACCCTGCCCCGCACCTGGAGGAACTTCCCCAGGCCTCACTGTCTTTATAAGATGGGGACTGGGGTAGAAAGCAGGTGATCAGGCAGACTTATGGGACATTCCGATTCTCATTGAGGGGCTCTCAATCCCTTCATCTTCTGTCTGGCCAAGGTTGAATACAAGCCAGAGCAGGAGACTAGGAAACCGGGGTCCCAGGTTTGGTTGTGGGCTCCCACCTGGGACAGGCATTCTTGCACCTGGCCCACATTCTCCAACTCCTCCTCCCCATGCTCACATGTGTTGTGGAGTTCAATGCTCGTGCGGGGGCACCTGAGAAGTGAGGCTCAGACGGCCCTCAGAGGTCAGACCAGCCGGACTGAGTCCCACCACTCAGCAGCTTCCTTCAAGAGCTGAACCACTTGGCTCTGTTTTTGAGCTGGTTCCCCCCTAATTCTCCGGCCCCAGTTTTGTGAAGAACAGGCAAGGCAAAGGGTTTTGTGGGCTAGAGGTGAGGGGAGGAGGCTTATATATATGAAATGAAAACTGTATACAGTGCCAGCTCTGGAGGAGAGTTTAATTCCTTCCTGGCAGTTTAATGTCTTTATCGCATTGGGTTTTCTTATCTCAAGTGATCGCACATTTACATCTGGGAATAAATGCATGTACTTTAAGATAATGTTGCTTCACAGAAATTCTTGATTCAAAGAATAAATCTGCCCTACAGCAGCTAAGGGTAAGACTATTTCCCAAACATGGAACCACTTTTCCACTACTGGGCACTTTTCATGCTGTTCCTTCTATCTAGAATGCTGTCCACCAACTCTACTCTTCATTACAATTCATTTCAGCCCTAACCAAGAAACAGACTCTTAACTATAGGGGACACACTGATGGTCACCAGAGGGGAGAGGGTAGGGGGATTGCAGAAACAGGTGATGGGGATTAAAGCACGCACTTGTCATCATGAGCACTGGGTGAAGTATGAAAGTGGTGAATCACTATGTTGTACACCTGAAACTAATGTCACACTATGTTAACTGGAATTTAAATAAAAACTGAAAAAAATTAAAAAGTAAAAAAAAAAAAATAGAAAAAATAAAGCAAGGCATAGAACAGCGAAAAACAAACCCAAACAAGACATTCATTTCAGCCCTTTGAACTACTCTCAGACTTCCTTCTCATTTCCCGTGTTTCTGCATTCCCATGTTAAACTGGAGGTAAGGAGAAGGTGGGTTTCTCCTTCTTGGTGTCCTTTGAGCCCCCTCTTTCATAGTGGCTCCAAACGCTGTGATCCTCTCTCATGTTGCCTCTTCTCAAAACATGCGCATGGGTGCATATCCGTATCTGGCCCTATGGAGTCTCAAAAACCCATTAAAAATAAATGAGGGCAAAGAAGTCTCCTTAGGGGAAACAACTGATAAATGCTGTTCGTTGAATGAATAAGTCCATCATCAACTCTCTGCCTCACGGATTTGCAGCAGCCCCTGCCCCGTGCAGAGGCCCTTTGCCAAACAACCCGCATGCCTGCACCAGGTGCTAAGTGACCGCCCCACCCCCACCCCACACCTGGGCGGTGGATTCCCCGGATAAGCCCTGGCCTGCGTAATGAAGAAAAGAAGAGCACCAACCCATTTCCATGTAATGAGTTGAGTTGGAAATACTTCTGAGCTGTTGGAGGAATTAGCGTGAAGAGTTTTATTTAGCATTGCTCTGAATGTTCTGCAAGTAAGAATTACAAACTACTTAGGTGCTTCCAAATTCACTTTTCACTGTCAATTGAAACAATAAGAACATGACGCCAAGAGAACTGACAAGGGAGCCACATCACACAACGAAACCATGTTTGGAAAATACAGCCGATGGAACGATGGATTGGAAATACAGACTAGGAGAGGAATCAGGCTGTGTCGGGGACCTCAAGAGACACACTCACCCAGCCCCTCATGTTACAGATGGGCTGGTGGTGGTGGTGGAGGGTAGTTCTCTTCTGTGTATCTAGCTACTGATAGGATCAGACTATGCCTGGGTTTCTTGGCTCCTGTGCAGATCTCTTTCTTCTAGAAGGTATGTAGCAATGAAAAAAAAATGTGATTTATGAACAGTACATCAAAGAATAGTTGCAGGGAGAAGGATAAGGGGGTTGGAGATGAGCCTCCCCATAATTTATTCATTATGTGGAAACCAGTGTTGGAAGTCCTGCCCTTGCTGTTCCCTGTTTTGGGAATGGTCTGACTTTGGTATTTGGGTACCTCCTTTCCCCCACTTTTTGGAGATCTCTGCTCACATGTCACCTCCTCAGAGAGGCCCTCCCTGAACACCACATGTAAAATAATTCACCTTCTTCTCCCAGGTCACTCTGCAAACGTTACCCTGTTCTCATTTCAGGGCGAGATCTGCTGTAAGGACAAACGAAGTAAACAAGTAAATGCATTTATTGCCATCTCCACCAACAGGATGTTAAGCTCCATGAGGGTATGGACTTTTCCTGTCTCCTTCACCAGTGGATCCTCAATGCTTACCAATGCATGGGATATAGTAGACACTCAATAAGTCGTCCTGAATGAATGAATAATGAATGAATGAATGAAAATTGACATCTGTTCACTGTATTGAGAGACTTACACTGTGCTCTCTTGGAGGTGTCCCCCACACCTCCCACTTTCTTGTTCTTGTCTCATTGTCCATGAGGATGTTTTTGTCCTGGGCTGCCGTTCACTGCTTCAGCTGCCGTTCCTCAACTTTCTTCACTCCGTCTGTTTCCTTTCCTACCTCTCATAACTGTGACAAGTGTTCACATCCTTGTCTCCATCAAGTACTGTACAAACTTAGATTGTCCTAATTTTGCCTGTAAGGATCTTGGTCAAGCTGTTTGAACTGTCTAGGCCTCCAGGTCAAAGAACTACTGAGTGACAGGCTAGGGCTTAAGTCATGACAGTACTTGTAGCAGTTTCTTGGGCTGGTGTAAAGATAAATGGGTCAACATGCGCTAAGTTCTCTGCACAGTGATTGGAACACTGGGGACCTGATAAACGTTGGCTCCATTATTATCGTTGCTGGCAGGGCTGGGGGCGCACACCAGTATGGATCTGGCAGGAAATAGTTGGGCTTTTTAAGAGTACGGTCAAGGACACCTGGATAAAGGAGCAAGGGGAAGAGGTGACCATCAGAACTCAGAGACAGGTGCAGTTGCAGGAAGGACCCTCCAACAAACTTCAGCTTAGCTAGAGCGTGTAGCTAGCCATGTGTTCACATGGTCCTAAGCTTTTGTAAACTGTTCCAAAGTGAGATCTTTAACCCACTGCTGCATAAGATCTCTCTTTCCACTCAGACTTTTCCTTCATCACATTTCCCCTCCTGTTGGGTGGTTTTGGAGTATTTTAAATCTAGCTAAGGAGATGTTGAGTTTAGGAAATGTTTACATGTATCTCACCAAACCCAGTTCCTTCTGTGGACAATTACTGTGAGACCTGCCATGTAGGAATGGCCTCCAGAACTTTGGTGTCTTCTGTGACAATCAAGTATTGGGACACAAAGTTGCAAGATCATGGGCTATACCGCCACACAGATGTGGCCTATAGACCCTAGCCACCAAAAGTATGTGGGTAGTGAAGGAAAAAGAAGGAATTTAAAGTATACAAAGCTGGAAGCTAGTCAGTGGGAAATTCTTCCAATGAACAGACATGTACAATTATAAGCAGAGGGTTTGGTTTGCATTGACCCCCTGGTCAAACCAAATATTCTCTTATCAGAAATAAATTCTATTTCAGTCTATTCCCATTTAAATAGAAGCTTGGCGTGTTAATAATGCAGTGATGGCAGTGTTCAAGCGGCTTAAAAAAATTAAAATTTTTAGTTTTCTCTTTTGAAAATATTACCAAGTTGATGAAATCCTCAAGATAATAAAGAGAAGGCAGATCAAATTGCACAGAAAAGGTATTATTGAGGTATGGGTAGATTTTTTAAAGTTTGTGTTATTTGTAAGGTTTTTTTTTAATTTTGAAAGTTGTTGTGATTTCGCTTCTCATTCTAAACACATGTTCATCGTATGTAATAAACATTTCGTATTCTTTTTCTTAAGGAGGGCCCAAAGTGTGTGCAAACTTCTACCCCACAAAGCTAGTTCTGCCCCTGGCTGTGGCCCTTCTAAAGGGGAACTGGGCGATCAGAGCTGACCTCTTTATCCTGCGGCCCGAAGTGAAGCCAGAGGGCAAGGGGCACAATTATTTTAGCCCATAGACTTCAGCCTCTCTGGGGGCAGAGTGGGAAAGGGACAAACACCACTTCCAGCGCCAGGGGAAACCTCAGGTTGCCAGGAAGGGCCTTGCGCAGGATCCCTTCTACCTGCGCCCACCCGCACTCGCTCCGCCCCACTGGGAGAATGACGTAAGCAATTAAAAGCACAGAGGGACGGGTACCTTCTGTATTCTCTTTCACGGCTACCCACCTGCCTGCCCGCAGAGGGGCGTGTCCCGTGAGCTGCTGCGCCATGACGCCAGCATGACGTCAGCACGTCGCCAGCCGTGCCAGTGAGCGGGAGCACGTCCGCCTCATCAGGAAGCTCATTGGAGCCTGCGGTTTAGCGGCGCTGAAAAGTCCCTCCCAGCTCTACCCGACGACAGTAATAGTCATATAATAATAAATAGCATGATTTGATTATTATGATCTAGTCCAACCCCCACATTTTACCGGGTTAAAATGTGTTTTGCTCTTAAAATAAATGTTCCATTAAAATATTTATTATGGCTTAGTTTTTATTATTTTTAGCTTCCCTTCAAATCTCAATTCTAGCAGTATTTACACTCAGAGAACGTCCAGGTTTTAGAGGCTGTTTGTGTGAATTACAAACATTCCTGCCAACAATGATCTTTCATTTTATTTGAGAAACCTCTGCGTTCTAAATCATAATTTTCTTTTATGGATCTCTTCTTGAAATCTCTGCCAAAACGAAGAGAGACTAGAAAGAACACCCTTTTCCCTCTAAATAGAACACGCAGCCCTTTAAAAGATAGGGATTTGCATAATGTTGCGGCAGGAAGAAATGACTTGCCAAGTTTATGATTTCTAAAACAAAGGATAAAGGCTAAGTTAGTTTTTTAAAGGGTCAAGTTGCTTCTGTTCCTCGAAATACTTTGGAGACAATAAAGTGCAACAACAATAGTGACAAGGGGGACCGGTTCTGGCTGGAGTGTGCGTGGGGCGTGCGACTTCAGTGCCATCTGCTTGGTCTTGAGCACCTGCCCAGACTCACCAGTGTTTTTTTTTTTTGTTTTAACATTTATTTATTTATTTATTTTAGAGAGAAATAGAACACGCGAGCTGGATGAGGGACAGAGGGAGAGAGAGAATCCACGAGCAGACTCCCCACTGAGCATGGAGCCCAATATGGGGTCGGATCCCAGGATCCCTGAGATCATGACCTGAGCCAAAACCAAGGGTCGGCCACTCAACTGAATGAGCCACCCAGGAGCCCCACCCCAGTGATTTTTAGAGCCATGAGACCAGCTCCAAGATTTCCAGAGGCTCACCCATGTGGTGGACAGTTCTAGGAGTTCATTATAAACCATTATTCGAAATGTCTGGATGAAGCTTGCGCACCTATGCTTTACGGTACCTTATTAGGAAACCTCAGGATCAAAATCTTCAGATTTGACATCTAAGGGGAGGGATTCAGAGCGAGGTACTTAGGATCAGCCTCGTTTGAGTTGCTGAGATGGCAGAGCTGGCTACGCCACAGTCTGATTCACTATTTGCCCTTTAGTTTTTGAGATAAGATTGAGGAATTTATGGTTGCATGTATTGAGCTCAGAAAGGCAAGTTGCAAAGAATGCAGTTGCTTTCTGGATCAGTTCATAGAAATAAGTAAGAGTATTTGAATAGGCTCCAGACTGTTTCCCCCACAGCTGCTGTTTGTTCTGTTTTTATAAAGGAAAACTTCAGGATTTCAATGCAGGGTCCCTAGAACAGCAGCATCGATATCATCCGACAGGCTGAGCGGGAATGTGTATTTTAATGAGATCCTTCGTGATGACACGCGCCGTAAAGCAATGCTTCTCAGACTTTAGAGTTTAACTCACAAGCTTACTAAGCACAAGGCCCTGAGAGGTCTTGCTCTCAGCCCCAGCTCCCTTGAAACCGGGGGCCATAAAATGACAGGCACCGAGAAAGCAGGAGGTCAGTCTGCAGGAGGTGAGTTTGAGATGAGTCCTGAGCGAGCTCTTAACCACTTGGCCGCAATAGCATCTTGGTTCACTTCTTTCTTTCTTTTTTTTTTTTTTTATAATTTTTTTTTATTATATTATGTTAGTCACCATGCAGTACATCCCTAGTTTTTGATGTAAAGTTCCATGATTCATTGCTTGCGTATAACACCCAGTGCTCCATGCAATACGTGCCCTCCTTAGTACCCATCACCAGCCTATCCCATTCCCCACCTCCCACTGAAGCCCTCAGTTTGTTTCCCAGAGTCCATAGTCTCTCATGGTTCATTCCCCTTCTGTTTACCCCCCCTTTCTTCTTCCCTTTCTTCTCCTACCCATCTTCCTACTTCTTATGTTCTATAAATGAGTGAAACCATACAATAACTTCTTTCAGCCCTGGGTTCTCCTCTGTGACTCGGGGCCCAGCTCGTCCAGCCCAAGGTGCTGTCCTTCAGTTCCCTACTGTCTTCCTTCCTGCTTGCTGCCCCCACCCTGTCCCTTGTTCATATTACTTTTAATCATAGCCTATGGCACTGCATATGCCGCTTGTTCTGAAAACACAAAGTATGCCGGCTTCCCCACTGGACCACGAGTACTTTCTCCCCTTTCATTTTCTAAGAGCAACAGCAGTGCCATGGCAACGTCTAATCCCTGACCTCAAGATGGGGGTGGGGTTGAGAGAGTCAGAGCAGGTGTTCTTGAGAAAGGAAACAAAGAATTAGCCAGATGAAGCCCGAAGTGAAGGATCGTTTTTCTAGGCCAGTGCTTCTCGAATGGTCATGGGCGTACAAGTCACCCAGGGATTTGTCGGTTCTGATCCAGGATGTCAGGGATGGGACTGGAGAGTCTGTAGTTCTCCCAAGAGAACAGGCTATCCCAATGCTACTGGCCCACAGACCACACTTTGAGAAGAAAGTTCCAGGCAATGTGAAGGCGAGGATCCCAAGTGCTACTCGCTGCACTATCACGTGTGTCTGCCCCAGAAAAGGTGTTTAATAGATTAGTGGATAAATACTTCATCAAATACTTAAAATCTGAGATGCCACCTGGCTGCGTGAATTCTCATAAGCTGCAGGATATAAAATATGTTCGCTTTGGCTCGAAAATCAGGGCTAATACTACATGCATTGAGGCACAGAGAGGTTGAGTTACTTGCTCAAAGTCACACAGTTAATGTGGCAAGTTGTTGTTTACCAGTATTCCCATGAGCCCCCCACCCCCATTTCCTAAACTCCTGAGCAGTTAGTTGAAGCTGTTGAACTAATTCTAACCAATAGACTGCCAGGGACATGGCATGTGTCACCTCCAAGCTGACGCCATTAAGAGCCCGCCGTCTTTCCTCCTCCACCCCTTTCTTGTCTGTTACGTACTCTGCAAAACCTGAAATATATGGCCCCAAGGGGAGATTGGCAGCGGAGTACACACAAGGATACATAAATCTTGGCTGAATTTAACAAGGATACATAAATCTTGGCTGAATTTGAACTACAGATCTGAGTTTTGCTATCATATTATTCTAACTGCTATGGGCTCAGTGTTGCTATCAGACAACTCTTTGCATAATGGGCTTTTTGTCTGGCGTCCTGGGTCCTCTAAAGGGGAACACACCCCCAGTCTAGATGAGGCATGCCACCGTCCTGCCAACGAGGGAGCCCAGATGCTAGGCACTGGGGCTGTGAGAGATGAATGACAAGTGCCCCGAGAAACATCTGAAGACAAAAGCTTTAGCGACAGCAGCGCTGTGACCGTTCTCCACCACTCGGGGAGGGCTCCTTCTCTGCCAGAGATTTGCGGGCTGATCTTTTTGCTGTCTAGCTGTTCTTTATCCATACGGAGGCCTGTCTTCAAGTGTGCTTGGCATGAGGCGAACCTTGCTTTCAGAGGTTTTACAGGCTGCATTCATGAGCTGAATAAAATCTTGTTTTTGGAAGGTTATGAATGCACACTTTTCCAAGGGATTGACTTTATGACTTCTATTGACTCGGTCAGACAGGATGTAATTTTTCTACATGATGGCATATGGACCTGTATGTCCCACAAAATAATATAAGATGCGTCATCCTACTCACATGTAAACATCAAAAAGACAGGACTATTGTTTCTGTTTTTCTAGGTGTAAGGAATTGAACAGAATAGAGGAGCACAATTAACTTAAGAAAAAATAGATAACCTGAAAAAAATAGATAATCATTGTAGAAATCAAATCGGTATTTGAGAATTTCCAGACTTCCTCTCCCTCCCTCCATGTTTCACCTTTTCTGTTAAAGATGCCTGCCCAGGATGTTTTTGTTGAAGAATGAACTCTCCAAGGACCAACTGATCTCTATTCTCTGAGATAATTCGCATCAAACGGAGTAGAGGAAGTGACCTGCCCATTCTATGAGAGTGGTATATCTTGATAAAATAGTATAGGGACAGTACTAAAAGAAGAAATGGCAGACCAGCACCATTTACATGGATTCTAGCATTAGATCTGGAAACTCAGCAGTATATATACATGAATAGATCATGAGGAAGGATGGTTTATCCCAGGAATATAAGACTTAACATGAGAGAAGTGTATTCAAGTAATACACTGTGTTAGAATTTTCAGAAAGAAAAAGTACTCAAATATGTTATATAAATTTAACAAATGTAGTAGTGGGAAAAAAAAGCAGCAAAGCAACTTATGGATAGAAAGGAATTGCCTTAACCTGATAAAATATATCTTTCAAGAACCTATGGAAAAATTATGCTGAAACTCTACAATTATGGTGAAACTCTAAGGAAACTTTTGTCTCTCCCAATATTTCTTTCTTTCAAGCTCTAATCTTTTGCTTACATAGAAAATACATAGAGGCCCATTTTAATTTATATTTCATATTACATTGGTTAGGACATTTTTTTTTAAATTCATTTTTTTTATTGTGTTGTTAATCACCATACAGTACATCATTAGTTTTCGATGCAGTGTTCTATGATTCATTATTTGTGTATAACACCCAGTGATTAGGACATTTCTTAAACTGTGGAATAGCAGAGGTGATAGGAGCATTCCTATGAGAGCTATTTCCATGCTGATGTGTAGGAATTCCACTGATTTTTAAAATATTGAATTTGCACTTGGCAATTTTGCTACTCTTATTGCAAGTGATATGATGGCTTAAAATTCTTTCTTCCTTCCTCGTGGTTTTAATTGATTATGCAACCTATTGTGTTTATTGTTACTATGAAGAAATCTTTCCCCCCCCAAAAGGGAAAAAATTATAAAACGTTATTGGTCCCCAGCACAACTTTATTTCTATTACATTTTCAAATCAATTAGCAGACTAAACTGTAATATGTTCCCACTGATGGAAATTTACTTCAAATGCATCTGTAAATTCAATGCTTTTCCAACTCAAATCTCAATAGGGATTGACAAGTTGATTTTCAAATGCATATGGAAGAGCAAAGAGCCAAGAGTAGTCAAGATCATTATATAGCTTTCTAATATCTGCCGAGGAAAGTGTCTGCACGTCATATATACCTCTGTCAATGGTAAATTATCTTATTAGAATTAGCTGTGAAGAAAAATCACAATTAACCGTGTAATACAGCAACCCAATCATAGATCCACACAGATATGGAACCTGGGTATATGGAGGTAGCGTCCCACATGGGGATAAAAGCAGACTCTCCCATAATGGGTGCTAGGACACTGAGTAATTCACCTGGAACTGACATATAAAAAGATTTGGACCCAGATCCTTTTGGAAAAGACTTTTACATAGCCTATATCTGACAGCTTGTATTTTGTTATAGTGTTCACTGTTGTATGGAAGTTTATTTTTGATACTAAATTTAATACAAAAAGCTATCTTTTTAACTTCAACATAGGGAGAAATTTCTAAAATAAAGCACAAAAAACATCAACCCCAAAGGAAAAAAAATTCTTTATGGGTTTTTAATAGTGTCATTTTTCTTTTGAAAGTTTAAAATAAATAATTCAATAGTAAAATGGACAAGGAATACCAGCAGCCTAGCCACAGAAAATGATAATGTCCAATAAACACTTACAAAATATACTATCTCACTAGGAATCAGGGCAATGAAAATGAAAACAATACATTGCTTCTTCAAGTTAAGACATTGCCAAATACCATGTTGAAGTGCCTATTTCCCCATATCTTCACCGCGTCTTAGCAGACTGTTACCATTTCACAACTACCAGATTGACACGTTGCTTTCCACACAGGGCGATTGCCATTCACGCCCATCCGGCACTCAGCCTGTGATCCGCGGTGTTAGACGTCGGCCGTTCTGCACACAGAGGCAGTGGGATGGCATCGCCCCTTGGGGAGGTTGTGTGACCACTTCTGGGGTGGTGGGTCACGAGTGGAAGTTCTGTGTGTTGTTTCCCAGCTGTGCAAGATCCTCTTCTCAGGAGAGGAGCCCAAGTGGTTCAGATGGTGTGGCTACAAGATGGGACCCCCCCCCCCCCAATCACACAGGGCCCTGGCACTGTGGATGCAGTGTCGATAAGAAATAAACACTTGTTTGGTTGACTAACTAGGGTTGCAAACTAAATGTTAAATAACCTGTAAAAGTCATATGTGCAACAATTTTTCTAAGGTGTAGGTCTAGAAAGAGAACCGTGGGGCATTGATGCAGAATGTGGCACACAATTGGCATTTCCTAAATATGAGTGAGTGAAACCTCGCCTGGCCTACCCTAGTTTTAGAGATATGTGGATAAATAAAATCTACTTCTTCCTATCAAGGAGCTCAGACGAGTGAGCCGGTATTTACAAAAGAGTGTGTTTCACCTTGTCCTGGGTGGTTCGGTGCGGTCAACACCAGGCACACGTGGGTAATGAGCATCCAAGGTGCAGTGCGGGTGCCTGAAGAACTGAATTTCTCGTTTAAAGGGAAAAATGGAAGCAGTTAAATTCTTGCCACTAAACACACTTTATGTGTTTTGGTGACACTGTATCTCATTATAAACGAAAATTTAGCATTAAAATTTAAACCTTCTGTAAGTTGAAGATAGATACCAGATTTCTAAAGATTTTGTTTTAAAATGTACATACACACTTTGTACATGTGTGTGTTTATATACACAAAATATCTCAATTTTATGTTTATTGAAAATATTTCGCTATTTTAGATGTATTGGGTCAAATAAAGCATTTAACTTCACTTGCTCTTTTTACTCTCCTAAACGTGGCTACGAGGAATTTCAGGTTCTGTATGTGGTCCACATTCTGTTCCTATTAGACAGCACTGAGCTAGACTGAGTCCACGTTCCTCAGAATGCTGTCTCACCCCAACTGTGTGTCCGATCCCTGCTAGGACCTTAAGAAGTCCATTCCCGCTGAGCGTAACCTGCGGCAGCAAAGGGCTCTACACGCTGCAAAGAGCTTTACAGAAGCCAGGGTGCTTCCTGCACGGTACCTCGCTCATCTTCATGTAAACATTCGTCTTTCTTGAGCTCAAGTTTTCTTCACAATGAAAGGCGGCTTAGCGTCTGCCACTCCCTCACTTTCTGGCCTGAGCGTCAGCTTCTGCCCGGGCCCCTACTCTGTTCACACTGCAGCTACCCCAGCTCGTCCAAGCTCAATTCAACCCCCCCCCCCACTGCCTTATCTGATTTCCGCTTCCCCCTAAATAACCAAAGGCGACAACGTATTAGACTAGATCTACAGGATGGAGGGTGACAGCCCGTCAGCTAACAAATGAGAACAGCAAATTGCTGAATTTAAGTAACTCACATCTCTTTACGTTTTCTTCATTGTTTGCCAAAACTCAAGTCCATTTCTCCTTTTCCCTTTTTGACTCCTCGGAATGAGCTGAGGGAACCAAGCCCCGCCCCGAATATCCTCTCTCCTCCCAGGTACGCGCAGAATCCGACGTGAGGATGGACAGATGGCGTCACCGTGCTGCTGCCCACGTGTCCAGCAGGCTCACTAGCCACTTGGAAGCTCTCCCACCCCAGCCGCCTCCCAGCCGCGAGGCCAGACACGGAGGGCCGGCGCAGCGGCCACATACCATCTCTGATGAGGCCACAGACATGGGATCAAAACTGTGACTGCTGCCCAAACCAGCACCTCCTGTAAATTTAAGGCAAAGCAAAACAAAAAAGGGACCTGGTGTCATTTCAGGGTATGCGTGGTTAACCAGCAGTGCATCGAATTCCAAATACGCCCCGTTGGAACTCGAGGCAGCTGTGCTGTCCAGAAGGATGCCTCTCCCTGTTTCGGAGACGTATCCCATGAGAGGCCATGGAAGAAACAGCCCCCGAACACTGAAATGAAAGGGCAGAGAACATTTTACAGTCGCTTTATTTAACAAAATCTACGCCAACTTCTATCTCTATATACAAACGTGTTTCAAAACCAGAGCAGCAGACACACAAACTGTTAACACAGGACTTACAATAATGCTTAAAACGTGTTAGGCAATGTTTTGTTTTCTGCTCATATTGACATTTACAGATTCAAAAATTATTCCAAAGGCCGAGCAATGTCACATCTTTGTTTCCTGGGATGGTTTATTTAGTAGGTCGTGAAGAAAGAGGGACGGAGCTTCGAGGGTTAATATACCGTGTTCGGTTTAGTTTAACAAACAGCATTTGGCCCATAGTAGGGCTCACAGAATGTTCTGGGCAGGGGATAAAAATTTGGGTAAAATATTATCTATGAGACTATGAGTCCCTTTTTAAAAATTTTCACTGTCGTAACTATCACAGGATCGTCTCATTTCTGACCCCCAAAAGTAAGAATCTCTAAGAAATAAGTTTAAGATTTTATTAGTAAGCACTATTAATAAAATTTAGTGAGTACAGGTCCTTCAAAATCAAGGTAGGAGTAAGTAAATACTCAACACAGTTCTACCCCTACCTTGGCCAATTTTGTTAGAAATGTTTCATGACATTTACCTACATGTTACAAGCTATTCCCTAAAGCCCTCCACGGAGGGAGGGCAGACATGCTTTGCCTCCTCATTTGTATGACTTCCAGGAGCCTTCTTAGTTCCTCAAAAAAGTAGCTCTGGAAATCCCCCCCAAAACTTAGCTACGTAGTCTACTCATAAAATTTAGCTCCATACAAGTACGTGAGCTGAGTCTCAGGTAATACTGGAAAACCGGCTGATGCCGCAGAGTATAAATATTCCACGTCAACACTCAACACTATGACCTGACTCAGGGTCCGCTTTCCTGAAAGGGCACGCTCGAGCCTCTCAAGAAACATGCTACTGAGCAGTGAGGTATAGGAGAAAAAAAAATCACAGCCTTTTCTTCTCAGTATCTTAGGAGCCTTCCATCCCGCCGGCAGGGCGCCCGCGAACGCACGCTCACACTTCGGAGCGCTCTCCTCTACGTGGTGAAGTGGTGCCCAGGGTCCATTTCCCAAAGAGCACCAACCAGAAACGCACGGGGATGAAATACTGCAACGGAATGATCCTCAGGGGTTTCTACTCCTGTTTGCTCATATAAATCAGACTCATCACTTACTTGTGCTTTCATTTTCTAAAAATGAGATCACGCCATTATAAAAATGTGCTTCCAAAATAATTTCTAGAATATAAAATGTCTTATATTTTTCTAGCCCACATAATTTCATTATAAAATAGGAAATCAGAAAATTAGCTACTGCAGTTTTCATATGGTAAAAAATATTTATATGTGTACACACACGCATATATACACATATAAAAAAACCCAAGTCTTAAATTTCAATAAAAATTAACCAATCGGCCAACTTATTGATTATGTATTCAATTAGATGTAAGAAATGTTGATTATCTGTAATGAGAACCAATGACAAACAATTACGATCCCACCTATCAGAAGATAGTCTAAGACTTTCACACGTGTTAAAAGAAAACCAGAAAGTTCCAACTAACCAACACAACGGGCATCTCTCAGGTCTTCTTCAGGTCTAACAGCCCCCAGTCTCATTCGCGGCACTACCGAGTGCCCTAAGGAAGGAGCAGTCCTAGAGGGAGGAAACCAGAGCTGGGGCCGCCCTGCGGCCGTGCGGGGTGTGTTCTGCGTGACGGTCGCGGCCTGGCGGAGCGGGCGAGGACACGAGATCCAGCCTGAGCGCCCCCAGCCGCGCCACCTGTCTGCCCAAGAAGCAGGGGAGGTGCCCAGGGAGTTTTCCCTAACGCACACAAAGGTGCGGTGTGGACCGGCTGGTCCCGCATCTGCTGGAGAGGGAAGCAGGTGTTCTCGAGAGTTGCTACCTAGGAAAGGGGAGCGAGAGGGAGAACAGACCGTGGCTATCGGTGAAAAGCAGGAAGCGTGTTTCTATGACCTCCACAAAGATGGTGGGATGTTTCTGTTTTGTGGATTCCTGACCGTTTTTAGTATTTTCAGGAAGGAAAGCCTTAAGGGACCTCAAAGGCACACAAAGAAGGGGACAGGAGGTGAGCAGGGAAGCGTCTCACTCCACGGAGAGCCTGTTCAGCAACCTGGCAGAGGGAGAGCGGGCTGAGCTGGGGGCGGGCTCCGAGATCCGTGGGTGCTGGAGACGGTGCCCGCAGCCTTCGCCCCCGTCTGGGCTGAGTCTCAGATGGAAACTCTTCACAATCCTACCTGGAACTGTCTCCCCCAGTTTTATCTGTGTTGTAAGAAGTCTGTTCATTCACATTTTAAGTTGGTTACTTTGTTCGTGAGGGTGGTAAGGGCAAACAGGAGCCTTAATTACAGATATTCTCCCTCTGGGACCATGCCTTTTTTTTTTTTTTTTTTAAAGGCACATTCCCTCTTCAACTGTCACAAATCAGGACATTTAAAAAGAAAGCAAGGATTTGAAAATGTTTCTTTCCTCCCCTAACATCTACTGTTGAAGGAATAAATTCAGGCAAACCCTTGGAATCATTCTTTAAAGTGGCCCCAAACCGCACAGTGCTCTGTGCTACAGACAACACCTCTGAGTACTGCCGAGTGGGTGACAACTTCAGAGAACACCTACTTTTCTATAACCAAATTTAAGATAACAAAGTAGAGGACATAATTTCCATTATGTACCAAATATTCAGCGCATGAGTTAATGCAGGAAAAAATGAAGTGTACACCGAGATTTGGGTTTAATTCCTCAGCAGCATTTTGTACGACGAGCAATGTGTAAAACACTCAGAACTTGCCCCTCTGAATAGATCACCGCAGATCTGTATCTACTCAGAAAAACAGGGGTGCTAAACAAAGAAAAGTCTCAGACCCCACTGGAAATTTCACTTCTTTCCAGAAAAATGCCTGTACGTAGGTTTGTGCGGACTATTTCAGGGGCTTCAAAAACCCTCCAAGGTCCGGTCACTTAGCTCAGTTAAGATTCCTAGCTCTCCACATTCCTACAAGGTTTCTGAAGAATGATCGAGCCTCCCATTCCTACAATCTGCATTTCTCCTACTGAGTTGGGGCGGGCGGGGGACAAACTAGGATAAACTAAGAGTTAAGAAAAACAATTTGCTTCAAAGACCACTTTTTACTTATTTGCCCTTGGAAGAAAGAACATCCCAATCTCTAGTTGCCTCTATCAAATGCCGTTGGCCATGACTCATCCACTCTTCCTGGTCTTCATACAGCCGCCCACAAAACCAGCACTTAAATATACACTGTGATGAGTCATCAGGCAAGGAATCCACCACCTGGTAGTTGTTTTTATGAACTTTTTTAAGTTTCATTTTCAACATCATTTGCCTTTTTATCTGATTGGCCTCTTCCATGTTCTGGTACGTCAGGCGAACATGATGCCGTCTGATGCCTAACTGACACCTAGTCCTCTCTGACAAGACGACTTTGAGGACATTGCCTTTGTACTTGTTGATTACCTTCATCACATTGGTCACTTCCGGAGAGTCAACATCAGGATGATTTAACACAATGACGGGCTGGTTGCGACGGGGGCATTTAATCAACTGGTCTGGTTTAGCGGCAATCAGTCGAAGCTGTCTTGCAACCTGAAAAATTGAAGGATCCTTGAGATAGCGGCTGGGATCAGCCTGGATTTTGCTTTTCTTCTTGGATGAGTTCACTTGTTTGGTTTTATTTTTACTTGTGGGAAGACTTCTGGAAAGCAGTTTGCCTTGCTTACTCAGGTCACTGCTTCCTTGCTGACCGTGCAAAGGGCCAGTTTTTTTAGGCATGGTGCTACAAATAGCACTCTCTTTTCTTGGTTTTGGCCGAAGAGGTATATCAAGATTTTGGGACATATCTATTGGCCCACTTTCACTGGTCAAAGACTGTAAGTCTGAGTCTGTCTGTCTCACTGGGCAGAACGGAATGGGTTTTAACAGCTGTGTCTCACTGCCAGGTATGCTGACGGGGGCTTCACACGTCGCCTCTATAATGTGGGCATCCTCAGAAGAATTAAGAACCCTCAACACAGCCCCTTTGGGGATCAATACGGGAGTCGCAACATGGGCCTTCCTGGTTACTCTGCTTTCAGTTTTCCCACTGCTGCCATCTATAAACTGTGGGTAGATCTGCTGAGGAGTGAGTGGCCCGTTAATGCCACCATCATCCTGCGGTTTTGGGGGCGCGCCTGGGGGACAGCCAGTGCCAGTAAATGACACGTTAATTTCATGAATACCTTCAGGAGCAGCTTTCGAAGTGCCCTTCGATGGCTGCGCTACAGAACGGCGATGTGCGTTATTCGCGGACAAAGACGACGGCTTGCCACAGGACTCGATTAACTGAGCTATCTTTCTGCGCAAGAGTTCAATTGACTTTATTTTGGATGTTGAACTATTCCACTTAACGCCCTCAGGGACGTTTTCAGACCCAGAGCTCAGAGAAAATACTGACGAGATGACTGGACCATCGAAAGAGTCCTTAGTCCTTTCAGGATTCTTTAATTCCAAAGGCTCCTCCGCGGGTGGCTGAGACCTGACTCTGTCTTGTCCTGGTATATTTATGTGTAAATACTCGCTTTTATGTTGAGAGGATATCTGGCCTGTATTCGAAACTGCCTTGTGTTCCTCCGTCTGCTTGTCTTTCAACTTCCTATGAGAGGGAAGCATTTTTCCAGGAACACTGATCTCATTTCTAGATTCCAAGTTATTTGTACTTACAGGCAACAAGCCCTTTTCTCCAGAGAAGAACATGGTTGCAGGTGACGCAGCCAGGGGAAGTAACTGCTGTGAGTCACCGTGTGAGGTCCTTCCATCTTCAGCAAAAGAAACAGCAGCTTTATATGGAAAAGGGTTTGATGCAGCTCCGAGACTGTGGAAAACACTGTTTTTCACTACAGATGCTGGAGAATGACCTTTTAAGGAGAGAGAAGGAAGAGCCGGTCTATGTGGATACGGACTACTTTTCTTCCGGAAATTCTCAACTGTATCTGGGTTGAGGAGGGATTCTCCGTGGCTGTGCACACTAGAATTTGACATGAAAAAATCATAAGACCTGACCCACTTCACATTTTTAAGCTGTTTCTGAACTGACGATTGAAGACTATCAATGCCTGCCAATTTCCCAACGCTGCCTTCCATCGCCAGTGACTTTGTCTGGCTTGCAGAAACCATTTTTTCTGGTTCGGCCAAACCCTTCTCTTTAGTCATACGCTCAGAATTACCCCCTTCGCCCCCACCGGCTTCAGGGCGGTTACTTTCTTCCAGAGGAAACAGTTTCAGGACAAGCTGCTGGGTCCCGTTGACGACCTTCACATCTATCAACTGTGCTAAGCAGTTTGCAGGGACCACGAGCTCTGCCGGTGCCACCACCGTTAACGGCATTCCTGGCTGGACGGGCTCTTTCGCCGGCGACAACACTTCCACCTCCACGCTTCTGTTCTCAAACAGACTGCCTTCGTTTGGCTCCACCAGGGTCACTTTATTTGGAATACACACTACGTCTTTTTGGTATTCCTTTGATTCAGGCAACAACATGATATTGTGCATTTTGTCTTTATTTGTGTGGAAGGAGAACCTGGAGAGTTGATCTGACAACTTATTTTGAAATGCAGTCCTTGGATTGGGAGCTTTTAAGACCTCCAGGTTTTGTTTCGATGCGCTGATTCTTTTTGGCTCCAGCTTGGCAACAGCTCTGGGCGGCCGCCTTCCCCCAGCCCTCTCGTGCACTCTGCGCCGGTGTTTGACGATGTAGTCATTCCTGATGGCGCCGTAGTCGCAGTACTCGCACTGATAAGGGAATATGCCTGTGTGTTTCACGAGGTGCCTCTGGAACTCCCCTTTCGTGTAGGAAATGTAGCTGCAGTGAGAACAGATGAATTTAATCTCTTCGTGTTGAAGCGTGTGCTTTTTGTACTGCAGAGGGTCCTTTGTGGAAAATCGACACTTATCGCAATAGTATTTGCCTGGCTTAAAGTTCCTTACCTTAAATTTGTTACCGATGGAACCGGAGATGGCTTCGGCTTTATTTCCTACGGAAGTAGCACTGGGATTACTGTTCACAAAATGAAAGTGGGGAGTAGCCACACCGAGGCTGCATTTGAAGCAAACGTATTTGTCTTCCTTCTGGCTTGGCCCAGTGCCCTTTTTCAAATCTCGAAGCGGGACTTTGTGAACACTTTTGCACTTCACACATGTAGCAACGGTCATCACGGCAGCCTCTGCCTCTGAGCCTTGACACAACAGAGCTTGCGCTTCGTGTCTGTCTGGTCGAGTCGCTCTATTAGCATTTGGTTGTTTGGGGGACATGGTCAAGGAATTATGTCCGTCATTCACTTGGGTGGTATATAACTGCTGTCCAATATCCTTCATCTTCTTTATTTGCATTTCTATAAAGAGAAAGCCAGAAACTTCAGGAAGACTTCACATGATAAAATCCTTAGGGGCCATCCTTCATCTAACTGCGTGATTGGCGGAGCAGTGACTTTTGGGGGCTTAGTCAGGTGTCCTCGTTTACGAACCGCCACAGTAGGTGTGCGATCCCAAGACAGGATTGTTCCCAGTTCTCTGATATTCCAGGCAACACTAATGGGAGAAAAAGACATCATAAAGCGTGGTTAATACGTGAACTTAAGGTTTAGTTAAGCTGTTTCCAAACTTATATTTCAATGACCTTTGAATTTTAAGCTAAATCTTGACATATTTTCTTAAACACGTAATAAAGAGTAAAACGTAATACAACAGAAATGGCAAATAATAAGCCTAAATGAAAGACATTTTTCTATTCAGCCCCCTAAAACTCGTCACTTTAGACCAATCATAAACAGGCCAGGAGCAAAGAAATCACAGCTGTCATTCAGAGCAGCCCTTGATAAGTGAGAGTTA
Organism: Ursus americanus; assembly: GCF_024610735.1. Classification (NCBI taxonomy): domain Eukaryota; kingdom Metazoa; phylum Chordata; class Mammalia; order Carnivora; family Ursidae; genus Ursus; species Ursus americanus. Next base: position 76,644,595 of record NC_142134.1, on the reverse strand, counting down.
TTTGTAGGTGTCATGGAGAGCATCCCAGCAATTTTACAGGTGTAATTTCATATTAGCTGACATAAAACTTCATTCAGGAGGATGCTGTTTCAGTTTTTAAACACAAAAATTATCAAGTGGTGGAGAGAGCCAGGGCTTTGGCTCAGGTGTCCTACATGATAGCCAATTAGCAGCTTGGATTCCCAGCTCTCTCTCGGTCACTCCATTTGCTTTCACAAATATAAGAAGTCACTAACACACTGGCAATATTAGGTAGACAATACTGATGCCTTCAACATCTCACTGAGTGTCTGTTACGTGCCAGGCACTGAGTGCTGTAGGGAGTGAGCAAAATGCAGTATCAGTCCGTACACTCAGGAGGGTACAGAGAGGGGAAACAGGCAATATATTTATTTCTGGGGTGGTGATAAGTAATTGATAAAAATCTACCATAAAGCAATGCCAGGGGGACAGGAGTAAGTATGTGATGAGGTTACAGGGCTGGCATGTGGAGGTGTGGAGAGTCAGGAAAGCTCCCCCGTGAAGCTGACATCTGAGCGGAGACCTCGGGGCAGCCAGGGAGCGAGTACTGCAGCTGTCTGGGAGAAGGGAGTTTCAGGCCCAGAGAAGGCAAAGGTCTGTGGGATGTGGGCCTGGAGCACCTGAGGAATGGCAAGGAGGCGGAGAACGGAGGGTACTGAACAAGGAGAGAAGGAAAGGAGGGAGCGGCGTCGATAGGGTCAGAGGCAGTGGGGGCGCTGGTCAAGGAAAGCTCTAGCATAGTCATAAGGATGTCACTTTTCCTCTACCTGAGACAGATAACCAGGGGAGACTGGAGCAGTGACATGGCCTGATGTGCTTTATATCCCAACAGAGCTCCCAGCTGCCGCACAGACAAGCATCTGTGAGGGTAGAAAGAGCACGGGGGACTGAGGTGAGAGGCGGTGGCAGAGGCGCGAATGTCCCTATGGTAAGTGCCACAATACGTGTAACACCGATGACGACTTCTACAAAAATAGTTGCCTTTAAGTACACGCTCTTTTTTCCAGAACATACAAGAACTAGGAGCCAAACAAATTCTAGTTGGGGATCTGCTAAAAAGCCTTTATTTTATGACCTTCTAAAAACCACTGAAGCCTTTTTAGCCTCAATTTTTTCATCTGGCAATTAGAACGAAGGACACTCATCGAACCTCTCCCACAGCGCTGCCACGATGGCTAAAACACTCGAGAGTGAAAGAGAACACTTCTGAAGTTTTAGAGTGCCTCTCTAAGTGTCAAGAGGCACAGAGAGGTACCCAGTGAGTGTCTGTTCGATGATGAGCAGAGATATGAGGGGGAATTAGCAGCTTTGTTCTGGCACACTGCTCACAGGCCGAGAGCCATGCAAAATAAGTCTGAGAGGCCAACCTGGGGGAGTAGAAGGTCCTACTGTAGGGTCAAGAGAGATAATTATGGCATATTCAGATCCAGCATAAAACCCGCCCTTTAAAAGCATTTTTGAAAAGGACCATAAGGACATACCATGTTTGACAACCGCCTTTATTTTCTTCGGCAGTGTTGTCTTTCCCTATTTTGCTTTTGCAAAAGATAACTGCCTCCTTTCAAAAGCAATTTCCAGTACGCAGCTGAACCCTAGTGGCATCTAGGACTCGATCAGACTCACCCCACCCCAAGTGTGTATGTAATACTTCGACAGCAAGTGGGCAGAGGCCCGTGGGGCCACAAGGTGCTCCCTCTGCCCTCAGCGTTCGAACACACACCTGTGCAAGGGGACTGTGAAGAGGGCAGGACATGTGGATGCCTCCAGCTAGCAAACTGGTAAGCATGGGCAAAGACAAGGACTTCCATTTCCCACCGCACTCCTGGTATACACAACAGGTTGAAGTTTTAGGAGTCACTCGTAGAAACTTCCCTGCACTTCATTTTCCAGAGTTGTAAAGTGGATTTAGTGAAGGGAGACCCCAGGGACACTGCTCGTACCAGAACTTCTGCTACTACTCAGGCAATCTCAGGCGAGCCACTGTTCACATCTGCTTATCCATCTACATTCATCCGCGTGATTTCCAAGCCCAGTCTCCCAGTGCTGACCCCTGAAGTCACAGGCTTCTATCATCCAAGAATGCTGCTAGCGTCAATGTGGTCACGTGGGCATTTTCACCCCTTTAAAACAGAGGGAGCACGGTCTGCGGCCAGAACCTAAGAAAACCGTGGCTCCAAGGACGCGCAGGTGAAGAGGGACTCCAAAGGGGACTGGGCCAGGGGCTCCAGAATGCGGGGGAGTCTCAGCATCACAGCTGAGACAGACGATTCTGGACTCAGCCCTATGCTAGTGAGTCCAAATCGTCATGAAGAGGGGGAAGGGGAAGAGACATCGTGGTTTATAAAAGCAATCAATGCAGTTTTGGTGAAAAGCCAGTATTATAAATCACTGGCTGAAACTTCCAGCAACACTTCAATCCTTTAAATCATCCTCACCAGTTGATCATGAATGGATGGTCTAATATTTCCAGAAACAACACTTCTCCCTCTTTAGGCAGTTAGTTTTATTTTCACATAGTTCTCACTGTTGAGAATTTGCCCTTAAATGAAAATGAAACCACTGTCCCTGTATCCTGACTCTGGGGCTACAAACATCCTCACCCTCTTGATAGACCCGTTATCAACCTGCACACCTTTTCTCTCCTCTCGTCGTGGGTTCTCAATTCTATTCCAAAGATCTGCATACCAGCTGATACCACATCTGCTATCTGCCAGCCCTGGAATCCTACTAACTAGAGAGAGGGAGGGGGCAAGAAGACAGGAGGAGGAAGGGAGGGCAGAGAGGGGAGGAAAGAAGAAAGTAACTCATTTGCCTGGCACAACATGCTTACCAACTACTTCAACATCTTACATATTAATCCTGAGAAATTCTCAAGAATCTTGTGACGAGATTCCTTCATCTGAAGACTCACTCAAACCAGGATTCCAACTGTGCACTTTTAGTTTCCCAGCACCTTTTCCAGCCTCCAGGATTCTTCAAAATTTACAGAAGGCAGTTTTGTCATTTTCTTTCTAAGTCCTCTTAAAACTTGGAGGCATCATTCCTCCTAAAACTGAAGACTTGAAATCCCAGAGACTGGACGGTAAGATCACATACTTGGCAAGCAGTGGAGGGCATCCTGGTGGAGGAGAGTCCGCAGGGAGTGAACCAAGCCAGCTACAGCCCCGAAGCAGTGCAGTCCTCTCAGAGGTGTTTCCATGAAACTATCGCGCCAGTTATTCTGAATTAAGAATCCCTAGGAGCAAGTGCCAGTGAGAAGCGCGAGGCTGTGATTAGCAAATACGTTTAATGGGAGGCAAGACACCTAGGCCATGTTCGAATTACAGTCACCTGTTTCCAGGTGGCTTCCTGGCTTCTAAGCCATTCCCAAGATAATGCAGTGTTTCTATCTGGTACCTCCAAAGTCCAGGTGACGAAGATGTCAGGCTTCTTCAAAACAAGTAATGTTCTACTTGGCCTTTGTAACGTGTGTGGCTAATCGTAGGGGGAAAGATCTGAACGTATCCCGTGACGAGGGTTAATGGGCGCGGCGAATGGCAGGGAAGAACCTAGATGCCTTTGCTGCTGGTGCTGCATGTGAGCACTTGAGGCCACTGCAGGCACACCAGAGGGACCACCGGAGGGACCGGCTTGTGAGTCCACTCCCTCCGTGCACCTCGCTCCCTCTGGCTCACAGACACTGGAAGGGCGCTCAGTGAACTGCCGTTAACATCAGTTTTGGTGTTGACCTACCTTTCAAACTCATGTCTCTATTCCAAAACCTCTGCATTTGACCTCCTAGGACTAGAAACATATATATATATATATATATATATATTTTTTTAAGAGAACTTAAGAGGGTTCTCAAAAGCATGGAAAATACTTAGTATTATTAACTCCGGACACAAGAAATAAGGTGTCTGACGAATATTAAGTTGTCTGTTTTTTCACAGCATGCAATGAGCTTTTTAATGCAGAATTATCTACAGCATCAGCCAAAGATGACTGACACACCCCAAAGAGACGGGCATGGTTTGTCATAAATGTGCTCCCTGAGTCTTGTCTCTTCCTGGGGAAAGGCTGTACAGCATTCCCTGCTGGTTTTTCCTTTTGACTTTGAGCTCACTTGCCCTGGTTTCTCGTATTTATTATGTAGATGGATGGAGAAAAAGACTAAGTTTGTCAGACACCAGGTCAGTGACACTGGGGCCTATAAAAACCATGAGGGTTGTACAAGTTCTTATTAAGATGGAACCATCAGACTTCTAAATACTGGAAACGGCAAATGCTCAACAGAATTAGAAGAGAAATAAGCAGTAACATGATTTAAAGCTACAGATTCTGCAATTGTATTATAGGGATTGAAATCGTAGTGCCATCCTTTTCTAGGTGTGTGACCTGGGGCCAACGGTCTGAATCCTCATCAGTAAAACATACAGTTAACAGTACCTATGTCACAGGCGTGTCATGGAGATTACATGATAATGTATATAATGCATAGTGCTTTGGTAAGTTACACATCATAAACTGTTAAAAAAAGAAAACAGAGAAAGAAATCGTGCCAATCACATGAAGAGTCAAAGGGGCTAAAATACATGCTTCTTCACTGCCTAGCAATTGCTCTTTCCAGAATATACACTGAATCTCACATCATGATTTCAGTTAGTTACTGGGTATAGCCTAAAACACAATTTACCTCTGGGGCCAAGACCATCACCTAGCCTTAGTGGCAAAGTGGCTAACGTGAAAAGATGCTTGGACCACATGCGAGAGTATTCACTATAACTCAGGTTTATTTATAAGCTAGTTACCGAATTCCCTGCTCCTCTCCAAGCCCAGCTGAATTGCGAAATATCCCTGTAAGTGAACGCACACCCACAAGCTGGATGTTAATGTGAGAAGTGGCTGGCCAGTTACACCACATGCATGCTACGTGCATCATCGCAGAGTTTTTGATCGTGAGACATGCCCACCAAACTCAGTCACTAGCAGCTGACTGACTGCATCATTTTTGGATGGAGAAGCAGATTCAGGAAGCTCTCTCCAGAAATCCTTCCATGGGGCTTCTCCCAGGACAGGGATGGAACTGCAGTTCCCATGAAGAGCAAAGGGAATGGAGCTGGAAGATTCGCAATTCAAACTCTGATTCTGTCCCTGGTTGTTCGGTCCTTAGGCAAGTGATTCCCTCTGCTCACTGTCAGGCAAGGAAACAGGCTTTAGGATCAGACTGAAAAGGGAATTAGGAGAGCCAAACAAGAGAACACAGGTGCTCAAAGGTTTTTTTTTCTGTTCCTTTTGTCTACTTAGTTCATAGCAAAGATTGGTCTAAGAAATGTTTCCCAGCAAGCAAAATTTTGAAGCATTCTACCTCAAAGTGCCCAGAAGCATGTAGACAAGTAACACTTGATCAGGAAAAAAAAAAAAACAAAAAAAGCAACATTAGGCCTGTACAGTGCTACCGCCACCCAGGTAAAGGGTATTTAGGAAGAAGCCGGTAGCCCACTCAGCAAGAACTCTTTCAGACCATTACAAAGAATCAGAACTGAACTGAATGGGTACATTGTTCCAAAGAAAGAAAAACAGTAACTAAGTATTATTTCCTTTTTGCCAAACTACCTTGCACTTTGAAATGACTGAAGTGCAAACTGATGGCCACTGGATGACAAAAAATACTTCCAAATTTTGCTGACAAACATAAGGCTTTTGGGATTCTAGATTTCCTTCTGAAACCAAATGTGTCACTTGGGCCACAGAATGGGGCAAGGCGGCTGGACAAGAAAGCCCCTGTTCTGATTCCTCTGCTTTCCAGGGGAAAAGTGTAAGAGTAGAAAGGACAATGACCTTGGGAGATCAAGAGCAAGGTTTAAAACCTAGGTTTTGGACTTAATAACTGTGTAATTCTGGATCTGTTAACCTCCCCTGAGCCTCGGTTTTCTCACTTCGTAAAGCGGGAATAATAACGCCTTTACACGCTGATGTGAGGAAGAGGTATGGGCAGACAGCAGTAGCCTTACACTTGGCAAACAGTGCACGTTCCGTGAAGAAATACGTCAACCTGTTTCTCTAAGACTCCTGTGAAGAGAGGAGTCCGGGAAACTCCTGAGAAGCAGAAACTCTTAGCTTAACAAGTCAGCCAGATGAGATAAAGGCCTCGCAGCAGGAGGTTCTCAGGGGACTGGAGGCCAGGATCTCCTCCTCAGCCCCATCTACAAAGGAGCTATTCGCAGACAGACTTGACACTGTCAAACACTTCAACTGACACTATATCAGAAAACAAAATAAGTTATTACATATATATATATATATATATATATATATATATATATGTAAACAGTTTAAGAGAAGTTTAAGAGAAGTTTAAGAGAAGACCTTTCAACGAAAGAATATGACCAGTGACCAGTGACAGAGTTTTAAAGCATAAAACTTACTGTTCTCTATGTGGGAGAAAACAAAAGTTAAGGGGAAATTATGCTCTTGTTAGCATTAAAAAAAATACACGGCAAAAACCAAAGTAGTATTACAAGCAACATTACAAAATTGTGTGTTACTGAACACACCTAGGGACTTCAGGTCCCTAAAGGTGACAAAAATGAAGGGTACATATAGCTTTGTATTGCCTCACCACCTTGTTCTGGTTTATAGAAAAACCAAATTTTGTAGATGAAATGGATTAAGGGTTTAATAAAAAGTATAATCAAACACAGAAGAAATATCTCCCACTACACTAGTGATTATTCACCTTGGCTGCGTTAGGGCGACCAACTTGTCATAACATAATATGCCCAGGATGTTGAACTTGTTTTTGAAGGAGGTCCCTGGGATGGTCACCCTACTGCATACTAGGATTGCCTGGAGAGCTTTCAGAGTAACGATGCCTGGGCCCCACTGTGTGTGGGGGAGGCTCGGGGAGTTTTAAAAATCTTTCCAGGTAAATCTAATAGACAGCCAAGGTTAAGAACCACTACCTGACATTACAGGCGCAGAGGAGTGTGTGGGAATAGCAAGGTATTATGAACGTCGTTGTGTAATCTTTTATATACCCATCCCAGCCAAGGGTACTGGGAGGGGGGCAAGGTCACTGCCTTAGAGGGTAGCAGGGTGATTGGGCAAGTGGACTCTGGGTCCTACCCTTGCTTAGCCAACTGACCTTGGAAATGTCATCACTGATACTCTCTGTAAAGCGTGTAATGACAGTAACCACCTTGTAGATTCTTGGAAACGTAAATGTTCCTGGCATTGTGCCTGGCAGGGTGCGAGGACAATGAGCACAAGCCAGGACTGTTTTACCCCCACACCTGCACAGGCTGCTGTCTTTAGGGAGTGTAACGGGAGACGGAGAGCAGTGGTGAATGGGGGGTTTCAGTGAGGCGGTAAACACCGTACCGCTGACCTGACTGGGGCGCTCTCAGTGGCTGGCTGTGTTTGGCAATCCTGGAGCATCTTGACGGAAGTCAGGTGGATGGGGTGCCGGGCGCCTGCAGAGGCACAGTCATACTTTACCTCAATATTCCTCAAAGTACACCTTCAATTCTCTGCTGCTTCTAAGATAACAGGTCATGGAGTTAGTCAGCTGGTGTCTAATCTAAATTCTTTTGCTTTCTCCTACAGGCTGTGCGAGACTGTGAACTAAAGTCACAGCACCTGCTGTCACTCAAGTTCTGTTCTTACTTCTGGCCTGGTACCGTCGAGCTGCAGATGAGTCAAAAGCGTGGCAAGTTCCAGGGCTCTTCCTTCTTTCAGTCCTTGTCTTCTCAGGCACCAAGCCCCTTCTGGCCTCACACCTGCAGGCCCTGGCATAGGCTTCTACATCCAGGACCCTTCGAGGCTGCCAAGCACTGCACAAAATGCCCCGCAGCAGAAGCCAGGCACCTGGATGCAAGTCCTGGGTCTGTGCAGCCTTGGTGGCCCCAAGAATTTTCTTCTAGAAAATAAAGAGAATGAGCCCCCAAGATGCTTCTCAAGCAGCGATGTGTGGCAAGGTAACACAGGAGCTTAAAATAAAAAGGAAGAAAAGGTTTCCTAGGACTCCGATGACCTAATAAATCAGATTGCCCTTTTCCTGAGATGGGCTAAGACAATTCTTCCCAGGTGATTCTGCTGCCTCACCACCCCCACTCCACGAGGACATCTGGATTACACAATCTCCGGACCCTTCATTCCAAGCATGGATTCTGGAAATTGCAATTGGCTGGGTTGGCATATGTGAACAAAGAAAATGCAGTCTACCCCAGGCAGCTTGGGAACAATCAAGACTGGGAAGCCTTGCTGTGAGGACCTTGTTTATCAGTCAACAGCATAGCGCTTGGCACAGGAGGCACGCAATACATATTGGTTGAAGGAATGAATGAATAAATGAGTGAATGAATGAAATGTCAGCCTTCATGGCAACAATCATAAAAATGTTCTTTGTTCTTCCTCTTGCCCCAAAACTGGCCCGAATCCTCTTACTTAGAGGCAAATACACCAGGGGAAATCATGGTGTTTTGTTTTTTTTTTAAATTGGTATCAATGAATTTTTAAAAATCTACATTGGTTTGACATAATATCAGAAAGGAGGCTCAGTAAAATAATGCCCTCCTTTGTCTGTTTTCAAAATGCATTTGTAATGAATGTTATCAGCATAACAAAACCAGATACATACAAAAGGGTTATTTTTCAAGGCTATACTACATCTAGGATAAAAAATAATTTTAAAAAGTGCATCCTAGGTGAAAGAGAACACCGATATCAGACAATTAAAACAGCCTAACATTCTCCTTGCATGCTGAAGAGACTATATGATACTGGTTTCTAAACAACTCTTTGCTGGGCTTTAAGAACCCTCTGCCAGTATCTCCTGTTGTGTACACACATTACCGGCTAGGCTGAACTTTGCATCCGTGACTCAGAGAAAGATAAAGGCATACATTCCTATTCTCTCTCCTTTCCTCTAGGAAAGCACTGCAAGCTCCTGGAGACCATGGCTGTCTTACTCTTGGTGACTTCAGTTCTAAACTTAACAGATACAATCCTTAAAGGCTGTAACACAACATTACAGTTTAGCTGTGCAGACTTTTATTTAAAACAGGCCAAAGTGCTATTTCACTTTTTAACTCGTTTAGTGTTAGGCTAATTGTTCATTATCCCAGTTGCTAAAGTCAGCGTTATTTTAATGCGGTACATTTACGTAGAGGGACTTAAGTGTTCTCTTTCTTTCTCTCCTTTGGTTTCCCTTTCCGGTGAAGACATATTCACTCTTAGGCACCCTGCCTGAAACTGCCCAACAACCCAAGATCGCAAGATAAAAAGGGCAGCTGGGATGGGGAGGTCCCACAAAGGCTGCCATCAGCACCGGAGTAAGTCAAACCTTCACCATCCACCCTCCCCCGCCTGCCCTCCCCGGCAAAAGATGCACAGGTCCTCCGTGGACAAGCCCATCCCGGGGCACACGCCGCGAAACTCCCAAGGAAAGACAATGCCAGTCCGGTTTTCAAGTTTATTGTTGGCACTCTCACACCGATGGTACACGGTATCCCAGCGAATCCACATCTAACAGCTTGGGGCTAGCAAGGGAGGCGCTGGCGCAGGGGCTTAGTGCGTGGGCTCCCGGGGCCGGCCCGGCCGTGGCGGGGCCTCGGGGTCTCCTCTAACTACTGAGAGTCACACCACGTCAACGCTTACCTCCGAGGCCCGCAGGAGGCTTTAAAAATGGCCTCCTGACGACACTTCCTGCTCGGAGCCGACCGGTAGAAATCCTCGCAGGAGATGCATCATTTAAAACGCTGGGGGCGGGCGGAGGAGGCCGGCTCGGCGGCTCCACACCCGCGGCCCAGCAGCCCGCACGCCGCCGCCGTGAGTCGCGACCGGCGCGCGGGGGGCGAGCCTGCGGGGTCGCGGCGGCACAAAGGGCCCGCACCCCGCCGCCGCCCCGGCCCCCGGGTCTGGGCAGCCCCCGGCCCGGCCCCGCCCCCGGCCCGCCCCGGGGCTTTCGCGCCACGATGCCTGCCGGCCGGTCTGCCGCGAGGCACGCGGGGCCGCGGCCCGCACGACCCGGCCCCGGACTGCCCGCCCCGTCCTGGCGCGGCCTCGTCAGGCCCCCCCGCCCCGCGCCGCTCCCGCAGCCCCCTCGGCGCCCCGGCCCGCCTGTCCCGCGCGTGAACCCGGGGCCCTCGCCCTCCGGCTCAGCCACTCACCCGGCCGGCGGGTCCCGGCTCCCGGGAAGGGGCGTCTACACCGCCGGCCGCAAGCCGCCGCCGCCTCCGCCGCCGCCGCGCCCGCTGTAGGTCCCTACTCGGGGGGGCGGAGTCGGGCCGGCGCAGCGCGTGCGCAGTGCGGCGCGGCGGCTCGGCTGCAGCGCGGCTGGCGCCAGTGGTCCCCAAGGCTGCGCCTGCTCCCGCCGGGCCTCCGCGTCCCCGGGAGCCCGAGAAGCGTCTCGGTCCGGGTGCTGGGCTTCGAGCTCGAGCTGCATGCAGTGGCCGTGCTCCGCCTGGGTGCCCGCAAGTTCAGGAGCCTCCTGCAAAAGGGGAACCGATATCCTTCCATTGTCGCCCGGGAGGACCGTTCGTGAACGCCCGCTGTGTGCTGGTACTGGGTGCAAGCCGAGGACGCAGTAGCTCGCTGCCCGCGTGGAGCTTGAAGTCCAGCAGCGAGTGAGGGAGGGCGAGAGAGAAAAGGAGCTCAGCTCTTCAGCCTCCAAATTCTTCCACTTTTGAAAGCAGCAATGCCACGGCCTTGAGTCGGGTTCGAATCCCGACTCTCCCGGACTCTTTTGCATTTTAGCTTCTGGACCGTGGGCAAGGAAGTCCCCTAATCGCCTGACCTCTCTGAGGCTCGGAGTTGCCATTACGAAAGGCGAGGAAGACCATAGCTGAAGCCCAGAGTCTCATCTATCACGTAGGTGGTTGTCGAGGGCCAGGCGAGACAATGATTGTTGGGAGAGTCTGGAGACGGTGTGGGCTCATTTAATGCCAGTGTTTTTTCCTGCTACTTGGACTTCAATACCATTTTCTGGGAACCTCGCTGCAATCCCATCACACTCTCACTTTTGACCTTCCGGAAAGAAAGTGCACCTAGAATATACCCCTCTCTGAGGAGAGAAGGGGGCCAGTCCCAATAATCAGAGACTCAGAAGCTGCTCCCTACAAGATAAAAGTCTCCCTAAGAACGGCAGACTGGCAGGGAGCAGTGTCACCGGGAAGCGCAGTTTCTCCAGGAGTAACAGCTGAAAGTTTATTTCAAAGCTCCGGAAGGAGCATGGCTGGTTTCCAACACCTTCCTGTTGGAGGCCAGAGGTCAGGGTGCATGGACATTGGCCAGAAGCAGGGAGGAGATGCAGCACTGGGGGCAGTTCTTCAGTACAGAGAAGTGGAGTTCAGGAAGACAGTGTAGCCCACGGCCAGCAGCGAGGCAGAAATGCCCACCAAAGAAACAGCAAGAGCTGGGCAGAGAGAATGTCAACCCAGAGACTGATCACCAACAACAATTTCTTCCCCCTGCTCTTTGCTGCAAGACCCAACCTTCATTCCTCATAAGGGAGCCTCCTGGTCCTCTATCTCCTGTGGCTCAGAAAATCTAGTGGACCTTTTCTCAGAAAAACCGATTTATGTACAAAGAGTTCTGTCTCCCTCAAGAGTGGGGTGGGCTTGGGAAGAACACTGAGAATCTAAACTGGGCACTGCCTAGAAATCACTAGTGGCAGAAACAGCTAAATCAGGGAAAACTGTTAATTCTAAGTATTGGAGAATCAGAAGTCTAAGCATTAGAGAATTTTTCCTAAAATGTAGCTGGATTGTTGCCCTTCCTTGTAACTTCCGCTCATGCATTGCAATTCTGCCCTCTTGAGTCACACAGAATTGATGAAAGGGTACCTCTGGCTTTCCTGGCAATTTTTCTGGAGTTCGGTAGAGCTGGTGATAAATCCCAGCTCAGGCACGAAGAAGCTGTGAGCCTGCTCCCTGACCTGTGTGAACCTCAGCTTCTCATGTAAAATTCAGCGAACAGTAGGACCTAGCTCACAGGCCAGTTGTCTACATGAAACAAGAGAAAGCAGGTCAAGGCTTAGCGCAGTCCCTGACAGATTTACATTTCTCAGAAGCCCACATTCAGTCAGATAAAATGCTTTGTGGAGGGTCTGGAAGTGGGGGTGTTTACAGCTTGGAAAAGGGACAAGAAGGAATAGAGACCACTCCCATAGAAACCCGTTAAGTTGACATATTGTCCCTTCTTTAATGCAGGGAGAGTTCACCTGGAAATGTTATTTCTGGACCTTCAACCAGGGCACATGTCAGACATTTACGGCTGCTCCTGTGTCTTCTTCCCCATCCTGCTTTGTTAGCCTAAAGCCTTTTTCTGTGCTCCATAGATCACCTCTGCTATAGGTTGAATTATGTCCCTAGAAAAGATATGTTAAAGCCCTAATCCCCAGTGAATGTAAATGCAAATTCACACTTGTGGGTGTGAACCTATCTGGAAATAGGGTCTTTGCAGACATAGTTAAAATGAAGTCATTAGGTGGGCCCTAATCCAATGTGATGGGTGTCCTTAAAAATGAAATTCAGAGAGGCAAATGCCATGTAAAGATACAGAGAAACACAGGGAGAAAAGGCCATGCAAAGACAAGGCCAATGTGGGGTTATGTCACCACAAGCCAAGGAACGCCTGGGGCTGTTGGAAGCTGGGAAGGGCAAGAAAAGATCTCTCCCTGTAGCATTCCCAGGGAGCACGGCCCTGCTGATACCTTGATTTTACACTTCTCGCCTCTAGAACTGTGAGACAATAAATTTCTGTTACAGCAGCCCTAAGAAACTAATACAGGCTGCTGGATATGATTGCCTGATGAGTAGGAGAGAGGAGGGAAGACATGTGAACAAAACCAGTCATTGAGGATAAGGGTTGGGAGATGTCCATTCATTTACTTATTCATTCAACAAACATTTACTGAGTGCCTATTTAGTGCAGACACAAGCTAGGTGCTGAGGATAGAGTACTTGAGGAACAAAATCAGCCCCCTTCAGGGAGCATTCATGTTGCTAGGGGTGGTGGACCTCAGACAATGGGATATATAATTAATATTAGAGAGGGCTAGAGGTCAGAGAGGAAAAACTGGGTAGTGTGGTGTGGAAAGGAGTGCAAAGCAAGAGAAAGGATGATCAAGAAGGCTCAGTGAAGGGGACTTTGAAGATGAGCTCTAAACCATGAGTAAGATCCAGCGTGGGAAGATGGAAAAGAGCTTCACACATAGGGTAAGAGCATGTGCAAAGACCCTGAGATGGGCAGAGTTGTGCATGTTTGAAGGAGAGAAGGAAGGACATCCTGGGCATCTACACATTGTGATCTTAGGGAGCCATTTACGAGGATTCTGCCAGTGAGGACCCTGTGGCTCAGAGTAAGGGACTTGACCTCAGTGTGCCTCAGAAAAGGGCCAGGTCTCTAACATCTAGGTCTGGAACTTCGGACTAGTTGCGGAGGGGGGGGGGGGGGGGAGGAGGCAGAGGCGGGCAAAGACATGCAAATCTCTGGCATTTCAAGACTGCGCATAAACAGGAGACCCTAGGAAGTGGCTTTTTTCGTTTGTTTAAAATATTTCAGAAATGTCTAGTAACTTCTTTGAGACTTTGCTCACCTGTGAAAGAGGGAAAAAGGCCTCTTCGCTCAGGGTCCACAAGGTCGTATAGGACTACCAAGATACTCAAATTCAGTGCTTCTCCCTTTCCTGGGACGCAGAGGGTGGAGGCTGCGGAGTCTGAATCCCAATCCCGTTACTATTTGGTACGGGCTGTGTGACCTTGGTCAAATTACTGCCCGTCTCTGAGATGGTTTTATCAACTCAAAAGGGGGCGGAGGAGCGCGCCTGAGACTAGGCTCGGGTTCCAGACACCCTATGCCATTTGGCGGCGCTGCGTCCTTCCCCAGGGCTGTGGGGGGCACTCGCCCTGCTCAGCCGCCTCTGGAGCCGTGGGCGACCGCGCTGTAGGGCAGCCGGAGCCCGGAGCAGTGCACCGGGCATGCGCGGCCAGTAGAGCCACTCGAGGCAGCCTCTACGCCTCCCCGCACCCGCCCCCCTCTGCGGCGAGCGCGGGAGCTGTAGTACCGCCGGCGGCCTGTGGCGTCGCTGCGCGGCCGGCCCCGCGTGTTACGCGCTTGTAGAGCTCTACCCGGCGCGGGCGGCATGTCAGCGCTCACCTGGCGGCGGGCACTGCAACCTGGGGGCCCCCAGCCCGTGGCGCACCCTCCCTCTCGACTCTCTTCTTCGAGGTGTGCTGCTTTGCTTTTGTTTTTCTTAGGCCGCGGGAGTGGCGGGGGCTGGACTCGCCGCGCTGGCGAGATAACGGAGGACTCCCGGCCCAGCCGCGTGCGCTCTGGCGACCGGCGTTTGCAAAGTTGGTATTTAACCAAAGGCAAATGCTTACCAGGGGATCCGGAAGAGTGGGGTCAAAGGGGTTCCTGATGATTCACAGCCTCCCACTCTTCATATTTTCTTAGACTGACAAGTAAGTGTGCGCCCCCGCCTCTGGGCTGTAAGTTCCACCAGCGCACGTGTCCGTATTATGGCTATTTTGTTCAGGGCTGACGCGCCAGGGTTAGCATATGCCAGGCCCGGAACAGACCCGGCTTCCAAGACCAAGCCGGCCTGCGCCGCCAGCGTCCCTTGCTCGGACCAGGGGTAGCCAAAGCCTGCATAGGACAGGGCCCTCGCCGAAGAGGTTCCCGGGGGAGGTACAAAAGGGAGTACAAAAAGGGAGAGGAGCGTTTAGAACGTTCATCGCAATCGGACACAGCTTTGGCATTCCAGCGCGGGATCCGAGGAACAAGGTAGGGGAATTCGGGTGGGGTGCACTCTAACTCATGTCGCTCTGGCTCAGGCTGCATTCTAGCTGCATGCAGCCAACGCTTGTGTGTTGATAAAGGATGGGGGCGGGGGGAACACCTGGTCCTTTGAGGCAGATAGCTCTAGGCTGCCGTGATAGCCTTCTGCTTCACCCCCCTGCTTCCACGCTCATCCCTGCTGAAGCTTCCAGAGTGCTCCTTCCACAAAGCAAATGGGATGGAGCCACTCCCCAGTGGAAGAGTTTTTGCAGGACCCTCCAGTCCTATAGGACCTGACCTCAGACAGCATCCCTTCCTCCCTTCTCATTCCCGTGCCCTGCCATGCTTGCTCCCTCTGGAGCGCTGATGCACGGGACTTTTCTTGTCCGAGGACCCTAGCACATGTTCCTTCTGTCTGGGACATCCTCAGCTTTCTCCTCTCAACTCAAAAACCCCCTTCTTAGAGGCCTTTCTAACGATTTGATCTCCCATCGCCAGCACCTCCCTGCACTCTAGCACATCCTTGTGCTTATGTTCTTTACAAGAAACTGAAATCATTTATTATTTGTTTACTTGGGTCTTCTCATTCTCCTACACAACGAAATAAGTTATTGATCTGTCTTGTTCACCTAAGGAGAGACGCCTAGGATAGTTGAGTGCCTACTATCTTGGTGTGAGTGGCCAGAGCTGAAAGGAATCCCCAGGTCCGAATATTGACACTTAACTCTTCCTGTACTCATTCATCTCTAAATTTTCTCATCTGGGAAATGATGGGCATAATAACAGTATCTGAAACTGAGATGAGTTAACTCTGTAGAAGACTGAAAGAGATGCTCAGATTGACAGCCCCAGGTGATTTAGTTATTGCATCAGTTTGGATGGGCTAGGTTACATTGTAGCAATAAACAACCCCCAAATCTCAGTGGTTTAAAAAGACATTGATTTATTTTTCGTTTATGCCATACGTCCACCGTAGATTGCCAAGAACGTGGCTCCTTGTCATCAGCCAGGCTGACCAAGCAGCCACCAGCTGATGTCGCCAAGGCAAAGAGGAGAGCTTGGCTTAACTGAGTACTCTTAAACTTCCAACGAGAAGCTCTCAGAAAGAAAGACCAAATTTTCAATCTTGCTTGTAGCTAGGTGTGATCATGTCACCGGATTCTAGTCAATGGGAAATAAATAGACCTATTTATATAACATAACATCCACAAGTGTTCTCAAAGAAGGGACTTACAATTCTTTGCCCCTTCTTCATTCTGCTGGCTTAAATAAAGGAATGAAGAAGTAATGACTGGGGCTTGCTTAGCCACCATGGATCAGGTGGTGAGGGTGGTAGAACAACAAAGTAGAAGAATGAACCTGGGTCCCTGATAATCACAGAGCTACCGCACCTGCCATCTACTGCCGAACCCCTGACTTCATTTTAAAAAGGGAAATCAACTGCTATTTTGGATTTGCTGTCACTCGCAGAAAAACCTAATAGGAACTAATCCGTTGTTTGGGACAGTAATGGAAATGGGCAAAACATGAGCCAACATGATTTGAAAAATGAACAGTATCTGTTGGATGATCTACAAATTCAAATCAGCAGGAGCAACAGCTCAGAATGAGAAGTCTGCAGAAGAAATACGAGTCGTCTCCATCCCCACCCCTTCAAAAACCCCCCAGATATAAAGTGAGGGCCATTGCAGCTCCTACTGTAAGTACGAGGCTCTCGCTGTTTTTATTGGAACCTTACAGCAGAAGGGTGATGTATCTTCTCTTCTTTCTTTAAATAGACTGCTTTGAGAGCTCTGTGTGCATATCGTGGTTCCTGAAGGTTTGATGTGCGTATCAGAATCAGGTACTCAGCCGGCATGGGCATGTCGTTCTCCCCGGCAGGATGCCGATCACTATCAAAATTCCTCAAGTAATTAAAAATAATAAAAACAGAAAATTATATCCAGTATTATAATATCCAATTTGGCTTTACATTTATTGGAAATAAAGACACCTCCCCCCTATCGTGGGGATGTGTTATTTGCAGACAAGTGCTTGCAAATACCTGCCTGAAAATCTTTCTTATCATTTACAAATAAACATGAGAAAATTATAGGTAGCCAGTCACGAAAACTGTGTTTCCAGTGCTACAGAATGTGCATTGCATGGTCATCTGTATTTTGAACAAATTTTATTCTCTAACCAAAACATGATCCTTGATTTTTAGAACATAATGAATTACTCTACTTTTAATTCTATAGGGTGGATTTCTAAAATTAGAATTGCTGAGTAGAAAGATTGATTGATTGATTTAAACAGAGCTTGCCAGGTTAATTTCCTAAGCCCTGCAGTAATTCCAGTGCCCACTGTTATTAATAATTTATAGAACCTCCGGCTTGGCTTTGGGTCCCCTTGACCCCCTGCTAGGACTGAGTGTAACATTCTTCTGAACTTTTTGCCACCTGTTGGGTGAAAAACATGTTAACTCATTGTTACTTTAATTGGCATTTCCCTGATAATTGTGAAGTTGAGCTCCTTTTCATTTGTCTGTGAGCATCAGGATTTCCCCGTCTGTCAAATGGCTATTTTTATCCTTTGATTATTTTTCAACTGGACTGTTTGCCCTTATATTGTCAATTTATGGGAGTTACGGAAGTAGCATATATAAGAATCTTTTATCTGACATACATGCGTCAGAGATTTTTCGCACTCTGTTCTTTCCGATTTTATCATCTTTTTGTCATATTGAAATACTTCCATCATCAAATGTTTCATTTTCCTTTTTTTTTGATTGTCCTGTCTTGCTTAAGAAATCCCCCAGACACACACTGCCACAAATGCCAAGAGCATACCCATATTTGCATTTCATTTCATATTTTCTAAGTAGTTATTGTTATATATTGTTATGTATTTTTTATCTGTAAAGATTTCATTCTCATGAAAATTACTTTTTTCTGTAGATAAAAGGAATAATCTGCCCCCCCCCCCCCCCCCCCCCCCGCCATTTGATAGGCAGTTTTGGATGCAGCAATCTGTATTTAAAGGAACCACCCTTTTCCCACTGACTTGTAATACCACCTTGGCCACACTTTAGAGTTCCTACTTGTGAATTTCTAGTATGTTTCAGTTACTGTGGCTTTATGTTAAAAAAAAAATCTGGCAAGGCATGATTGCCTCCTCACCCCTTCCCCAGTATGCATTTTTTTTTCCATTAGCGTTTTCTTAGGTATCCTTTGACATTTATCCTCCACGTGAAATATAAGGGTTTTTTGGTTGTTGTTTGTTTTCACCTTTTATGCTGATCCTATGGGGTATGGAATTGGACTGATTTGATCAAGCATCCTCTTCGATGACTAGTGTGACAAATCCCACAACTTCATGGAGGCTAGCCCTTCCCACATGCCCAGAAAGTGACCATCAGGGGACTTGTTTGCTGCAGGGGTCCAGGAGGAGGGAGCTGCTGGGGCCGGGTGTAGGGTGAAGCGCAGCTGGTGTTCTGGTCTCAATCGGGTCCTTTTTACTCTGAAGGGTCCTCTTAATTCACACAAAAGCCCGGCATTAGTAGAGGGCCCGCCCGGGGTGGAACTGCCCTGAGCCGAGGGCCCTCCTTAGTTAAAGCTGCCCCCTCCCCCCCATGTGCCCTCAGGCTGTTCTGTCATTCCTCAGAAAACGGCTTGGCTGCAGCACCAGGGCTGGCGGTGCCTGAGACCCCCTGCTTTGAATCCCAGCTCCACCTTTGGCTTTCTGAGCGCCTCTCTTCCTGGATCTGCACACTTTCAAAGTAGGTGACCACTTCTCTGTGCCATTGCTGCCTCTCAGCCTGGGACAGCACCATCACCTGCTTGAATGACAGTGGTCTCCTGACCGCTTTCCTTGCTTCTTCCCTCACCAGTCTTCAGTCTGTACAGGCTCAGCTCTGCAGCCAGAGGGATCCTTGTAAACTGAAGGGTTGGGTTGTGTCTGAGTCTGGCCAGGGCCCTTCCACCCCATTCAGAGTCCAAGTCAGTCTTCCCCAGGGCGGCAAGTTTCCACCCGAACAGCTCCTGTGGCCCCTCTGACCTCGCTCCCGTTACTCTGCCTCTCAGCTAGTTAGTCGTTCGTTCATTCATTCATTCATTCATCCATCAAATATTGATTGAGTGCCTACTTCTGTGCCGAGCACTGTTATAGACACTTGGGACAGTCAGTGGACGGACGAACCCGTGTGAGAGAGGAGGGACGGGTCTCTTGGCTGCTCCATGAACTCGCTGCCATGTGGGTGCCCCAGGCCTGAACGCTAGCTGTCTCCCTGCCTGCACTGCCCTTGCCCCAGAAATCCACACATCTTATGTCTTCGCCTTCTTCATGTTTCTCTTCAAATACCACCTCCTAGCAAAGCCTGCCCTATTTAGAATTGCCAAGAATCTGACACTTACTGTCTCCCCTGCCCAATTCATTTCTTTGTGACCCTTAATGTCCTCTGACAGACTTTGAATTTTATAATATTTATACTTTATAATTTCTGTCTATTGTCTTTCTCCCAGCCCTCACTACAATGAGAGCTGGAGGAGGGCATGGTTTTCTCCCTACTGTCATCTGAGTGCCTAGAACAGTGCTTGGCACAAAATGGAATTTCAGAAATATTTTCTGGATAAAGGGGAGGATGAATGAAAACGAACATTTTTTTTTAAAGATTTTATTTATTTATTAGAGAGAGAGAGCAAGCGTGCGCACATGAGCAGGGGGGAGAGGCAGAGGGAGAGGGAGAAGCAGACTTTCTGCTGAGCAGGGAGCCCAGTGCGGGGCTCGATCCCAGGACCCCGGGATCATGACCCGAGCCGAAGATAGACGTTCAACCACTCAACTGACTGAGCCACCCAGGCACCCCGAAAATGAAGAAACTTGAGAAGGTTATTGGCCTTTCTGTGCTTCCTTTCCATCTTCTAAAAATGAGGGAGTATAATGGCCATTGAAAGGCTCATTGAAAAGGTTTAATGAAAGAGCGCATCTAGGGGCACCTCGCCGGTTCAGTTGGTGGAGCATGCGACTCTTGATCTTGGGGTTGTGAGTTCGAGCCCCGCGTTGGATGTAGAGATTACTTAAAAATAAAGTCTTTAAAAAAACCCCGCAATACATTGGGGCCCCTGGGTGGCTCAGTCTGTTAAGCGGCCCTTTCTTGATTTCAGCTGGAGCCCTGCATCAGGCCCCGAACTCAGCAGGGAGTCTGCTTGGGCTTCTCTCTCCCTCTCCCTCGGCTCCTGCCCCACAAATAAATAAATAAATCTTCAAAAAAAACCCAACCCCAATACATCTGAAGTGCTTAAAACAGTACTTGGCACACGTTAGAGTTCTTGAAATGTAGTTTATTCCGTCCCAGTTCCACATCTTGTATGTAATGTGCACACATGCCGCTCGGGATCTGTACTTTTTATGTCTTGTATGTCCCCATGAACAACACATGGTATTGTTTTATGTGCTGTCAAAATTTACTGCGACGGTATTATACATATGTTTTTGAGACCCATTTATGTTGAAATAAATAATCTAGCTCTTTCCTCTTAGTGGCTGTGTGGTCCTCTGCCCAGGGAAGAGAACGTCTCACTGATACAGGCAACACTAAAGGGAACATCTTGGCACAGGTCTTGTGCACATCTCATCCCAAATGTGCAGGAGTTTCTCAAGGAGGTATCAAAAAGATGGGGTTGCTGGGTTTGCTGGCTGTTCTCCATTCGTCTGCTCCCCTCCATTCTCCATCCTTGGTGGACTGCTCCGGCCTGGGATGCTGTTCCCTGGAGACTGCACCGTCCACTGCCTTCCCGTTGGGTTTGGCCGGTGGAGGCCCTGGCAGGAGACTGGAGGGCTGGAAGGAGGGGTGTGGGTACTTTTCCCTGACCTCCCTCTTGATTTCAGTGCTTTGTGTTTGGCGGCAGGTCTGTCCTTCCATCTGTCTTTCCCTCCCCTGTTCCAGGTTTGTCTGGGCTCCATGTCCTCTCCTTGTCCAGTGAGCCCTGAGCAAGGGGACAGGTTCCCACCATTGCAGGTTTCTGGGTCTCTCACCATTCCTTGTCTCCTTCATCTTGTCTGTTCCTCCCTAAGGAGTCGCCTCATAGAATTGCCTCTTCATTCGAACGTTTGGGATACACTGTTTTCTACCAGGACCAGATGGACACATTGGCTTCATAAGACATTATAGGGCATGCTCATTATTTACTTATTTATTTATTTAAGAGCGAGCGCAAGCGCATGAGTGGGGGAGGGGCAGAGGGACAAGCAGACTCCCCCCTGAGCAGGGAGTGGACGGGGAGCTCAGTCCCAGGACCCAGAGATCTTGACCTGAGTGCAAGTCAGACGTTTACTGGACTGAGCCCCCAGGCACCCCCAGGACATGCTCATTTTTAAACCTGAATTTTTGCTTTAACACACACACCCTACCCCCTAGTTTTGGGAAGTCAAATAGCATGAAAAAGTTCATGATGGAAAATAGAAGTCACCTGCCTTCTTTCCCATCTCCTTTCTCTATTTTGGCTCTGCAGAGGCAACCATAGTCAACTGTTTTCATCTCTCTGAGGGCTCCTGATGTGGAGCATCTGTTCATATGTTTATTGGCCAATTTTATTTTGTGAAGCGTTTCTTCAGGCCTTCTGTAAATTGATCTATAGTTCTTTGTATTTTCTAGATATGAAATATATCTCAAATGTACATACAATATTTTCTCCCAACCTGGGGCTTGCCTCTGACTTTCCTAATAGTCTCTTTTGAAGAACAGAAAGTTTAAATTTTGATGAAATGCAATTTATTATTTTTTCGATGAAATCTAATTTACTAAGTTTTTTCCTTTATGGTTCTTTGCTTTTGGTGTCATAACAAATTGCCTACCCAAGGTTGAAGTATACTCTTGTTTTCTTCTAGCAGTTTTATAGTTTTAGGTTTTGCATTTATATCTATGACCCATTTCTGAATTTTTGTTTTGTTTTATATGGTGTGAAATTGAGTTCATGTTTTTTGTCCATATGGATATCTAGTTTTTCCAGCACCATTTATGGAAAAAAAATTATCCTTTCTCCACTGAATCACTTTGATGTTTTTGCCAAAAATCAATTGATGATACCTGTATGAGACTATTTCTGGATTCTAGACTCAGTTCATTGATTTATTTATTCATCTTCAAACAAACTTTGTTCTTCATTTTTCAAGACTATTTTGGCTAGACTTACCTCCTTTGCAATTTCATATACATTTTATAATCACCTCTTCAAGTTCTACAAAAGTCTGCTAGGATTTTTAGATAAATGTGGGGAGAAGTGACATGTTAACCATATAGAGTGTTTCATTCAGTTCACGAATATGGCCCCTCTCCATTTGTCAGGGTCTCCTTTGAGTTTTCTCGGCAATGCTTCTAGCTTTTGGCTGAAAGATACTGTACATTTTTTCATCCAGTTTATTCCTAACTATAGTAATGATATTCAAAATGGAATTAAAAATTGTTTTCCAATTGATAATTTCTAAGATACAGAAATACGATTATTTTTTGTATATTAACTTTCTAGCCTATGACTTTGCTAAATTTACTATTTTAGTAGTTTATTTTATAGATTTTGTAGGATTTTTTTAGTACACAATCATGTCATCTTTGAATAAAGACAGTTTTACCTCCTCTTTTCTTATATTTATGCCTTCTCCTTCTCTTTGTTATTTTTCTTGCCTTATTGCACTAGCTAGAACCTCTAGCACAATGAGGAATCAAACATCTTTGCCTATTCCTGACTTCAGGGTGAACATATTTGTGATAAAACAAGGGTCAGATTATCAAAGCAGATTCACCTGAATCAGAAATGTGAAAGCGGTCAAATTATACAGATGAGGCAGGAACAGGTTCAAAACCATCGACAGAGCTCTTCAAGTCCTTTATTGTGACATCAGATATACTCTGGTGCCTTTTTAAATGAGGAGTGCAGTTCACATCATTTACACATAATTAAATCGTGAATGCATCTCTGTTTTATCCTTTGATAGTTATATAACGTCTTCCAGGGAGCAATGCTCCATAAATCCATTGGCTCCGGGTTTGTTTACTGTAAGCAAGCCTGTCCATCCTTTGAAATGCACTCCACAGGTAAAGATTTTCCTGCTAGCAAGTAGCATTAGCTTCTTTGCCAAGAGGTTTGCCATTTCATGTTTATAAGGAAATTCATCAGATCACCTGTCTTCTATCTTTTCCAGGGGCTTTTCCCAGATAACAGGGAAGAATGGAATAATGATGCCATT
This sequence comes from Ursus americanus, assembly GCF_024610735.1. NCBI lineage: Eukaryota > Metazoa > Chordata > Mammalia > Carnivora > Ursidae > Ursus > Ursus americanus. The sequence goes on along the minus strand of NC_142134.1, from coordinate 76,621,588 downwards.
TAATTCTTTCCTTTTCAATATTTCACCATTAAGTATCACGTTAGCTGAAGGTTTTTGTAGATCGCCTTAATCGGACTGAGTAAATTTTCTTCTATTCCTAGTTTGCTAGAAGTTTTATTATAAATTAATGGTAAATTATTTTCTAATGTTTTCTCTGCATTTGTTGGGATGATTAGTTTTTCTCATTTAGTTTGTTAATGTGGAAAATTACATTGATTTTCAAATGGTAAACCAACATATCATTCCTAGGATAAGTCCTACTTCATCATGAGATACTTACCTTTATATATACGTTGCTGGATACACACACAGACACACATACACATTTTGTCAGCTGCTTTTTTACATTTTTAAAATTGGTAAATGCACATGACATAAGCATCTTAACCAGTTTCAAGTCCACAGTGCAATGGTGTTAACTAGTTGCACATTTTTGTGCAATAGATATTTAGAACGTTTCATCTTGCAAGACTGAAACTTTCTACTCACTGAACATCAACTCCCCATTTCCTCCTCCCCCTCAGCCCTTGGTAACCACATTCTACTTTCTGTTTCCAAGAGTTTGACTATTTTAGATACCTCATATAAGTGGAATCTCAAGCGGTATTTGTGTTTTTATGACTGGCTTTTTTCACTTAATGTCCTTGTGGTTCATCCATGCTGTACAGTATGATAGAATTTTCTTCCTTTTTAATGCGGAATAATAGTCCATTGTATGGATATACCGCATTGTCTTTATCCATTCATCTGTTGATAGATGCTTAAATTGCTTCCACCTCTGGACTATTGTGAATAATGCCAGAATGAACATGGGTATGTGACTATCTCTTTGAGATGCTGTTTTCTGTTCTTCTGGATACATACCAAGAAGTGGGATTGTTGGATCACATGGTAATTATGTTTTTAATATTTTGGGGGAAACTCCATACTGTTTTTCCCAACAGCCGAACCATTTTACGGTCCCATGGACAGTGCACAGGGTTCCAATTTCTCCATATCCTCTCTAGCACCTGTTATTTTCTGTTGTTTGATTGTTTTTGTGTTTTGTGATAATGAGTATACTAATGAGTGTGAGGTTTCGATTTGAATTCCCCTGATGATTGGTGATGTTGAGCTGTCTTTTTGTGTGCATCATTTGTATATCTTCTCTGGAGAAATGTCTTCAAGTCCTTTACCCATTTTTTAATCTGGTTTATTTGTTTGTTGTTGTTTTGAGTTGTAGGGAGTCCATTATACAATCTGGATATTTACCCCTTATCAGATATATATTGTTTGCAAATATTTTCTCCCTTTCCATTGGTTGCCTATCACTCCGTTGTTCTTCCTTTGCTGCACAAAGTTTTTAAGTTTGATGTAGTCCCATTTGTCATGTTTTGTTTTTGTTACCTGTGCTTTTTTTTTTTTTAAGATTTTATTTATTTATTTGACACAGAGAGCTCTAGAGAGTGCACAAGCAGAGGGAATGGGAGAGGGACAAGCAGGCTCCCCGCTGAGCAGGGAGCCAGATGCCGGGGCTTGATCCCAGGACTTGATCCCAGAATCCTGGGACCATGACCTGAGCGGAAGGCAGACGTTTAACCACTGAGCCACCCAGGCATCCCACGTTGCCCGTGCTTTTGATGTCATATACAAGAAATCATTGTCAAATGCAATGTCCTGAAGTTTTCCCTTCTATTTCCTTACAAGAGGTTTATCGTTTTAGGGGCGCCTGGGTGGAGCAGTCGTTAAGCGTCTGCCTTCGGCTCACGGTGTGATCCCAGCATTCTGGGATCGAGCCCCACGTCAGGCTCTTCTGCTGTGAGCCTGTTTCTTCCTCTCCCACTCCCCCTGCTTGTGTTCCCTCTCTCGCTGGCTGTCTCTCTCTCTGTCAAATAAATGAATAAAATCTTAAAAAAAAAAAAGAGGTTTATCGTTTTAGATCTTATGTTTAGGTCTGTAGTTCATTTTGAGTTAATTTTTGTATGTGGTCTAAGCTAGGGTCCAACTTCATTCTTTTGCATATGGATATGTGGTTTTCCAAACAAACATCCAAACATTTGTTGAAGAAACTGTCCTTTCCTCAGTGTGTAGCTTTGGCACCCTTGTCAAAGATCATTTGGTTACATATGCAAGGCTGTCTTTATGCCAGTACTTACACCATTTTAATTATTGTTGTTTTGTAGTATATTTTGAAATCATGAAGTGTGGGGCCTCTGACTCTTTTTATCTTTTTCAAGAATTTCTTTGACTATTCTGGATCCCTTCAGATCCCATATGAATTTTAGGATGGTTTTCTTTTATTTCTGCAAAAAATGGCATTAGAATTTTGATAGGGATTACATTGAATCTGTACATTGCTTTGGGTAGTATGGGTGTTCGAACAATATTAAGTCTTCCAATTCAGGAATACAGGATGTCTTTCCATTTATTTGTATCTTCTTTGATTTCTTTTAGCAATATTTTGTAGTTTTTAACTTGTGTACAAGTCTTTCACCTCCCTGGTTAGGTTTTTTCCTAAGTATTTTATTCTTTTTGATCTTATTGTGACTGGGATTGTTTTTAAATTTCCTTTTCAGATTTTTCATTGTTAGTGTATAGAAACACCACTGATTTTTGCATGCTGATTCTGTGAAATCTTTAGTTTTCTAGATATTAGATCATGTCATCTGAGAGCAGAGAAAATATCCTTCTTCCTTTCTAGTTTGGATGATGCTCTGTGTAGGACTTCCAGGACTATGTCGAACAATAGTAGCCAGAGTGGGCATCCTTGCCTTGTTTCTGATCTTAGAGGGAAAGCTTTCAGTCTCTTACAGTTGAGTGTGAACTCAGCTGTGGGCTCGTCATTTGTTAAGACAGTTTCCTCCTATACCCGCCGTCTGTTGTGCTTTTTAAGAAATTCTTATTATGAGAAGGTGCTGAATTTTATCAAGAGCTTTTTCTGTACCTGTTGAGATGATCATGTGGGTTTTGCCTTTCGTTCAGTTAATGTACGGTGTATTACATTTACTGATTTCTGTATGTTGTACAGTCCTTGCATTCCAAGTAGAAATTCCACTTGCTCATGGTGCGTAATCCTCTTAATGTGTTGTTGCATGAAGTTTGCTAGTATTTTGATCAAGATTTTTTTTTTTTGATTAGGATTTTTGCATTGATATTCATCAGGGATATTGGTCTGTGGTTTTCTTTTTGTGCCTTTGTCTGGTTTTGATATAAGAGTAATTCTGGCCCCAGATAAGTTTGGAAATGCGCCCAGCTCTTCAGTTCTTTGGAAGAGTTTGAGAAAGATTGGGATTAATTATTCTTTAGAGGTTTGGTACAATTCTTCAGTGAAGACATCTGGTCCTGGGCTTTTCTTTGTTGAGAGGTTTTTGATCATTGCTTTAATTTCCTTACTGGCTATAGTTTCGTTCAGATTTTATATTTCTTCATGGTTCGGTCTTGGTAGGTTGTATGTTTCTAGTAATTTATCCGTTTCTTCTAGGTTATTCAGTTTGTTGGTATATAATTGTTCATTGTAGTCTCTTATAATCTTTTTTATTTCTGTAGCATCAGTTTTAATGTCCCCTCTTTCATTTCTAATTTCAGTTATTTAGGAACTGTCTCCTTTTTTTTTTTTTTTGGTTTGTTTATTTGCCAAGAGTTTGTCAGCCTTTTCACTGATTTTTTTTTCCTTTTGTTTTTCCATTCTCTATTTTGTTATCTCTCCTCTAATCTTTATTATTTCCTTCTTAACTTTTTTTCGGTATTTTTAAGAGCAGTTTTAAGTTTACAGTAAAATTGAGAGGAAGGTACAGAGATTTCCCACATGTGCAGAGCCTCCCTTGTTCTCAACACCACCCACTGGGAAGGGACATTTGTTACCGTCAATGAACCTGCATTGACACAACATAATCACCCGAAGTCCATAGTTTACCTGAGGGTTCACTCTTGGTGTTATACATTCTATGGGCTCGGAAAAATGTATAATGACATTTATCCATTATTGTAATAGCTTACAGAATATTTTCACTGCCCTAAAAATTCTCTGTGCTCTGCCTATTCATCTTTCTCTTCCCCCTACCCCTTAACTACTGGTTTATTTTTTTATTTTTTTTATTTTTACTATAGTTTTGCCTTTCCCAGAATGCCATGTAGTTGGAATCATGCAGTAGGTCACCTTCGCGGATTGGCTTCCTTTACTTTGTAATATACCTTTGAGCTTCATCCATGTATTTTCACGGCTTGGTAGCTCATTTCTTTTTAGCACTGAATAATATTCCATTGTCTGGAAGTACCACCGTTCATTTATCAGTTTACCTATTGACAGGCATCTTGGTGGCTTCCAAGTTTTTGTAGTTACGAATAAAGCTGCTGTAAACATCCGTGTGCAGGTTTTTATGCAGGTACAGGTTTTCACCTCCGTCAGGTAAACGCCAAGAAGTGTGATTGCTGGATCGTATGGTAAGAGTACGCATCTGCAAAACTGTCTTCCAAAGTGGCTGTACCGTTTTGCATTCCCACCAGCAACATATGAGGGGTTCCTGTTGCTCTGGATCCTCGCCGACATTGAGCATTACCCTGTTCCAGATTTTGGCCATTCTCATAGGTGTGTAGCGGTATCTTGTTTTAATTTGCATTTCTCCTATGATATTTAATGTGAAGGATCTCTTTATACGTTTAGTTGTGATCTAGATATCAAATGTTATTTGGTGAGGTGTCCATTAGGGCCTTTGGTCCATTTTTTAGTTGGGTTTTTTACTTTCTTACTGTTGAGTTTTAAGAGTTCTTTGTATATTTTGGATGGCAGTTCTTTATCAAATGTGTCTTTTGCAAATATTTTCTCCCAGTCTGTGGCTTATCTTCTAGTTCTCTTGATAGTGTCTCCTTCTGCTAACTTTTGGTTTCATTTGTTCTCTTTCTAGTTCTTTGAGGTGTAAAGTTAGACAGTTGATTTGAGATCTTTCTCCTTTTTAAATGCAATGTGTATTGCTGTAAACTTTCCTCTTAGTACTGCTTCTGCTTCCTCCCATTAGTTTTTGTATGTTGTTTTTTGCTTTCATTTGTTTCCAGATATTTACTCAATTTTCTGAATTTTTTAAGACTTAATTTATTCATTTGAGATAGAGCGCGCGAGAGAGCGAGAGAGCACAAGCAGGGGAGAGGCAGGCAGAAGGAAAGGGAGAGCAAGGTTAAGTTCATATTTAGTCATGTTTTAATTGGAACTCTTATTGCAGCGGGCCATCCATTTTATATTTTACTAACTATTTTTAAATTGCTTTCCATGGTGCTGTACTGATTCACATTCCAGCCGGTAGTTGAGAATTTTTACTTCTTTAGATCCTCACCAGCTTTGGATATTATCTGAAATATTTAATTCTAACCAATCTGTTGGGTGGAAAGTGCTATATAATTGTTATTTTGGTTAATGTTTCTCTGGCTACTATTGTGGAAGTAGCTGTCATGGGATCATGAAGCCGGGGCCACGCTGGGGGAGGCTCCTGGATAACTAACTGTCTTTGGCTTCAACAAGCCCATCAGTGAGCGCAGAGGAATCGTCTAGCTTTCATTTGCGCATTTTGCTTCCGTCCATGGGCAGAGAGGAAGCCCGCTTGCCCTTCTCAGGGGGGTTTCCCACTCATTAAGCCTCTGGTCTCTCTTTAAACATTCTCTCTAAAATCTCCCTTGTGTGGGTCCATTGTCCAGTTATGGGGATGGGGACCAGAGGAACCACGTTTCCGTCTCCTGCTCTGGTCCATTAGGCTCCACGTCGTTTGTCCTTGAAGATAGCTCCATTCCATAACAGTGTCGCTTGACATCCTCTGTCAATTCCATCAATGTCCAGTTATGAGAGGAGGGCTGGACATCTTACAGGGCTAAGAGATTTCTTTTGTGTGTGAATTGCTTGTTTATATTCTTTGCTCATACTTCTGTGAAGTTGTTTAAATGCCTTTGGCTTTGTCTAACTTGCAAACATTTTAAGCTTAGGTGTAATGAATCTTTTAGTCTTTCCCTTTATAATTCATATTTGCATGTGGTTTAGGAACTCTTTTCCTATCCCCAAACCATAGAAATTATTAGAAGAAACTACGAGACTCAATTTAAAGTTTTCTTTTCACTTTAATTATTGGATCTGTGGTGAATTTATTTTTGTATATGATTTGACATAGGGACATAATTATATGTTTTTCCCATATGGTGAGCCAGTTTCCCCAGAACCACTTGATTAATCATCTGTCCTTTCCCCACGGATGCCACTTCTGTTGTTCACATGCCCATTCACTAGGTAGTCTTTGCTTGACTGGTGACCAGAATGGCCGAGAATAGAGCCCTAAGGATAAGAGCACTCAGAAATAGACTGACAAAGTATTTGTACCTCTAACGCTTGGGTTCTAGGGCCATCCTTCAACTCTTTGCTTGAACATCTCCCCTGGGCAGGTCTCCCTCCCTGCATCCTCCACACACATCCATTTCTGCCTGCTAATGCAATGGTGGCACGAGGGAGAGAATTAGCAAATCTGTTATTCTGTGTTGCATGATTTTAACTGGATGTGTATCTTGCTTGCCAGACTCTTAAGCCTCAATCACAGGGATTAGGTCTTTTCATCTTTATTCTCCAAATCTAGCATGGGCTAATGCTCATATGTCAAAAATCATTCCAGAAATTTTGTCCTAAGTTTATCCTAACTATGACTTCAGAAGGACTCGAAGGCTAATAGCGCATGAAATGAACAAAATTAAACTATATTTTGAATTCCTTTCTTTAATACTCAGCTACAGAGATATTATGACATTTAATTACATATTTGCTTTCATTTATTTTAGCACAGCTATAACTCAGGAAAGTGAATGTGCTCAGCTAGAAAGAATATTAGTATAGAAAAACGGATATACAAATATAATGCTAGTCATCTATGATACAGACCATTTTATAAAAAATATGTCTATGTGTATACACACACATACATGGCAATGGGCTAAGTTTGATAGTGGGGTAAAATTTGGTTCCTCTCTGGTCATTAGCACAGAAAATTTAACTGATTTCAGCTACAATGTGGTTACTCAAACACACACCCACACACCCACATCCTCTCCCACACACGTATACCCAAGTGGGGGAATTTTCCGTTAAGTAAATTTGGAAAAATTTAAAATTTTCTGGTACAGAACTTTAAAAAAACATCTCAAATAAGCTTCATCAAAATGTCTAATGTTGGCCTCACTGACAAGCACTCAGTGATAAGTGTTCAAATGGAAATACAGTAAGATAGATTATCTTATTTGTTGGGTACTTTTTCATTGTCTGTTTCTTCTACTTAATTCACCACTATAATTCCAGCGTCCTCAAGAGTGCCTCGCAATGAATGCATATGCATTCATAGCAAGGCTATGCTCATAGCAAGTGCTCATAGCAAGGTATTACTAAAGATGAGGAATATAGAAATTGAGCTAGAATGATAGTTACTTAGTCAACAAGAAACGTCTTGAATGCATAGATGCTATAATCAGATAAAGCTAAGATTTCACTACTCTGGCAACTAGGAATCAAGTGACACTTTTTCATTGAAAATGAAATACTAGTTGAAGAGGGATTAAACCCCTTTGGAATTTGGGCAAGCGAAACCCAAATCATTGAACTTTTTCAATTACAGATCCAATAAGCAGCTAGACACTGAATAGAATTCTGTCTGAAGATGTTGGTTCAGCCATGACTATATGACCATAAGATTTAGGCCAAGGAGACACAGGGTCCTCAATCATACAGTGGATTCAGAATACCTGTCCTGCCTTCTTTGCAGAACTGTTGTGAGAATCAAGTACAATTAAAATATGTATATTCCTATTCTTCAGTAATCTATTTATGAGCAATAAGTCCCTATTACAATCAACACAAAACCAGAGTCACTATGACAGGCATGGAGGTGGGCCACTTGGCCTTCCCTCGAAAGAGGAACTTGCTGATGAGTGAGTTATCCGATGGCCTCCCTCTGCAGCATCTTCTGGATCTCCCATAGCATCCGAAGGTCGTGTTTTCCCGGAAAGCCTTTGGGAATGACTTACATGACGTTGTATGTACTAAGACCTAGCCCTTTCTGCCTCGCGTGGGACTCTGTCCTCCATGAGCAGGCTTTGCTCTGGGTCATACCAGCAGGCTGGCCGGGACTCTCCCAGGGCTGCATCTCAGCTGGGTTGTTTTCTTACTCACATCTCCCTCCTTCTCGCTCTCCTCTCAGAGGGGCCGGACCACGTCACAGTCCAAAGGCTCTCCCTTTGGTAGGCTTTGGTAACATCTGAAGTCACTATGTAGATTGATTTCAACCAGAACTCACTCTCTCTCTTTTTTAAGACTTACTCCACTAAAGAGTTTTATTTATTTATGTATTTCAGTGCAGGTAAATCTGTATTTTCAAATGGTGTCTCTCCCTTTAATTTAGCTTTTCAACTTGCTGGTTACATTCCACAGGGAATGTACCTGGGAAGGTTTACTTGGATGGAGCCAGGCAAAGTGGGTAAAGATGAGGGCTCCCTTCTTACACTGAGTGAGACCACTAACCTCCTCGACCCTCTTATTCCTCATTTGTATTGTAAAATAGGAATAAAATAAAATCCTCCTAGCTTTAGGAGGGCACAGTATCAGGAAGCGTGCAATGTTCCTTCAAAGTAGCGCTAATCTGAGGATACTATCTCCTCCTTCGAAGGGAAGTCCACAATTGGAATTAAAAAATTACCTTCACTCAGACTTAGGCTTACTCCCTTACTACAAATCTGCTAATTGCATTTGTCTTAAAGCCACTCAAAAGAGTCCTGGAGACTGCACCCACGGCCCTTTCACCTTGGAGTAAAAGCATTTCTGATTTCTGTCTTACAGGTGATATTTGCAAACACTCTCCTTTTCTGCTACATTCCTTCCCTACAACTGAGTTTCCAGGATTACAAATAAAATAGAGCTTACGTTCAGCAATATCTTCAGCATAAGGAATCTCAAAAACATTGTACCTTCACAGGTCCTACCACTTCTGAAATGAAGGCAGGACCAGGTCCTTTATGATTCGGGCGTCTCACATAGATTTGTCCTGTGCTAGCTGTAAACATCCAAGCAAAGCTTCTTGTCACCTTTATTTCTTATCTGGAAGCGTGGTGACCACGTTTATAGTTTCCTCTTCAGAAAATATTTTGTAAAAGCCTGTTTTTATTTTTGCTTCTTATCAATATTTCTTCTGTGGTTTGAACTTGCAAAACCGAGATCGATTTTCCAATTTCCATCATAGAATGTTTTTCTTTTCTCGGGTCAAAGAAGTGATCCCTCAAAGCCACAGGATATCATCTTTTGAAATAAAGGCATGTATTGCATGGTGCACTGGGTGTTATACGCAACTAATGAATCATCGAACTTTACATGGAAAACCAGGGATGTACTGTATGGTGACTAACATAATATAATAAAAAATATTATTATAAAAAAATGAAATAAACGAAAAGTGGGTAGAGGTATTGGAGCCAGTGAACTGCAGAGAAAACAAAACCCTGACTACCAGGGTGAGAAGCACCTGCTGAAAGGGGGGGGCCGAGTCAGGTAGCATTGCTCCCTGTGGATTCCGGTTTTGTCTCTCCCATCAATTAGTACGATGGGAAAATACTTGTAGTGTTCGATGATGTCTTCCACTGAATTAAACTTCTGAAACACAGAAAAGAAAGTTAATGAAAATTTAAATATCTTTAGTGTCTATGGGTTAAAGTACAGAAGAAGATGCCACATTTTCCTTAGGGAAGAAGTTAACTCACTTAACATTTTGTTTTTGTTTGAATTGTGAAGGTGTGTCAGAAAGTGATTGAAAAAAAAGAAAAAGAAGTGGAAGCCAGCTTTCCAAGGATGAGGGATAAAAATGTTAGCACAGGAGAGTAAGGTGGCTGGGGAGACCAAAAGTGAGCAGCTCAAGGCTCGACCTTCACTGAGTGAGTTGGTGGGAAGGCCTGCAGTGAGATCGCCTCCCGGACGCCCCTGTGTTCCAGTGAGTCCTGGGGTAATCAGAAGGAACAGAGCCGGCCACAAGGTGCTGGCAGTTCTTAGCCAATGTCACTTCCTTCCCTGGGCTTCTTGTGAAATAATGAGGTGACAGCAGATCTTTACTTTTATGTTTCTGGAGATGCACAGATGAGGGGCTGTGGCAATTGAATGGACAGTGAGATCATTTCAAATTTAGGGAATCGGGACGTGCTTTGCTGAAGATGCAGACTTGAAATGTGCTATACCTTCTGGGTGTCTAGATAAAGGGACAAGAGGGTTGAAGGATTCTAAAAGCAGAGGAAGAAGCATGAACAAAGGCAGGTGTTGAAGACATGAGGGCCCCACAGTGGTTCCGATGAGCTGAGTTTGCATGTGTCCTCAAAGGAGATCCCAGAGGGTGAGTGGGAAGAGCTTGCTCGGCGTGCCTTGTACGCTTTGAGACAATGTGGTTCCTCCCCGGCTGCAGCCCTGTGAGGGGAGCAGGGCAGGGGTAGTGGCCTTACGGAAGAGCTGAGCAAAGTGCAGCTCAGAGACGTGTCCTGACCTGCTCGGAGGTCACAGAGCCGGGGGACCAGGACCAAGCACGCAACCGGGTTTTTCTGGACACAAGCAGTCTGCTCTTTCCCTTATACAACTTGGCTATGGCTTGTGACCCTGAGTTCCAACAGACCAGGGTAGAGATGACACAGCCTGAAGGGAGGGAGCCGCCGTGGGGAAGACTTTGTTGCTGTTCTGGTATCCTGCATCCCCACTCTGCCCAGTGCCTCCCAGCACAGACACGTCTGCAGGCCTTAGGGATATCCAGCAGGGAATGGGCTTGTCCCAGTGCCTGTCCTCACCGAGATCGCATTCTGGTGTAATCTAGTGTACTTCCTATACAAGGAGATAATTTCATTTAGGGATAATGTGCTCTGAAAATCATTAACTCAGAACTCAAGAACATCACCAGGCCACCCAGGGACCTTCCCTCGGGGCTGCATGTGGCTACTGGGAGGGAACTTCTTGTTCTGGGGTGGGGGGCACGAAGTTGAAATGCTAAAGACCTGTAACCGCGTGCCGGTCCCACCTTCCTGCTGCTGGAGGAGGGTGTGAAGAATAAAGAGGCACCACACTGGGGGAAGGACTCGGGAAGAGGCAGGGAACGACGAGTCTCCTGACAGGGACCAGTCCCTGGATCCACTCCATTGTGGACTGAGCCCACAAGCTTCCCCGTTGTTCCCCCCACAAGCTCATCTGACTTGGCTTCTGTCTTGTCACACTAACACAGTCCTGACTGAATCTGTGACTTGCCCCTCTGCACCTGTTACTGGATCTGGGTCAAGGAGATAACCTATCTGTCCACCCCTAATAGGTATACGATGAATACCATTCTACCTGATGGTAAGGTCAGGTGGTTTCCCGGTCGTGTCATGGGGAAAGCAAGTGTTGGGGTAGAGAACTCGTACTTGAAGGGTCTATGGGGACCAAGTACCTGAGTTTCAGACTAGGCTCTCCCACTCACTAGCTGTGTGACCTCGGGCAAATTTCTCACTCTCTGTTTCGGTTTCTCTATCTACCAACAGCCATGGTAAGTAATATCGGGACCGCCTCTGAGCGCCCTTGTGAGGAGGAATTGAATTGACACACATTCAGCATTTAGAAGACAGCTTGGTATACAGTGAGTGCTCCATAAATGTCCGTCATTACCATGACCTCATCCCTTTTGGGTGTGCCAAGAACACGAACAAAGAGCAATGAAATCGCTGGAGAAGTGTATAGATGATCATTGTACGGCTTTTTTGGGGGGCGGGTATTTCATTTCCAGTTATAAACTAAAAACAGAGTTTTCTTTCTCTGTTTTCATATTTGACAAAACTAAAAGTGAGTAATGAAAAGAAACTTCTCATGTGGAACTCTTCTGCGGAATTGGTTAACCCACGAGGACAGAGGAAAGCCTCTTCCCTGTTGCTCCTCTTTGGAGGGAAAACGCCTGCTTCGTCTTCTCATTCCTGTTGTCTTCAGGGTGGTCTTGAAATAATGAGTACAATGTTAATTGTTTTAATAACCTGCTGCATGGATGCCATGTTACATGAAATTCTGATTTTAATAAGTGGTAGGAAGCAAGCGAAGCAGGAGCAATAAATCATTACTGTCATTTCTTATTATGCCCTTCTAGTGATAGGCCCACCACTGATACGTTATTTCCCTAAAGAGACTTTTAAAAAATATTATAATGAACCTCTTATTTTCATATTAAATGATTTTTCCGGGAGGGCAGCAAATATCATCCTAATATTAGATCTTAAAATTTCTTTAAACCTTCTGTGTTTGCCCTATATGCCAACGGCAGGCAATGATTCGCTTGCCAGAAGAGTAAAGAAATCTGTTTGGGTGCACACATAGGAGTGAAAGAAGAAAAGAGAGAAACAGGCAGGGGACATGAGAAGCTGTGAGCACCTGGGTTCAGTGTTTGTCTCTACCAACTTGTCTTTAGAGTTTAATTTAGCAAGTAAATGTCTGTCGTAATTTTCAGTCACTTATTATAACCATTCGCAGGGCAAGGGAAGGTCTGATGATGGAAATTGCTCCTGTCTACGAGCTTTCACAGAAACGTTGACGCGCGTGTTTTCTGAACTCAGATGCAGGCTAATACCCGGTCACAGGTGAAGCTCTGTGGGTTGCTAATGGCAGGTGCTTCTCTTTCCAGGGCTGGTGTTCTAGCAGTTGCTAGGTATTTCCAGTCTCACCCCTGCTTAGGTGCATGCCTCGATGGGCACAGATGAGCAGGATAGGCCCTGGGCGGCAGGGACTTTGTGTCCCCAGAATGGAGCATGAAGTCTAGCATGGTGTGGGCATAAAATGAATGCTTGGCCAGTAACTGAGCAAATGGGTAGAGTCCCCAGGGATATGTCATGTCCCAATCCCAGGAATCTGTATTACTTTATATATCGAAAGAGTGGATAGTACGTCACATGACAGAAGATGGGGCAAGACCCTTAGGGTCTTTGTAGGAGGAGCGAATTCTGGGTTATCCCTAACAGCAAGGTACACGTGTACCTTTACCAGATCGAAGTACAGGGAGATTCCTTCAGAGAAGAGGAAGAGATTAGACGGAGGCAGAGATTGGGGTGATGTGGCCCATAAGCCATGGAGCCGAGGATTGCCCACTGCCACCAGAAGCTGAAAGGTCAAGGAAGCATCTTCCCTGTGTCTAGAAGCCCCGCAGACACTTCGATATCAGCTGTCTGGCTGCCAGAACCACAAGAGAAGACATTTCTGATGTTATAGGCCCCAGGGAATGAGGACACTGGGTCTTTCCTAAATCCGAATTCAGACAGGAGTTTCTGGCCACGTGGCTAACAGGATGACCCAAATACCTAAATATGCAGCAAAACGGGCCTTCCCAGGCTGATTCTTGCAGAAGTGGCTGGGTTTGCTCCCCTTCCGTGCTTGGGGAGGTGTTGGCGTGCTCGCCTTCCGGGGCCTCCTCCAGGCGTCCCCTGCCACCCCCACGTGCCGGGGAGAGCTGCACCTCACTTGTGCCCGGGGGCTCAAACCCAACGCAGGGGCTGGAATCATTTACGATGGAAATGCATACTCACTAAACACCTGCCTCTGGGTGTCCGAGTCTCTACGTGACTGTATTTACATCCCCTCTTCTGACACGTAATTACTCCCTTCAGAGAGGTGTCACTGCGTTGGATGTGTGGTTAAATTCTCAAGTTTGCAAGGCAGCCAAAAAGCCACACAAGACCAACCCTGTATCTCATTACCTTTCTCCTGCAGAGTCAAACTAAGACGCTAGTTCTTGATTGAAGCCGCAGATGAAGGAACAGCCCTAGCTGGCCCTCCGCGGAGCCTTACTGTATCGAATTCTCTCTCCCTTCTGTAAAGCTGGGAGCGTCTTCCCCCAGCAAGGTGGGGGCTCCCATGCCTGGTGATGGGCAGGGGGGAGCTGAGAGCAAGCTAGACTGTCCCAGCCTTGCACCAGCACCCGGCTTGCAAGGCAGGAAAGTGTGCAGTTGTAAAGTGTCATTTCTCACCCAGTGCCTGGTGCACAGTAAGCCTCACGAAAGTGTTAACTCTCCTTCACCCCATGTTCTGGATGGTTTTCTAGGAGGCTGGGGATTGTTTGCAATCCAAGACCATACGAGTATTTTTGCAGAATGCAAAATGAAGCCCAGCCTTGCCCTGTACCTGCTGAGACTGGGGTCTCGCTACTTAACATGTGTGTCTCAGTGTCACTATCTGTTAAATGGAAATATTGGTGGTACCGTTGTCGCCGGGTTGCTAGGAGGATGAAATCGATCAACTTAATTAGTAATTGTTAATTGCACAGGATAGGTCCTGTGCACAGCAAACATGGAAGTGTTAAATAAATATAGGAAAAAGGAGACTTGCTTGGGGGGGATAACGCACGGGAGGAGAAAACTCCGGAATAACCCAAAAAGGGTTTTCTTAAAATAGGCATTTGAATCCTTAAGGGGTCCTTGGTGATGATAATTAGAGCAGCTCACCTGGAAGCTGATGGTCTAATCTGGGTGATCACAGATGGCAAGTGCTTCCCTGCTGAGGCGGGCACCGCCTGACAATCTGATGAAATGCTATTCGGATGTCATCCCAGAGTAAGAGTCGCTGTCTCTTCTTCTATGAGCAGACCAAAGTGTGGCATGCATGGGAAAAGCTGTGACCTCTTTAGGTCTGTGTCCTCACTGGTAAAAGGGGTTCAGTAATGCATCCTTCCCAGAGGTTTTTTGAGGTCCAGGTAAGAAAGCAAATGACACAGCATCTCACAGAAGCCCGGCGTGTGTCAGGGCGCGTGATTTCCACTCCCTGTGTGTCCCCCGCATTTAAAAGTCATATACAGCTTTTTTTTAAGAACATGAGCAATTCTAGGAGCTGGAAGAAGCTAGAGAAGGATAAAGGGGGACTGAGCTGGAGCGTCCACTAACCATAGGCATCTAGTTAAGGGGAACTGTACCCCAGTTATTGCAACGACTCAGGAATAAGAATGAAAATATAATGACTCACATTTCCTGTGGGCTTGCCAGGTCCCAGGCTGGCTTGGAGTGTGTTGTGTTCATTAAGTCACTAGTCTTCATCCCAAAAGGGAGAATTGGCTACTTCTCTCTAGCTTTGCCGTCATCCTCTCTTAGTGTGGCTGTATTTAGCCGATTTCTGTACTAATCTATCTGTCCACTCACGCTTTCCTTTATGCCCAGACTCTTGCAAAGGCCAGTGCCGACCACAGCTCTCCAGCTACGTGCGATTCTCAGAAAGGGCTCTGGCTCAGACATTGGGTTTAAGCTGGAGTCTTCACGCGGCAGCTGCCGGGACTTTCGAGTATGTGCCTCCCCGATGCGCTTCCGTGGCCCTCGTCGTGTTCTTCATTCTAATCTCTATCAAAGAGCAGTGGATAATTGTGAGAAAGTTCTGGTTCCATGATGCCTTTGTTTTCTCAGTCCTCCGTCATGAAGTACCACAGATGGGGCTGGATGGGGGCGCCAGCCAACAGTCCTGGAGCCTGGCAGTCCAAGATCAAGGCGTCGCAGGGTTGTTCTATCTAAGGCCTCTCTTCTCGGTGTGTAGACGGCCGTCCTCGTGCTGTGACTTTACGTCTGTGCATGTCTGTGTCCTAATCTCCTCTTCTTACAGAGACACTATACTGTTCCAGGGCCCACACACGTGACCTCATTTTACCTTAATCTCCTCTTTAAAGACCCCAGCTCCCAATACAGTCCTATTTGGAGGTACTAGGTGTTAGGGCTTCAACATAGGAATTCGGGAGCAGTGGGGGGGACACAATTCAGCCCATAATACAGACCAACAGATACAATTGAGGTCTGGAGACGCTAAATGAGAATTACTGAATTAGAGAAGTCCAGACAAGAAAAGAATATTACATTTCAAGAAACTAAAGCCCAGAGATGTTAAGCGACTGGCCTGAGCTCACATACTCAGTAAACGGTGACACAGAACTTGACCCCTACCCTTCCCTTCCAACCTCCCTTCCTACTTCCTTTCAAGAAGAGTTGAAAGAGTAGCTTCTCCTCACCCTCTCACTTACCACTCGTGTGTCTCTAGCCATTTACATACCCTTCTGAGCCTCAGTTTCCCTACATCTAAGGTTGGAGCCATTGTTATGTCAGGGAGTTGTTGAGGGTTCACGTGAGCTGATGCAGAGAGACCAGGCCTACCACAAGCACATTCAGCGAAAATCAATCTCCGTCCTCCTTTGTCTTTATGCAGCTAGTCCCAAGTGCCTTAACTGATGGATTCTCCCACTAGCCACCTGTGAGCAGATCTGTACTGAGGACGGGCTTGCTCAACATGGCCCTGAGCGCTGTGACTGAGTTCATATTCAGTTTGCAGACACAAACCTAAGGGTTCCTGATGCCAGCAGGTGTGGAGGAGTGCCGGCCGTGGGAGTTGGTGTGGGGGCGGGGAAGGAATGGGGTGTTAACGTTAACTTGGGCTTCAGGGGAGACCTCCCGGGAGGCAGATCTGAGATGTGTCCTGCGGAGTGACTTCCCTTGAATGGACAGAGCTTCGTGGAGAGTGCACAGAATGGTCAGGATTGGCTGGAGCCCACAGGCTGAAGTGTAAGCTGGGCGGGGATGCCTGTAGAAGGGGCTGGAAGGGAATTAGTCCCACCTCCAGGGCGGCACACTTTTCTCCTCCCCCCAGCAGTCATGGGGATATGATGGATGACTTGGCCAGCATCCCTCCTTCCCCCAACATCTCCCCTTGTTGTCTTTGGTCTGGAAAAGGGAAGCTGTCTGGTTATACGCACCTCATCTCCCCTCAGTCCTGTCCCCAGGGCAAACTGCTGATTCTTCTCCAGGAAACGGATTTTCACATTGTAGACTTTGTTCCCATGAAACACCACCAGCACGTAGGGTTCTGCTCTGGATTTTGTGGAGCAGTCTCGGACCAAGAAAGTGCCGTCCTGAAACAGAAGGAAGAATGGTCTTCTCTCAGGCATGCCAGCACCCCGGCCCTGAGAATGTCAGCCGTAGTGACACTTGTGTATACCCCATTCCCATATGGCTTGCTTTTTTTTTTTTAAAGATTTTATTTGACAGAGTGAGAGAGCGAGAGAGAGCGAGCACGCACAAGCAGGGAGAGCAGCAGAGGCCAAGGGAGAAGCAGGCTCCCTCTGAGCAAGGAGCCCGATGTAGGACTCGATCCCAGGACCCTGTGATCGTGACCTGAGCCGAAGGCAGACGCGTAATCGACTGAGCCACCTAGGGGTCCCACTCACATGGCTTGCTTTTTGGCAAACCAGTTCTTCGTGCAATTTAATTCAGCAAGTATTTGAGGATCAGCATGGATAAGGGTTCTTGTTACTTTCTGAAAAGTGTACCAGATCAGATCAGGACATCTCCCTCTTCCAGATCTTCCAGCATTCCCCACTGGCCTCAGTGTCCTGCCTACAACCTTCGCATGACGCTCCACCCTGTCTTGGGGTTTTGTTTCCCGCATCCTGGCTCCAGACAAGCCACTGTTCCCCAGAGGCACTGTCTTGCTTTTGGGCTCTCAGCTTTCGGATAGGCCCCCTCATCTGCGGGGAGTAGCCCCCCACCTCCCCTCCCGGGGGTGCTTCCTTCATCTGCCCGTGTTCGCGCATATCCTGTTCTGCCTGATGCTCGGGTGTTATGCTAGAGACAGTGGGAGCCACTGCAGGCTTTAGCAGGAGAGGCTTTTAGCATAATACACGGGGACTCTGATTGGGGAGATGTTAATATAGGGCTAGGGTCCCCTCCAAAGACATGGGGCTTCAATCATTGACAGCAGCATGCGCAGACATGGGAGGGAGGGGCTGACATAGCCTCCAACGAGGGAGAGGCAGGTGCAGGGGGAGAAAGAGGAGACAGAAGAGAGATTAAGAAGGAAACCCAGAAGCTTCAGTGTGAAGGGAGCCAAGGGAGCAGATGGAGGGTTTCCAGAAGAAGGTCAAGGCTTGAGGGCTGGTGAGAGGCAGACTGCACGGACCAGGCCCACCCCGGGGAATAGCTCAGGCTGGAGGTCTGGTCGTAAACGGCTAGGAAATCGTGTGATTCTCCTATACAGAAGCATAGCAGCAAGGCTGGTTTCGTGGCTACATTGTATCTTTTATATGATGAAAAACACTGAAAAATCTGTAACTATAATTGCATAGACTCTTGTGTAGATGGTTATAAATGATCTATTAGAATAGAACTAATTAGATGAGTGCAGGACTTACTATTTTTTATAGATCGATATTATATATAATAATTTATGTTTATAATTGTTACATAGAATATCTCCATATAGGCTTTATTTTCTATCTGTATATAACTATTATGCATAACTAACATTTATAGTTATAGATACAGATAATAACGGTTATACTTATAATAATACTACAAATGTATTAAGTTTGTAAATAATGCTAAGAAACTGTAGTGACGGGATAAGTCTGGTAGCTAAGGTTTACTGAGACTTGCTCTCTAGATGCTAAGCATTTTAGAGGCGCCTGGGTGGCTCAGTCGGTTAAGCGTCTGCCTTCGGCTCAGGTCATGATCTCAGGGTCCTGGGATCGAGTCCCGCATCGGGCTCCCTGCTGAATAGGGAGTCTGCTTCTCCCTCCCCCTCTGCCCCTCCCTCCTGCGTGTGCTCTCCTCTCTCAAATAAATAAATACAATCTTTAAAAAAAAAGATGCTAAGCATTTTACACACATTATTTCATCATGTGATGTTTACATGAAATTTGAGAAGTTATTTTATGCCCATTTTACAGGTAAGGGAAGTAGAGTCTAATTGCTTAAGCGAATCCACTAATGCATCATGGCCTAAAAGTCAAGCCCAAGTTCTTGCCCTTTAAAGGTACCAGCCTCTGAATACATTAAGTGGGATTGAGGAATTTTCTGGAACTCGTTCTACCTAAAACATTCAGCCTTAATTGAAGCCTTAAGATTCAAGCACAGAACATTGCCCAAGATCAGAAAGGGAGAGGACGCCAAGACATGGAACCAATTTTTGGATTTATCATCTTAACCTCTGCAGTGAGTTTGTCACCATGAATCTGGGCAATCCTGCAATTTAAATGAAATTATCTTTCATTAATTGGAAACATGTTTTGACAAAACTGAGGCAAAAAGAATAGGAAAAAATGAAGTCATGCCACTGAGATGCTGTTTTCTCAGTGCTTTGTGGGAGGAGGCAGAAACAGGCACACGGCACTGGGGAGCGGGGGGGAGGGGCCTTGACTGAGTGCCCAAATGCTGCTGGAGGGACATTATGTGATGTATACATTGCTCTTCTAGCACCTTCCACACAGTGGCTGCTGGAGGCAGGCCTGCTAAAGTAATTTTTCTGTTGGCGAACAGGCTCAGAGAGTGCTGTGGCTCATTGGGTACTGAGTAGCCAGGAGCAGGAGGCAAGGTTGGAGCTGGCGCCCTGTTCCCCTGTCTAGCCAGCAGAGGTCAGCTCAGGTGGGATTCCCTGGCGAGGGGGCGGGGAGGGCCCTGCAGGCAAGGCCCCTACGGCTCCCCGCTGGAAAGTGAACTGTGATGGCTACGAGAGGCAGCTGTGGTGTGGTGAAAAGAGCACTGATCTTGAATATAGGCTCTGCCACTTCTTCCACTTTACAACTGAGACCTTGATTTAGCCTCAGGTTCCTCATCTAGAAAATGAGATCGTTCCTTCCATTGACTTCTAGGATGGTCAAGACACTTTGTGAGCAACTGTGTTGATTTCCTACAGCTGCCAGAACAAACCACCATGAACTCCGTGGACTAACACACGGATTTATCCTCCTACGGGTCTGGAGGCTGAGTTCTGATAAGGGTTTGACCGGGCTAAAATCAAGGGGTCACAGGGCTGGGTTCCTTCTGGAGGCCCGCGGCAAGGATGCATTTCTTTGCCTTGTTTGGCTTCCAGAGGCCTCCAGGGGTCCTTGACTTATAGCCCCCACATCTGGGTGACATTCCTGCCTTCCTTTTATAAGAGTTCTTGTGATTACATTGAATCCACTCAGATAATACAAGATACTGTCTCCATCTCAAGATTCCTAATTTAATCACACATGCAAAGCCCTTTATCGGACTAAGGTGGCCTATTCACAAGGTCTGGGGATGAGGATGTGGGTTTCTTGTCAGGGGGTATTATTCAATTTACCCTAGAAACTCACATGTAATTTTATCTTATTTAATTTTACAACATCAGTTCCAAGGGCTACATTTATTTTAATTTATTAGGGACCTATCATTTATTCACCCATTTACTAATTAACTCATCCATTTTTGTATGTCCTCATTCAATAATAAACATTGCACTGGTTAGTTGAGGAGAGGTTTTGATGCTCCAACAGTCTTTAGAACCTTTCTCTCACTTGTGAGCGATTTCTCACAGCGTAGTAGAGCTCTCTGCTCGTAGTAGAATCGTTATTTAATAGCTATTTGCTGTTTGTGATGGTGGTTTTAGTAGTCATTTGATCTGATCCCAAGTATTTCAATTCTTTTCTCCTTTCTGTCAAATGGTAGATTTGTCCTTCCCCACCCCTTCGGAAGTTAGGCCTGGCCACGTGAATCACTTTGGCCAATGAAATGTGAGGAGAAATGAGAGTTACTTTGGAGAGGATGTGGTAAGAGCCAGTGCGTGATTGGTGTGAGCACACACGGAGACACAGTCTCTACCATCCTAGGTCTAAGGACCCAAACCTTTCTAGCCCATAGAGCGCAAGCAAGAAGGTTTTGCTATGCTAAGCAACTGAGATCTTGGGGTAGTTACTACAGAAACCTATCATATTCTGACTATGACAGCATTCAGGATCCCCACACCTTTCCTGAAGACAGGAGACATAAAGACCCGCCTGTACTTTGGGCAGACCCTTAGCAATGGGATGAACTTGGAAGAAAGCAGAAGGAAGGCATCCTCCATGGTGACCTCCATTCAGACCCCAGCTTCCACATCTGGTCTCCAAAATAGTTCCTTAGGGTCGATTTTACTGCTTTCATTTAATCATTAAAGAAACCTAAACTTAAAGATATTTTTAAAAATTCAATTAGCCAACATATAGTAAGTTTCAGATGTAGTGTTCAATAATTCATCAGTTGCGTATAACACCCAGTGCTCATCACATCACGTGCCCTCCTTAAAGATATTTTGGAAGAAGAGCAAGTCAAGTGACACAGCCAAGTTCCCCTTTTAATGACAACCTCCCGAGCACCGAGAGATACAGGCTGGGGCATCAAAGCACACTGCTTGGTACGTGCTGGGTCCTGTGGGCAGGAAACCGTAAGACAGCTGCAGACGGGGCAAAGTGGGCCCTCTAGAAGGTGTTACCTTGTTCTCCTTCCTTAATGCCTCTTCCACTGCCTGGCGACTGTGTTCTCCGATGTACCAGTCATTCTGTTGGACACCCTGCGGCGCGGGTAAATGATGAATATTTTAGGGTCAAAAAGAAGTACTAATTTTAATCAATTAATTAACTAAAGCGTGTTTTTGTTCCACTAGGGTCCAACCACAGTTGGATTTATAGTGAATACGCAGTACAAAAATTCCATCCCTGGATCTGGAAACGGACACAGGACAAGTCACTAACTGCAGTTTAGGGATTATAGGAAACTGTCACGACAGAGTCTGTCTGTCATTGAAAGTAACCAGAGGTTTCACTCCCATCTATTGAGAAAGGCCCTTTGGCACCATGCTCAACATGGGTAATAAGCCCTTTTTCTACCAGTGCTTTCTGAATCTGCACCTGCTGAAGCTAAGGTGGGAGGTGTATTGTTTGCAAAGCCAGTGTGGCCCCAGTCCTTGTAAATAGGGGGGGGTGTGCAGATCAAGAACATCTTTATAGCACTGTGTGAAGTCCCATGTGGTGGAATTGGAATTCGAACCCTGGTCCGCCTGGCTTTCTCCCTGTCCCATGATACCCTATTATACCAATGATCTATTTTGATGATAAAATCCACCGTAACAGAAGAAAGGGCAGTCAGGGAGATGTACCGTGAATCTACAATTCCTTTACTGGATTCCAAGGGTGCTAACATTAAACAATAACCTGTGTGAGTCCAACCTCTCCAAGGCCATTCTTCATTCATTGTCCAGTCCACCCCCGTAATAATCCTGTGAGGCAGGCACGTCAGGACAGTGCAGGCTCAGGGAGTCAGCATCTGTCACATGGCTGGCAAGAGCTCAGTATGGGACAGCAGGTCTTCGTTCTCTCCGTCTGCGGCTCTGGTCCTCCCAGTGCACACCTGATGCTTCCAGCAGTGGGTACACCCCCAAGCATGTGTGAGCGCCATTGGGAGACGCATGAGCTAACTCCAGCCTACGTTTGCAGCCTCACTGGCTGCCACCCTCCAGTCTGAGGACGTGGGTCCGGCCAGCCAGATGTCCTTGCTGTTCTCTGGACATGCATAGATAGCTTCAGGGCTTGGCGTGAGGCAGCCCTGCTGCCTAGAAACCCCCTCACACCTCACCCTTTCCTCCCGCCTGGCTCTGCCATTCTCTTTCATCTAGTCGGGGTTCAAAGTCATCTCTTATTTAAGACCCCCTTTGAATAAATTCCTCTGCCTAGTCCCTACCCCCTTGGGAAGGTCCAGAGGCAGGACCAGCTCTGCTCTACTCCTGCAAAGCCATGTAACAGGTTCCAGAAACAAAGGAGCCTCAGAGCCCCATCCCCCTCAGAAGTCGGAGCTCTCAGAGCTCAGGGTGGTCTGCTGCTTCTGGACGGTCTCTCAGATAGTCCAGGGGCTTGGCAGGGCTGAGTCATGGCGCATTTCAGCTATTCTGACTTTATTTACTTGTTCAAACTGGAAGACACTTAGAGATTTTATAGTCCTGTGTTTCTCCAGGTGTGGTCATGAGTGCCGGCAGGTGAGTTTAGGTGGTACTCAGACACAGCATTAAATAACTCTGAATTACCTGGGGGAGAAAGAGCCCCCTTTCAGTTCTCTGTCTAGCCCTTTGAATAATTCAAGAGCAATGTTTCATTTTTGTTCTAGTATGTCCTTACTATCTCTCTGGCATGTCTAATCTCTCCTGCAACAGAAGAATAGTCCTTATGCTTACAGCCATTAGTGAGTGGTGGGATCTTGCTACAATTTAATGGCCTTGCTTTGTTTGAGTTAAAGTGACTTAAAAAGGTTTGAGTTAAAGTGACTTAAAAAGTGACTTAAAAAGACTAAAAAAAATATATGACACTGAGTACATTCTCCTGGTTTTGCAACCCTCACCACTGTCCATCTCCAAAACTTTGTCATCATGCCAAACTGAAATTGTAGACACGTGAAACAGATCCCCGTTCCCCATTTCCCAGACCCTGGCCACCACCATTCTACTCTGTCTCTAGGAATTTGCCAGTTCTACTCTCATGTAATCGGAATCATGGATTTGTCCTTTTGTGTTTGGCTTATTTCACTTAGCAAAATGTTTTCATCAAGTTTCATCAGTGTTGTGGCATGTATGAGGATTTCATTTTTTTTGGAGCCAAGGAAAAGCTATCTGTCTGTCTGTCTGTCTATGTATCTATGTATCTATGTATGTACGTATCTATCTATCTATCTATCTATCTATCTATCTATCTATCTATCTATCTATCTCATGGGCATTTGGGTTGTTTCCACCAGCCTTGGCATTCTTGTGAAAAACGCTGCTATGAACATGGGTGTACAAATACCCGTATGAGTGCCTGCCTTTGGTTCTTTGGGGCACATATACTCAGAAGTGGATTGTTGCAAATAGTTTGAAGGTTATTTCCTATCTATGGCACGTAGTACTGGTTTTCTCTTTAGAACAGTGATACGAAGTGAAAAAAAAAGAGTCAGAATATTAATAAGTAAACATTATTATTGATAGTACAAGGGTAGGTCACACATCATAAGGTGCACTGAAATTGTTGACATCAGGGAACTGCTGATTTAGTGTGAGCCTCTCCCATGCCTGTGAGGGATCCAGGTTCTAGGAGGGGCCTGATTTTGGAGAGACACCTGGTTAAAACTCAGGAATTTCAGTGCTCATGAGGGAGATGACAGAGGGAAAGGAAGCAGGGTACATAAAAAGGGACAATAATAGAAGTACGTGCAAAAGTTTCCCAAAGTCTAACTTAAGACTATGAGACGTCTTTTAGAATTAAGGTAGACATTAATATAAGGACAGCAAAAGACCTTTAGGCTACTGCAGGGATTATAGGACTGGACCAGAGGTATCTTATATGTTCTGCTTCTGCTTAAAACCCTTTGCAAGTTCCATAGCAGGACCCCAAGCATATGAGGGTATGGAATGGAGACCCAGAAGGAGCATATTCCTCTCTGCCTTATAGTGAAAGACTTTAATAAGCAATGTTATAACGTAATGGAGAGAAGGGCATGGAAACTACAAAGAAAGTTTTGACACCCACCCTCCCCCATAGAAAATGTAAGTGCAACATGGTCCAAGAAGATCATTGGGATGGGGAATATTTTAGAAAGAGACCAGGAAATAGATGAAGGGCAAATAAGAGTACATCTGTTACCCGTTAACATCTCTCCCTGCTCTACGTCTCCTCTGGGAGACCATATCCTCTAGCACATTGTGTGGCATATAATAAGTGCTCAGTAAAATATTTGTTGGACTGTTCAAATGAAATGAGTATGTGATAGGTGGATCTTTTATTGGCAAAATAATTGCAATATATAAATCCTTGTTGGCTTTAAAGATTATTGAACAGCTAGTGAATATAAAACACAGGCCTTGATCTCAATTTTTTTTTTGATTAATTAAAGCCAGTTGGAGAATTTGAGAATATGCAAATTAAAGACTGGTAAAAGAGCTATATAAAATATAGCAAAACACTGTAAACAATATTAAAAACCAGTAATATGTAGCCAGAAGGGGAAAAAAAAAATAAAGCCCATCACGATGATCTCCTCCTAGGCATTGTTCAGTAACGCTCTCTGTAGATGCTAACTTCATCTAGACACTGAAGAGAAGCATTTGTTTTACCTTTTCATCAGACCTCGTGGGGAAAGGCTTTCTCCAGCTTGTGTTTTTATAGTGCAGTACATTTTCCTGAGGGCTGAAGCGGGCCGGAGACTGACATCTTTGGGGAGGATGAAACTGCATTGTTTCTTTATGATCTGGGGAAAAGGAAATTCACATATAAATATGATTTTGTTGCTGTCTCAGATTACCTCCCTCCGACGAGGAGCTGGAACTCATTGCTCCTTCCTGTGTCTGGGACAGCCTCCTTGGTCCACACTGCTGTCATCTCATTCTGGACAGCAGTCTCCTCTGGATTTTTCTCTTTCTTCAGCTTTTGCCTCTTTCTCTCTAGGGCGTCTGGAATAATCTTAACAAGATATAATTCTGACTTTCTATTCCACCTGGTAAAAATCCTTCCATGATTTCTTTTACACCTGAAAGAAAATCCAAATGTTTTACTTCTGTCAATAAGGCCTGGAATAATCTTATCTATCTATCCATCCATCCCACATGGTCTACTCTGTTCTGGTCATAATGAACTCTGTTCAGTTTCTTAAGCCAAGCTTGTTCTCAACTTAGAAAACATTACTTTTTTAACTTGAAAGAATAACTTTTTGTTTTAATGGAATATCACTTTTTTAACCTAAAGGAATGACTAGCAGATAAATTATGGTTATTCGGACTTGAGTAGTTGGCTGATATTTTATTAAAAATGAACAAAGTAAGCCTGTCACTTTGCGGAAAACAACTGGCAGTACTTGTTGCCAATTATAAAATTAGATTTTTCTAGTGCAAACTGGAATTTGGAAAAACTTGTATCTACCACCATTACATAATAGCACACTTTTCTGATGAAACTGGTGGTGTTATTTGCAAATGTAATTAAAAAAATATTATAAAATGTGTTAACATTGGAAAGATCTGCTCAGGTCTGTGACTAATATTCCAAGTGACCAATGCACGATGTTACAAAACCATGCCTGGTTCTTTAAAAGAGCAAGATAGACAATGGACTTTAAAGTAACAGAATACACAGAATGTACTGTATGGTGACTAACAAGATATAATAATAAAAAAAATTAAAAAAAGTAACAGAATACAAAAAGTTCATTGAAGGGGTTTAATGTTTACAAGGAACCTAAATTTTAAGATACTACCATTTGTCAAGTTTGGACATGGTGTTTTCTCTTTATATTCAATGAAAATAGCAGATTTCTACCGCATGTCATTCTAATAAACACTAATAAAGGATGAAATCAAGGCCACAAGGAAGGACTGAAGTGTTAGGAGAAATACTAAGCAAAGATATTTGTAAATATGTTAGTAATCTTAAGTAAGGATTAACTGTATAAAAATCATAAAGCCTTGAGACTATGAAGACAGTATCAACGTAGAATACTGGACAGTGATAACAACATGGAAGAAAGGTGATTAGTATGAAGGCAGAATTATAAGCTATACAGTCTTAATTCAGTCTAAAAAATATAACTAAAATTATGGTGCTAGTTAGTAGCTGAACAAGAACTTTGAAAGAGTGGGGTACTTTTGACAGTACACTTTGAAACACAATACTAATAGCAAATATTTACATGTCAGTTCCTGTAGCATTTAGGTTATATGTTTTTATTCTGCTTCTTGTCATCAAAAAGCTGAATTTTTCTCTAAATTTACTAAGAAGAACGGAGTACTCCTGAAACATTTTACGTTCTATTTTAATGGTTCCAAGGATTGTGGCTTTTAATGTGGAGCCTAAGAATGTTTGTTATGTGTACCTAAATGTTTGTTGAAAAATGTTGGATAGCTTAAAATTTAAATCACATTCATCATAGTAAGTTAATTTCACCTACCAGTTTGTGACCTTAAAAATAGGAATTACGATAAAGACGTCTCTGATTGTCAAATTTTATAAGTAAAGGAGCTTAATTTTCAAACAGTGCCGAATCCCTGCCATCAGAATTAGGGCATTCTGAGTTTCTTAGTTATGTGCAAATATAATGACACCTAAGTATAATGACAAAGTTATCACTAATGGGTTGGAGACTATATACTAGGCAAGTCCTAACCAAAAGAAAGCTAGGAGAGCTCTTATAGTATTTCTTTCTTTCTTTTTTTTTAAATAGATTTTATTTATTTATTTGACAGAGAGAGAGACAGCCAGCGAGAGAGGGAACACAAGCAGGGGGAGTGGGAGAGCAAGAAGCAGGCTCCCAGTGGAGGAGCCCGATGTGGGACCTGATCCCAGGATCCCGGGATCACGCCCTGGGCCAAAGGCAGACGCTTAACGACTGAGCCACCCAGACGCCCCTCTTATAGTATTTCTAAAAATACTTTAAAAACTTTAAATTATAGTGAAACAGTACATAGAGACTTACTACTGAAATGGCCATCGCTATCTTTTCAACATGGATTGACACTGTAAGAGTGTACTTGAGAAAAGAAAATAACCATTATCAGTATATTCGATTACGTGGTTTGTGTAGTTTACATCATAGCGTTCAGTGATTATGAATTTTTCATTATATTGTGGCAACTGATTTATTATATTTCAACTCTCAGTGCCTTGCTTGAATATTTAAAAAGTCCGACTTGAAAAAGAGCATTTGGAAACAGGTATGTGCATTGGCAGTCTGTGCAGAGACTGAGTTAAATAGAACAAAACAGCAAATAGAACACCTTCGCTGTGCTGCTTTCCCCCGAAGGCCCTTTGGATCTTTGTTTAATGAGTGAATGAAATTCTGAGCATATAATCCGTTGCAAATATTTAACTGATTTTGTTCTAGAATAATGGCAGCTAATCTTTGGAAATTTTATATATATATTACATATTATAATATTAAGTATATATTATATGTTTTATATATACACGCGTATATGTATACAGATACACATATATACATATATAAATATATTTATATTTACATATATAAATATATATAAATGAAATAGGACTCCCCTCCCCATGAAATAGGACTGTCCTACTTGGAGAACAGAGGGTCACATTAATGAAGAGATTGACACGGAGTAAGTAGAAGAACACCATGGGGAGGACTGTGTAGGTGGTCAATAAAATTTGAGGCAGGGTAGCGTAATAAAAAAGGCATGGGTTGTAGAATCATATTGATATCAGTAATTACTAATATTTCAAAATTCTTCTGTATATAAAGCTGTTAGCCTGGTGTTTGACCTGTACTGATCACTCAGAAAACATACTGTTTATGTTGTTAATATTATAAGAGAAACACAGTTTTAGGCTTTTCTTTTGTAAATTATATAAAAGCATTTTATTTTAAGTAGGTATCCATACATATTTATTGGCAAATTTTAATTTACTCTTACATGCAATTTAAAAAGTAATTTTATAAGATAAGAGCCATATCTTTTAAAGAATATTTATAAAATACTGATAGAAAAAGAAAACATCAGAAAACAAAAATTTAAAACAAAAAAGAACACAGGTCATCCACAGTCCCAAGCTTAGAGAATAATGTTGTTATAATTTTGGAGTAGAGCTAAACCTTTCTGGACCCTCTTCCAATATATCAAAACAATTTTTTTTTTTGTCTTGCTATCCATTTGCTTAGACTCTGATGTGGTGATGAAACATGTATTTGGTTGTAGTCAGCTTCTAACAGCAGCTCCTAAAGCCTTTGGAATATCCTAAGTGATAAGAATGATACAGGTACTTTAATATGTATAACAGACCCCTTTCAACCACACCTGAGTCTATGTTAGTGAGGTGACTTTCTGAAAGTGCCTAAGGATGGGGCCTGGTTGACAGGTGAACCAGCCTTGGGACTGGAGGGTTGGAAATTTTAGTCCACCTCCTTGACCTAGGGAAGGGGAGAGGGGCTGGAGATTGAATCAGTCACCAATGGTCAATAATTTCATCAGTACTGACTATGTAATGAAGCCTCTCCCAAACCCCAGTGGGGTTCAGAGAGCTTCTGGGTTGGTGAACCAGAATGCTTCCATGTGCCATCACATTTTATTAAAATGTGTCAATTGCCTTTTCTGTGTCACACGACTGTGTGTGTGTGTAACCCCGTGAGTTAATATTATTATTTGGATTTTATGGATGGAGGGAGGGTGAGGATCCAAGAATGAACTTGCTCAAGGTGACCCTATTGCAGGGAAAGAGGCAGCCCTGGGACTTAGGTCAGTAGAACCCTTAGTCCTTCCACTGTATCCCATGGGGTCTGCTTCCTCCAGCTCTAAGCCCTCTTGTGGCTCAACAGAAAGCGACTGCAGGATTAGACCTGAACGCAGAATCTCCACAGCGTATGGAGTGAAGAAAGAAATGCTGAAGAACTCAATAGATTTGTTTGAACGAAGTAATACTAATAATATGAAACCCCACCACCAATAGGAATATAATGCTATATTTATATGCTGCTATAGACCTCTCTGCAGACAGCTAGCCTATATTTATCTTTATAATCAATTAGTAAGAGGAGTCAATTTGATTTTCTTCACTTGACAGACTTAAGATAAATCTATTTTACATCCAAAGGATTGGCAAAAACTAAAAGTTTGTCAAAAACAACCATTGGAGATGATGGGGAACAAGGAGGACTCCTAAGCTGTTGGTGACACGAATATGTCTGCTTTGGAAAATGCATCTAGAACAATCAAAGAGAGGCATAGCCTCCACCCCAGAGATCTCACTCTTAGAGAAGTTACCGTGTCGCGTACGTGGGAAGGCTGCTACAGTATTGTTCATAACACCATCATGTTCATTAAGAAGAAAACTCTGGAAACCACCTAAGTAATCATATTGAATTAAGGATAAAAATTGTGATATTAACATAACGGAATACTATTAGCAATGAAAATGAGCTAATTACACCTCCGTGCATCAGCTCGACGACGTGGAGGCTTGCAAACGCTAAATCCCAGTGCAGGGATGGCTTACCTGTCTGGTTCATAATTCTTACATAAGGTGCTCTTACCTCTGTCTTGCACACTGTGGTTCCTCATCACAAATGGCGAGCTAAAGAAAATGTTAGAATTGACAGAAGTTGGTATTTCCCCTGGTAGGTAAAATTCCACTTAAAGGCAAGGTCAGTCATGATGGACTAAGTCTCATTTATAAAGCACTTTATATTTCACTGGCTGAGATACAAGAATTTCTGTTTTGTGAGGCAATAGGCGACTGGTTCTTTCTTTTCTCAAGGCAGGCAAACAGATATGGAACAAATTGACCCACTCAAGTTCTTTCCATCCTATTTCAATAAGCACATATCATGATTCTTTGCTTTTGGAAGCCATGAATTCAGACTTGCCTCGTAACAACAGTCACTGTGGCTAGGTGGTGAGTTGGGGCTAATAGTCTGTAGAAATTGTTTACCGGTTGAAAGACAGTGAACCGTAGCAAGCAAGAGGAGCACAGAAATTATTTTGTTCCTTCTTGATATGTAAGCTAAGTCAGAAAATGGTGAATTATTATAAGGAAGTCCGTAAGAGGAAAAGGATTATAAATATGTAATAAAAGATACTTAAAACAATAATACTCAAGTAAGGGAAGGGGAGGTAATGGGGGATGGAGATCATGCCCTTGATGTGCAGGCCTGGCCGTGGCCGTGAGAGCTGACATTTATCGGGCACTTGCAACAGGCCTGGCTCTGCTCTCGGCATCTACTTAGGGCAAATAGCGTTGCCCAAGGATGTGGTTTGCTAGTGATGAGGCTGGGCAATGGGATTCTGGTGGGTCTCTCCTAACCACAGACAAAGTAAGTATTTATTGGATAAATAAAAGACAGCATCTTAACTGTGGGCAGGACATCAGGGAAAATCAGCATTCATGCATTTTCAGAATCAAGCCATTATTGGCAGCATGGGCTACTGAAAAGTGGGCATCAAAGTTGGACTTGACTTCAGTGGTAAGGAACTCTGTCTCTCTGGGCCTCATTTATTCCCTTTGGGGAGCAGGTCAGAACTTTCTTCTAAATTCAGTGTGACTTTAAGCTGGGGTCTGATGGCTGAAGAGGGGTTTTCCAAGTCGGGGTGGGGGGGGAGGGAAATATGGCAGGAGGTGGTATAGATAGAGGAATAGCACGTGCAAATGTCCTGCATTAAGTGATGACAGGGATTGAGATGGTGGGAAAGTGGCATGAACTGAGGCTGGAGCCTCTGGCCAGCCAGGGGTCATGGGGACCTTAGAAGCACTAATTTTGGAGGCCCTGGATTTTGTTGTAAGGAAGCCACCACTGATTTATGGTGACCTTGGTCAGTGAATCGCTGGTCTGAGCCTTTGCTTCCTCGAATCTTCAGTGGGACAGTAGTTGTCGCAGTAACCTGATCAGGCAGTGTTAAATCGGATAATGACATTGCCAACCTTCAACCATTTATGAAGTTTTGTTCAAAGTAGCTGTCAGTTTGCGTGTGGTCACCTACAAGTTACCAACTGAGGATAATTAGAAATGGCCAACTTTTTTTCCCCAGAGCGATTTGCATCCATTCTAGTTAATCCTGTCTAGTTCATATCCAAGCCTTCAGATCTCCCAAACTTCTCTAATAAGCAATCACTAGTAAATTACAGGAAGAACAATGCCATTAGCTTCCCTAACAACTGTGACTCACACGTTTCCCTTAGGCCTCATCATTGGGCTTCATTATCAAAGACCAAAGACTTCCCATTTCTCAGGAAGTCTTGGTGCGTCATTATCCAGGACAACACGTGGCCCGACCCCCAGGTTGCCGCCCAACAAGACATTCCTGGCTCCTTACCTGGCAGTGGCAAGAGGAATCTCTGGAGTGCTTTGATTTTGTGACAGGTGAATTGATTCAGGCTTCATCTGGTAATGAGGAACTGCATAAAGGAGTCACATAATTTGGTCAGGTTGTAAAAAGAAAACGACTGGGGACCTAACAGAACTTCTGTAATTTCATCTGAGCGATCTCTGATTAGTAGGAGCAGGCTGTGGGTGGCCAGCAGAAATGGTACCTACATACTCTAAAACCCCCCTGGCTCCTGGGGGAGGCTTTTCCCCAAGGCTATAAAAACCACTTTGAATAGTGAATATTCAATAATATCAAGAATGCTGAATCTGGAATTCAGCATTGAGCTTCCCGGAATACAGAATATCACATTGGAAGGTATTTCGTATCGGAAGGGCTTGGCATGGAAGTGAAGCGAAGTTGAATTCTGCATTCAAAAGTAAACTTACATAGGAACATAAATGAAATGGTGAAACTTAAGAAGTGCTCTGGGCCGGGGGTTGCCCAGGGCTGGCCCACGCTCTCCTGAAGTCTCATCTCTTCTGCGACAGGGCTGGAGAGCTCCCAGGATTCTGAGTAGACCAGCCGTTCCTACCTGCTCGCCAGCAGGCATACACTTTCTTAGTTTTCCCCTTTGGATCTTTGAGGTTTGAAAAGTTCTGCCCCCCATATGAACTGGAGTTATTTAGTAATTACATATGCCGTGGATGTGACTGCTATTTATTTCCTTTTCATCATGAATAGATTTTAATCTGCCTTCCAAATCACCGAGGGATATAAGCATACAAGGATATGGAATGCCATAAAACACTCTCCCAGTTGGGGTCCTAAGGAGTCAAGTTAAGGAAGCGCATCGACATCGACGTGTCTTAATTCTGGTCTTGCTCTGTCCAAGGTGGGTCACAGACCGGACACCTCTGACTGAAGGGCTGTGATTACTTGCAGTGTGACTGGGCTTGATACCCGGTCCGCTGGTCACCCATCCCGTAAAATCATTTCATGTCATCAGCAGCCACCCAGAGCCTCTGCCCCTCACGTGCTGAGCAACGTGACATCGTTGCACTGATAATCCTGGAAGTCCATGGTGACAACATCTGAACATTTTAGTGGGGATGTGGAGCTTTGGTGTGGAAAAAGGCACAGTTCCCTTTAGGTTTTAAAATTCCTTACAATTGCCAAAAACCCCGCTTCTCCATTAGGGACCCTTGAGAATCTCCAAACCCGGATGAGGCCCACTCAAGCCTAAGTCCCTCTGTATAAAGAAGAGCAGACCTAAGACCCACAGAGGCAACACGACGTGGCCAAAACTACACCGTGAGTTGGTGGCAGCCTCTGAAGTCCTACCAATGTTGCTCTGTGGGACTATGCTGCCTGTGTTAACTCTTTGGGTCATGGATCAGGCCTTTGGGCTTTGACGGAGCTCATCGTAAGGGAATGGTGAACGGTATTTCCAAGGTGGGCATGAACTTGCTGCCGCTTAGCACCTGCCAGCTGCTGAGTGAGTGTTGGGTTGCATTGCACAGTGACACCGATGATGTGCACACGTGTGTATGTGTGTGTGCACTGAGATGAGGGTGTGTGCGTGCATGGGTGCCATCAAAGCTGTGGACGCCAAGAGCTTCTCTGGAGCAGTGGGCCAGCCACGTCTCTCTAAAGTGGCAGGGGCTGATAGCGTGCCCCCTTCTTGTCAGCTGCCTGTGGCAGAAGAAAGACCTCCAGCTCAGCCCCGATTTTAACCCCCTTGTTTCAACCAGAGGGCCCTTGAGTAGACTAGGAGGTCCTGGGCCCCCCTGGATCACGTGGTCATGCACGCGTGCAGGTGCTCCTATACCCCAGGCCCTGCAACAATCCTTTTTAAAAATGATAGACTCTGGGAAGCAAACTGAGGGCTTCGGTGGTGGTGGGGGGGAATGGGATAGGCCGGTGATGGGTATTAAGGAGGGCACGTATTGCATGGTACACTGGGTGTTATACGCAAGTAATGAATCATCGAACTTTACATCAAAAACTAGGGATGTACTGTATGGTGTCTAACATAATATAATAAAAAATATTAAATAAAATAAACTCAAATATGATAATAAAAAGAATGTTTATGAACCAAAAAATGATAATGCTACAAATCTGGAAATGGAACTCAACCTAATGGTATTGGGGTATGAAAACAAATGTAAACAGCTTACCTCTCTCTGTTCCAAGGACCTGCATTGAATTAGAAAAAAAAAAATAATAGCATTGAGTGAGTCTTGGTGATAAAGAATTTTACATTAAACCATGTGTTTTGGAGCAATTGGTTAGTAGAATTTGGGCAAGATTTTTGTTAGTATAGATTTTTTAAAACCTACAAATAATCCTCCAAAAGACTAAGCAAAAATCACAATGTTATGCTGTCTGCGTGATGCAGCAGGCAAACAGACAGTCTGCGGATGGGGCTTAAGTGTGACTCTTCTGAAAACAGCTGAACCATAGCTGTCAAGAACATTAGGACTGCTCCTGCTCTCATTCCAGTAATTCCATTGATGAGACTTTTTTCCCTAAGAAAACACCTGAAATCTGGACCAAATTCCATGATAAGATGTCTAGTACATCATTACTTACATGGAAACAATCTACATGCCCAGCTAAGTGGGAATGGTTTGGTAAATTTTGGTGCTATACTGACTTATGGGAATATTAGAAATGCATCGCAAGTATTTATGCAGAGTCTGAAATAGGAGTATACTACAAGTATGTCTCGATGTTACATGAAAAGTTCAGGCTACAAACTGGACTTATCATGTATTTACATGCAGAGGTGTGTGTGTGTGTGTGTGTGTGTGTGTGTGTGTGTGTGTGTGTGTCCTGACCCTGGAGCCCAGGTCTCCTGACTCACCTTGGCTTTGCAGACAAGAAACCTTTAACAACAAATAGCTCAGAGAGGCATTGAATCTCTTGTCTGAAGCTAGCCAACAGACAGGCCCTTTTGTTTTAAAGACCTCAGTGTCCCCTTGGGTTCTGGAAAGAGGCCATACATTTCATCATGGACAGCAAGTCAGGCAAATATATAGGCAAAGTAAAAAAGGTAATGAATCCATTCTAATGAGTGGTTTGAAAGTCTCCCCACTGAGTCTTGCCCAGACTTTGGACCTGGCCATTCCAAGGGCCCAATCAGAGGCTGTTGTAGAGACAGTCTTGTGGAAGACAATCTCAGGCTTGTTGAAGGAGTTTGGGGAGCAGAGCTGGAAACACGGCTAAGATGCCATCCATCTGGGAGAGCAGGTGTTTTGTTTAATTGAGATCCAGCCCACTTTGTGCTTGAGGGCTCTGAATTTAAAATGGAATGCAATTAGAAAAGTGGGGTAAAAATCTCTCTAGTTTATCTACTTTACCTTTTTTTGTTGTTAGAAAATAAACATTCAAGTTAAATAGTCATGCCTCCTTTATTATGTCCTTCCCTCCATCCCTGTCCTTCTTCCCTTTCTCCTGCTACTTTTTTTTTGTTTTTTCTTTTAAGCTACTTGAGCTCGGAAGTGTCTCTGTGTTTCCTGAGCCAGATAATCATAGTGTGGGGAGAGGACCTGGATTTTCAGGGGCTGGCCCTGTCTTCTGCCAGCTGTGGGGACTCTGGCAAATCTTCCACCTCCCTGAGGCTTCTTTGTCTCTTAGCGTTTTGTGAGAATTAAAGGAGACAATGAGTCTCTCTTTGACAACTATAATGTGCTATGTGAATTTGCGTTGGGGCAGCTGGTTCCCAAGATAACATGTGAGTAAGCACTTCACACCCAAGCATGGCATTTGCCCCATGAGATGGACTTTTATGGTGGAGAAATGGCCTTGACTCTCAGCCCAGACAAACAACCGGGAAGTGTCTTGGCAAAAGATAAGGAGGAAGAATGTGTTTTTCCAGTAGGCAGTGTTGTTCTTTAGATGATATCTACTTCTAGAATGCCAACCAGAGTCACAAAGAAAACAAACTGTCCGGCATGACCCTCGCTGTCTGGGGCTGACCTCGCTACTTCCTTCTTGCTCCTTACTGATCGGAGGGCCTATTGTCCTTGCAGGCTGACCCAGGAGTTGTGGACTATAGATCATCTTGGGTGGCAGCCCTCTGCTACTGGGGACACATAAATTAGACCCACAGGAACAAAGGGGTGGAGTCAGAGAGTGCCCAGCAGCAGAGGGCCACCCCACCTTTCTCCTTCCTGGGGGCGCTTGGAAAATCCAACAACTCCCGGAAGAGGGAGAGCCGGGTGAGGTCCTGGTTGGAACCAGGGCTCACGTTCTCGTTCAGCAGTTATGTGCTGTCCTTGCCACGATCATCTGACAGTTGAGAGGTAGTAACGTGTCTTTTGAGTGAGAAATGAGAAATGTGACTTTTGATTTTAGCATTCTCGTAAAGCCAGATAAGAAGGGACAGACAGAACAAAAGAAAGAAAAAAAAAAGAGATTAACCTCTGCCATCTAGATGTAAGAGCATAGTTGAAGTACTAAGACAAGAACCGTGTCCCTCAGGAAGCCAGTGGGAGCGAGGTGAGGCCACTCTGGTTGTTGGTCAGTGACTTTCCATCAGTCACAGCGGACACACCACTTGTTAGGAAACGTGCTCATTGGGGGTTAGGGAGCTGAGTGCTGAGGGGCTCTAAGGCAGCTCCATGGTACCTGACTTTCAGGCCGTTTAGTGAGTGAGCTCCTACTGTTCACCTGGTGGCTTATGCACTTGCGTTGACTTACTCCAGCTTTTTCACAACAACTTTGCAAAGAACTATATCTATCTCTATTTTGTGGCAGAAAAAACAAAAAGAGGGGTGAGGTTGTGTGTGTATTCAAAGCCAGGTCTGTGTGGGTCTGTATCTCAAATTTTTTGTACTGCGCCATCTTGTCTTTCTTGTGAAGAACAAATGGCAAGGTATAGAACAATTTACAGCATCTTATTTCCATAAAGCTGAAGCCTGGAAGCTGTCCAGGTGGAGGCTTTATGTCTTCCATGGAAACTGGGATGCTCTTCATTGGACCGGTGAACTCTGAATATATTCAGGATGCAAAATAAGACTTTGGTCTAAGATCTGGATCTTAACGTGTTTTGCTTTAGTTTCCTCATCTTTAAAGTAGAGATAATAATACATTTGACCATAGCAATTATGAAAACTAAGTGTGACAAAGTCTCTAAATCACATAGTGTCTTGCCCATCACAGACACCAATGTACAGTAATCCCGTCTTTGTTTCCGAGGACAAAATTGCCACTCACCTCACTTAAGTCCTTTAAGCTTATCTGCCTATAAGGAAAAGAAATATGGTGTTACATAAAATACAGTTCATAATGATCCAGATAAAATCACTCTGAGCCCTTAAAAACCTTTGACTGCATTTTCATTGCCAAATTAACAGCCCGTGGTCCAGCGTGAGATTCATCACTGTTCTATAAAACAAAAGCCAGGTTATCCTTCTCATAATTTTCTAAGCAACAGAAGAAGTTACGAGGCAATACGAAAGGTGGTGACAGAAAGGACATGAATAGCTTCTCATTTTTGGAGAATTTCAATAACATCATCATTTCTCCTGCCATTTGGTTTTCCGTGTCGGGTTTCATTAGCACAGTCAGACCTGCTATTATTACCTTGATTGCAAATCTCTTAGAGTTTTGCTTTGAGGAAGCATAAAGAGTCTTATGTGTGAAGTGAGGGTACGGCGGGATCCCAGGAAGCGGTGTGTCTGAAGAAGGATGCTTCCATGAGGGGAGACGGAGACAGACCATGGAATGAATGATGGGGTAAGAACTCAACACACAGTGTGCTGATGTGCGACCTGGGCCGGTCTCAGGAGAGCCAGCCAGGCTTTTGTGGATACTGTCAATTCAGTCAATTCGCCCTCTGAACCTTGTCTTTCTCATCTGTGAAATGGCCACAAGAGCATTCATCTTGGGGGGTTATTGTGAGGATTGCTAGCAAGAAGGATGACAATGTGAGGCTCTCAGTGGGCACTGCTGTTGGGATGTGGTCAAAGTCAGATGAGGAGCGATGAAGGCGTGGGGGAGACAGGCACATTCTGTCTCCTGGGTCTGCCAGCGGGAGACTGGTCCTGAGGGAAGATGGGGAGGTTGAGGCAGCAACACCTGCGTCAGATGGCGACTGTTGCTCTAGAGTGATGGACATGAGCCCAGGAGCATACAGCACTCAGACGCTGTGTCCTGCTCTCAGACCGCCAAGCAGCAGGCAAATGAACCGATGGCCGTATTTTGTAACCAGTTCATCAGCCCATCAGAGATGGTACATCTGTCCCCTGCCTCCCCCTTTCAGTGGGGCAAGTGGGAAGAGGAAGAGATATGATCAGAAGTAATAAAGTTGAACAGACACCCATAGTATTAATTATTCGGGTTAAATTGAGGCTAATTTCTATTTTTAATGTTTAAGAACTCTGGCATTTTGGAACTACTGACCGATTGGCCATGTGGCTTCAATTTAAAATGTGCAATAGATTTTAGACTTGTGATTTTAAGTTACAAGAGTCAAGTTATGTTCTACTCCATTTATAAAGGATTTAAACTGTTTGAGAGAACTTGAATTTTTCTAGATTTATATATTTACCTTATTTGATTTATAAAATTTGTTAAAGTTTTGCTCGTTAGGGTTTAAAGTTAGGTGTACAAAGGTAATTCAAATGTTTAAGGAGGTTTAACTGAGTTTGTAAATAAGTCTTCTTGTCTAATATTCCTTAACCTACCTAGTGTCCTTCTGTTTAGATAAAATTGCTTGATTTGTAAATAAATATACTTGATTGATGGAAATTTGAGGCTTCAGGAAAGCGAGGCTTTGGAAGTGGTAACATAAAAAAAAATGGATTTTTAGGTGAGAACCCAAGTAATTGTAGGAGTGTTTTCTGTGCACAGCAGTGTTTTGGGGCCTGGAAACGACTATGTTGACAAGACTCCCAAGTTAGTTGCTCCCTTTACCTATACAATGAAGGCATCGGGCTTTGGTGGTCGTTGGGGGGAGACCTGCCAGTGACAAGATGGCGGAGCAGGGTGGGGACTTGGCCCCCTCCCCACCGCACCACACCACCTCCCCGAGAGCACCTTTCATCTCAGTGTAAGTTCTCTTGTGTTCTGTTTCCGAGACGGCCGATAAACCGTGGTCACCGCCTCCATGGCACGAATAAAGCTTCCCCACCTCCTTTCCTGTGCGTAATAGGTGCTCAGTGTGTATTGAGGATAATCCATTTTACTGTAAAAATAGCCCTTCTTGAGCTTCCCTTAGATTTTGCTTAGTTTTACATAAACTGGGTTTGAATCCTTGCTCTGTCTTCTGTGAGCTCCCTCATCCTCAGGAAGTGAAGTCCCTTCTCTGAAACTTGGTTTTCCCACCTGTAAAATGGGTAAACCCACACAGAAATGAAGAGGGTTGCTTAAGGTTTTCATGAAATAATGGACGTGGAGGCTATTTGAAAGAAAATAACACTTTCCGTCGGCAGAACACTTTTCACTGTCACGCTTTCTTTTAAATGAAACTTTCCTTCCGAGATAATTGTAGGTCTCATGCTCGTGTAAGAAGTAACACAGAGAGATCCTGTGTGCACCTCACCCAGTTTCCCCCAATGGCAACATCTCGCAAAACTATAATAATAATAATTAAATGCACACTCTTAAATCATTAGTTCCCATCGATAAGTTCTGTTCCCATGCAAATTTGTGTAACTTCTGGGTAATCCATGCTTCCTCTCTCTTCAAGGACTCCGGTTTCTACCAATTTTTTTGTTCTCACTTCCCAAATCATCAGAATGTACACTTTTTTATCCCCGAGGTTGCTTAAACGGATGTGGTGTCAGGTTTGCTGGTTGAAAAGGGAAAAGCGTAGTTAGGCAGACAGGTGTTTTGTTGGTTAAATAGCAGGTACCATCTGTAAACTACATTTCGGCCGGACCCTGCCCCGTGCGGTTGGAGTTTGCTGAAGCTGCAGGGAGACGTCATGGCTCGTGACCTCTCTGCATTTCTGTGTCCCTCTCAGTAAACTGGGGCTCGTGGTATTGCTTTCTGCGTAGTGTGGTTGTGGGACTACGTGAGGTAAAACATCCGACACACCCCGGAGTGGACCCATGTGTGACAAGAGCTCAGCGAAGGTCGTTTCCTCTGAAGATTATTCAGAATGCTTTATTTGGTACACGTGCCTTGGTGTTTAAATTACAAGGGATCCATCGTGGGACAGTTATTCCCTTTTTAATCTCTTTCTGATTATGTCAGAGTCTCCATGTGGTGGTGACTTTATCCAAATACTGCTCTTGCATTTTAGTTGTCTTCCCTTTTAGGAGAGAGAAAATGCCACAGGCTCCAAGTTTGGCTCTGAAACGGTCTGTGTTGCAGTGATGCTAATGATATTTCCCTTTTAAATACATGTCCTTGCTTTAAAAAAAAATGAGCTGAGCAAAAAATATTAAGTACACGGATATGATAAAAATCCTAACAATGGTACACGAAGGGTTGAGAACGCCCAACGAACATTCCCCAGACTTCAAAGTTCTCTTTTAGTTTTCAGTCGTCAGTGAAGGATTTAAGTGGCGTTTTCATTAACTGAAGTGCTTCGATTCAGCAACCGTTTTGTGAAGCCAGGACCTAGCTCTCAAATCGAGACTGGCCGAGCTGGCACAGACAAATGGCTCCAGCGTCAGCCAGAGCTGCATTCACCATCGAGCAAGAGAGCGGAGCCCATTGTGAGGGGCTGCAGCTGTCCGCTGCCTTCAGTGGCTGCCGTGGACTACCACGTGTAGAGCACAGCTTCCCTTGATGCAGGGCCGCCCATCTCCAAGCACCCACGGAGCAGCCGGTAGGAGGGAGCGGGCACTAGTCTTCCTGCGCGGTCTGAAGCCGCTCAGCTCTCCAGTGCCCCCTCTGTTGTCAGAGGAAGTGAACCTAGCCACAGCACCCTGTGGTTGTTGACAGGCACCATGGGGGTCATTAGTAATGGCCACAGCCTCCTGTGGTTGTTGACAGGCACCATGGGGGTCATTAGTAATGGTCATCCGACTACCAAGATGGCGCCCAACTCAAAATGAATCTGGAAGCTCTCCTCCTACAGCAAAACTCTTCCTTATTCATGGTGACATTCCTGGCCTCTCACAGGTTCTGCATGTTTTGGACCCCTCCACAGTCCTACGCCAGCCCTATGACTTTGAGCAAGTCACCTAACCTCTGCGAACCCTAGTGACCCTCTGTGCCCAGTGGGTAGGGAAGTGAATTTTACCAGGCATCAACTGTGAACCAGCCACTGAGCCTTAGAAAGCCATACTTTAGAGGGCTGCTGGCAGGGTACAGTGAGATGGATGTCATGACACTCTGGACGGGTTGATGGTGGAGAGACCCAGACAGGTTCTTGCCACTTCTACAAGCGATTAAACAAATTGAACTATGGCTGCAGAAATCCTAGAGGATGCAGAATGCACACTTGTAAAGATTCCACACCACGGCGTCGGCTGCACGATAGATCGGAGTGACCAGGCTGCAGAGGAACCCATTGGCAGATCGAGGGAGTATTATTTTAGACACTGGAAGCTGGAGCATATGCAGGACCGGCCTAAAGACCATCAACTTACTGACAGATGGATTCCTGGAACCTCTGGAACCTGGTTCCCTCCGGGTCCTAAGTTGTGGCTGCACGTCAGATTCAGTGGGGGGGGGGGGGGAGCTTTAAAACAGGGATTAAAGCAGATACTGGGGAATAGTACATTTAAAAAAGCTTTCCTAATTATTTTAAGGTAAAGCCAGAATGAGAAACATTGCACTAGAATAAATAGCCTGTATTTCAAGAGAAAAATTGGCTTAGGGGTGCCTAATTCCGGGGGTACAGATGGGAGATGGTGTTCAGGTGTTTTTCTTCCTTTCTTGTGCTGTGACAGATAGTATCCTAGGCGCTCTAGAGAAATTGGAGCCACTCGGTCACATGGGGACGGTTTTGCTGTTTTCACAACTACGGAAACTCAGAACTGTTTAAGAGCTTTACGAGATAATGCCTCCAGAAGTGGCTCAGCTGGGATCCAAACCCCCTTCTGCTGGGTCCCAACACCTGTGCTTTCCAGTATGAAGCAACGGAAGGAAGAGAAAATCCTCTTCTTTCCCCGCACTGAACAACCTCATCAGCTCTGATATTTTATTCTTCCTATGTTGTCTCCTTACTTCCCTGAGTTTTGACCAGTTCTGAACGTATTACACTATTTGGTCACTATTTTCAGGGATGATACACTTTATGTTTTCGATTCCGTAGACAACCACCTCATGGATCTGATGGTCTGTTGTTGGCTGTTGTTGCCTCCCTGTCTCTCAAGCTTTGAAACTAGAAATCAAAACTGAGCAAATTTGCTGACTCCCAGTCTGGCTGGGACCCTTTGGAAACTGCAGAAGGAAACAGGTGTATCGAAGGTGTACTATGTACGAGACAGACACTGTGCTGGGAACTATGCACACCGAAATGAGTCAGTCCCCCCTTTTGGGGTGGAACAGACAAACTTTTACAAACAATTTTCCAAACAATTACACGGGGTGGGAGATGGGCAAAAGCACCAACAGGAAAGGGCTCAAGGTCACAGCTATGTGCTGGGCAGGCAGTGCTGAGCGCTTGCCATGATTCATCTTGTGTAATTCTCACATTAGCCCATGAGGTGGGTGGTAGGTATTACTGTTATCCTCACGTTACCTCCCAGAAGGTCGAGGGCTGGGTGAGGGTTGGTCATTTGCTCTAAAGCACTTTCTCAACTTTGAGGGCTATTGACCTTTGAGGGCTCGTTATCCTCTG
Organism: Ursus americanus; assembly: GCF_024610735.1. Lineage (NCBI taxonomy): Eukaryota > Metazoa > Chordata > Mammalia > Carnivora > Ursidae > Ursus > Ursus americanus. The sequence goes on along the minus strand of NC_142134.1, from coordinate 76,579,247 downwards.
TCACAGGGCTGTCCCGTACACTGCAGGGTCTTTAGCGGCATCCCTGACCCCTACCCACCAGACGCCAGGAGCATTCCCACTACCTGACTCATTGCAACAAAATGTCTCTGGACACTGCTGATTTCCCCGAGTGCAAGTCACCTCCAGCCGAGAGCTGCTGCCCCCAGTCTGCCAGCTCATAAGAAGGAGCACCTGGATTTCAACTGGGGCAGTTGGAATTGGCACCTGAGAGCTTGCATCCCTCCCCACGCGGCAAGGCCAGTGGAGAAGCCAGCAGACCAGGGGAAATGGCAGAGGGGAGAGGTGGAGGGTTGCTGCCTAGAGGACATGTGTTTGTGCGGGGCTGCAAAGGATGAAGAGATGAAGAGGCATTTGCCAGAAAAATAAGGGGGAAATGGCATTTTAGGCTCTTCAGCATTCCCCATCAGAACCAGGATGACGGGGTTTTCCACGGAAGCTCAAAACGTGCCTGATACTTTGAATTTCTGTATCTATGAAAAGTGCTTACTGACTAATGCCTTGTGCTCCAGGCTGCTGATTCAAGCTCGCAGTAAGAAAGCGTCATGCATTCTGTGCAGGAGCAAGAGAGAAATGTTAATCTCTCTTCTGACTTCTAAAATGAGGAAATTTTGGAAATGCAAACTGTCTTGGGGGGAAAAGCGTCTATTCGTGTTTGTTACATTTCGCGATTGTGGCCGGCTGCCAGATGCCCTACACGTATGGGAGTGGGGCTCTGTCGTCAGCTTAATGCCAGAGAGTTGGCTTTTCAATTATTTGTCAAAATGGCAATAACATTTTTGACAAATGGGTTTTCACACGCCATTATATTCCCACAGCCGGGGTGGTGAGAAACTGGGGGACGGTATTGGTCTGCAAATAGCCTGAACCCCTTTCGGTTTTTACTTAAAAAGTCCTGATTCCTTTCTGGCACTTAACATTTTTTTCAATAACAATTCAGGTCTCAAGTGAGCCTTGGTTTCAATAACTCATTTTATTACAAAGAAAGCGTGTGTGTGTGTGTGTGTGTGTGTGTGTGTTTAAAGATTTTATTTATCTGACAGAGAGAGAAAGAGTGAGCAATCCAGAAAGAGGGAGCACAAGCAAGAGGAGAGGCAGAGGGAGAAGGAGAAGCAGGTTCCCCGCTTAGCAGGGAGCCCCATGCGGGGCTGGATCCCAGGACCTTGGGATCATGCCCTGAGCAGAAGGCAGACGCTTTACCGACTGAGCCACTCAGGCACCCCAAGAAGGTATATTTTCTGTTAAAGAATCAAAGTGCAGGTTTCTAAGGGTATTTTCCCTCCAGGCATCATTGCCTCCTCCCAGCACAGTAGGGAACCTGTTTCCTGAGACCCCGGTTGTCCTCCTCACCCTCCCGAGCCCACCAGCCTCCCTGGGCATTTCACCAGCAACCACACCAAACCTGTCACCTGGGCCCTTTCTGGACGTCGGGAAAGCTGAGCCTCTGAGGGTGGGGTGACCGGCTGCTCTCCGGCTGGGGGGGCAAGGGCTGGTACTTCTTTGGAAGAGTGACAGGTGGCCTGTGGGAAGAGTCACATTGAGAGTCTGAGAAGGTTTGCTGGGCAGGTAGGTCCTCAGCCCGCCCTGCCCTCTGTGTCCCTGGCTTTGGGTGGGAAATCCATTTTGGGGTGTTGGCTGCTTGACAGGGCAACCTGATCCATTTCAGGTAGCTGCGATGATCAGAATACTCTAGTCATTCTCCTAGTGACCCTAAAGCTCCCTCCCTACAACGTGCTCTTTGGTCTGGTTCCGTTTTCCAGAGTGTGTGATGTCATTTTTTTCCAGAGCATCATAGATTTCTCAGTATGCCCCCTGTCTGAGATTGACGAAGACTGAAAGGTGTGAGCTCTTTAAACGCCCCAAAGAAATAGGAACGTGTTTGAAAGTCCACGAATGTCTCACTCCCCCATTTATTCTGCCATTCACTCGTTTGTAAAGCGTATCAGGCACTGTTGGTGGAGGCTGGAGATTCTGAGAGCAAAGACACGGTCTGTGTTCAAGACAAATCCCTCCAGGGTGGCAGAGAGAGAGGGCATGCGAGGTTACCAGCAAGGGTGGTTCACTGTGATGGAGGTCCTCTCAGGGCCCTGAGTAGGACAGCAGAGTGACGGACTCACCCAGAGCCTGAGAAGTCAAGGCTGTGGCTGTCACTGTGCATATGTGTAATAGAATCTGAGTAGTAGTATTTCTATATATACTAGGTAGAAAAATCCTTGTGCATATATAAATATAGGCCTATACTTTGTAAGTTCCTGAAGGCATGTCCTAGGGCCGGTACTGTCTGGGGGTTTCTGTACTAAATGGAAGAAACAGGAAAGGACGGGGAGTACAGCATCACAGACGGATGAGTGAAGGTACGTGGAGCGGCCGGCTTGTTCGACCTTGGTCACTGGCCAGCTCATCTTAGTTTTTCCACATCAATTGTTCGTGTTTTTCTTTTTTAAAATTCTGGAGCTTTTCAAATTCTGGAACTAATCATTTAAGTGCGTAGCAAAATACAATTTCTATTTTAGGTGTCTTACCGAGGAGGTGGTAAAGGAGTCTGCAGAAAGAAAGAGAATCAGAAATTAAATTTATTGTTCTCTGAGCAGAGCTAATGCTTAACAATTTTGGGGCTTACAAATAGAAATGACAAATCCCAACCAAACGTCTGGGGTATATTTTTCAAGGGATATCTAAGCCTTTACACTGTCCACATCCCCGTGCTTCTAAAATAAAGAGTGGATAACAGACACATTTTAATGATTTCTCTTACCTTGTTTCCCTTTGTGGGTCTGTCTCCTGTAACAGAAGAGGAAGAGCTGTGAGTTTATGGAAAATGTCATTGAGCTAGTTTTCCATATGTTAGAATGGAAATCATTCCCATTTGAATAATCTTGATGATAAAGTCAACTAAGGTTTGTTGAGATCTTATTAGGTACCCAGGACCTAATAACACTAGTGATGTGATCTCATTCGATCCTGGCCTTTGTTCTGGAGGTGAAGACTGAGGAAAATAGCATCACAGAATTTTCCAGATGGAAGGGTTTTCGAAGACTCCCAAATCCAATGTTATTTTAGACCACAGCAAGGACAAACTAGGTAGGACAATTGCTCAAGACCACTCAACCCTAGAAAAGCCTGAATGAAGGTCAGGGGGGCTTCTGACTCTCAGATAGTTTAATTTCCACAATTTGATTCTACTCCAGGACATTTATTGGGCTGCTGTTCTGAGCTAAGCACAGTACCAGCACCAGGATACGAAGACAGCACAGCCTTCCCTTTAAGGTGCTTATGCCTCGGTTTCCAGGCCAATGTCTGGGTTCCGGGGACGCAACGAGGAGGGTGAGACACTGTCCCCATCGCCACAGGGTTTATACGTAAGAACGCAAATGTGCCTTGGAAACACTATGAAATCCTGAGAATTTCAGAGAGAGGGTCGTGGTATTAAAGGGACACACGGGAGATTTAAGTTGGTCCGGGGTGTCAGAAAAAGCCTCCTTGAGAAGGCATCATTCACTGATCTGTAAAAGAACTCCTGTAAGAGAACTCCTGGCTCCTGTCAAGAGATGACTTCACCCTGGGCTGATTACTGGTCTCCACGCACTTCGTTTCCTTGTGTGGGAAGCGACGAGGCCGCACTGGCTCACTGGTGTTTAACCGCACTCTGAGGGGCACCCTGGGCTCCCCTGGGGTCTCGTAAGGAGCAGGAGGGCTAGGGGCCTGGTTTCTGGCTCATCGTCCCATGTCGCAGGAGACTTCATGCCATCTGCTTCCAGATTTCTTCGGGGGAAAAGTCCAGCTGGTCCAGAACAACACAACACAACACAACACAACACAACACAACACAACACAACACAACAAACACTTGTCTGGATGATTTCAAGGGCTCTTCCGAGTCTAAAATAATTAGTTGAGTGAGCAAAATTACTAATCTTCATATTTTGTTTTTGGAAAACATTTTTAAATAGACTGGATTTCTCTGCATCCACTCACACATTAATGGCAAACAGGAATCATAGCTGTTTTTGGCATTGTAAAAAAAAAAAAAAATCCGGGACGGATTTCAACGACAGCAGCAATGTAGTTAATGTGAGATCTTTGGCTATTTCAGTGGTATTTCCAAAGAGCTTAGACCACATGATGCCTCTTAAGGCACCAGGTCAGAAAACGTAAGATGAACTTCGTCTCACTTTGTACGTTAGCCTCACCCCCAGAGCTCCCCGGCGGACTGTCTCTGCTCATATTGATGTCTTTCCCTGTGAAGCTAGACGTCGGCTTTCTACGAGGCCTTTCTTCATAGCTACAGCTATATCTACAGGGGATCAATTCAATTTACTGGAAAAAAATTCAATAAAGAGACTGAGTATCTGGGATTCCGTAGGAACATTCCATTTATCGTTTCAGAGATATCTATCCTGTTTGCTTCAGTGGCTGAGCTGAGAAAAGGACATCTATCTTCCTTTTATTCATTGGTTTATTATTGAGCATGTAGTATATGTCAGGCGTGGATTCATTTGTAATGTATTTATTGATGCAGGTGTTGGGGAGTGTAATACCCAAACGAAAGTTGCTATTCCCATGTAACTTACATTTCAGTGGCAGGTCATAGAAAACAAAAGTATACGATGACAACGACAGGTGATGATAAGTGCTCCAAAGGAAAATGCGACAGAGCGAGGGAGAAAGCAGGGCCATAGAGAGAGCGGGAGCATGAAGAGTTCTCCATCTGTCATGCAAGAGAGATGGGGAACAGGGTGACCATTTTTTAAGCAGATCCCTGAAAGCCTCTCTGGTTAGGTGATGAGAACAGAGACCCAAGGAAAGTGAGGGAGCCCATCATGTGTCTGTGTGGGCAGGGGGTTCCTGACAGAGAGAAGAGAAAGTGCAAAGGCCCTGAGGTGAGAGGAACAAGAGGGAGGTACAGCTTGAGTGGTGGTCGCGGAGGTAGGGGAGGGCCCAGATCACCTGCCGTCTTGTAGGCTGTGGTAAGAGTTTGTCTTAAACACGGCGCATCTTTTGGATACACTGTTCATGTGTCCTGTGTCTTCATTATAATATGACATTTGCTCTGGCATCACTTAATCCCCCCTTAAAAAATTTTGTATGTGATGTCATCAGTAACAGCAGCGGATTTCGGTTATGTCAAATATGTCTATTAGTAATCACTTATGCGGTCGAGCTTCGCTTGTTTGTTGCTTAGATAACTGAAATCCTACAGACGAGCGGGTGAGAGTGAATTTCAAGAATCCTACAAGCGAGAAAACTGAATCATATAGGCAAAGTAGCATGTCGTGCTGTGATCATTCATAAAATCCAACCAGCGTTGTGTTGGGGGCAGGTTGTTTAATAAAGTAATAGCAGCTCAGGTATTTGGGATAATGGAGGAAGATGAGATATGGAGCAGCGTTTCTGGAGTTTGAGTCTTGATTCTGCTACTTACCATGGGCAGGATCATAGCAGGTGCTCAATAAATATTTATGAAATAAGCAAATGGACTGAGGCATGGCTGAGTTTTCTCATCTGGAAAAGTGAGAAATGGTTACTCACACTTCACTGGATTTCGTGTGTGGAATTCATGGCCTAATGTGCTTCAAGTACGTGGCTTGTAAGGCACCCCCAGTTAACTAGCTTACTTTGTGATGGAAAATTAGAGGGGGGAATGACAATTTACTCTCCTTATGAAGTACACAGATATCCTCAAATGCTTGGAAAAGTTCCCTTTCCGTCACATCAGAAGACCCAAAGGTTTGTTCTCCGAGGTCCTTCCCTTGAAATTCAATCAAGTGGGTTTCACGGGGAGGAGGCTGGCGTACTCACCATCTGGTGGCCATCTGTGTCATTAGCACCGTCTGCCCACAGAGTGTCCTCATTTGCTCCTGGTTCTGCAACGAGATTGACTTCACTTCCGCTGCAAAATTTATTGCTGATTCGGAGGTAATGGGGTGAGGTGAGCACAGCATGGCTTTAGAATCTGATAGATGGGGCTTGACTGTGACCTCCACAACGTATTAGGAGAGAAACCACGAAGAAATGGTCAACCTCACAGGGTTCCGTGAAGATGAAACAGCGCATCCTGGAGAAGAAAGTCTCTCAAGCCCCGTTTGTGCCTGTGTTGAAGCACCTTGTGCAGCTTACAAAGCTTGCTGTAAGATTTTAGGAATTTTGCAATCCAGTTGCTAAGCAGAGCCATTATTAAAAAATAAAATAAATAAAAATAAATCATTTCACGTACACTTCAGTTCTATCAGAGACTGTCAAACGGTCTTCCAAGTGGCTGTGCTGTTTTGCATTCCCACCAGCAAATGTATGAGAGTTCCCGTGGCTCCACGTCTTTGCCAGCATGTGGCGTTGTCAGCGTTCTGGATTTTGGGCCATTCTCCGAGCTGTGTTGTGGTCTCTCATTATTGTTTTAATTGGTACTCCCCTGTTGATGTATGATGGTGAACGTCTTTCCATATGCTTATTTGCCATCTGTATATCTTCTTTGGAGACGTGTCTGTTGAGATCTTTGGCCCACTTTCTAACTGGACTGTGGGTTTTTTTATTGTTGAGTTTTACAAGCTCTTTGCATATTTTGGACAACAGTCCTTTCTCAGATGTGTCTTTTGCAGATATTCTCTACAGGTCTGTCAGGTCTGTGACTTGTCTTCTTATTCTGTTCACATTGTCTTTCCCAGAGCAGAAGTTCGTAATTCTCAGGAAGTCCAGCTCATCCACAATTTCTTTCATGGATCGTGCCTTTGGTGTTGTATCTGGAAAGGCATCACCACACCCAAGGCCATCAAGGTTTTCTCCTGTGTTATCTTCTAGGAGTTTTATAGTTTTGACTTTTTAATTTAGGCCTCTGATCCATTTTGAGTTAATTGTTGTAAAGGAGGTAAGGCCTGTGTTTAGATTATTATTATGATTTTTTTTTTCACAAGAGGATGCCCAGTTGTTCCAGCACCATTTGTTGGAAAGACACTCTTCGCTCCATCAGATTGCCTCTGCTGCCTTGTCAGAGGTCAGCTGATGATATATGGGTCTATTTCTGGGCTCTCCATTCTGCTCCATTGATTCATCGGTCCGTTCTTTTGCCAATGCCGCACTGTCCTGATTACTGGAACCTTATAGTACCTCTGGAAGTAGGATAATGTCAGCGCTCCAAATTTCATCTCATACTTTTTTTTCCCTCAGAGATCTGTTTCCAGACATTTACCACTGCTTGTGATCTGGTGTTGGCGCTACTCCTAACGGGCTGAGTGATTGGCCTCTCTGGGTTTCGGAATCCTCGTCTGTGACTTAAACGGAGGGACAAAGATATGCAGGATCCAAGAAAGTGTTTCTTGATAGGAGGAGCAAAGGCACAATAGAGTGGCAACAAATGGGATCTTTGAAATCACTCACGTGGGGGTCTATTCCCTCCTCTGTCACTTACTGAGCGACTGTGGGCAAATCACGCAGATGCTCTGTGCTTTCGGTTCTGTCTGTAGAATGCAGATCATGAAGCCTAGCTCCCTGGATGGGGTTAGAATTCAATAATATAATAGTTTTTCTCTTAGCTGCCATTCGATTTGTGTTAAACATAGGCCATACCCTTTTTCTATGAAATAAGATCATGAAGACCAACACTTTGGACATAGACTGTCGGTATCATGTTCTGTAATTAGAGAAACAGACGCTGGACAAAAACGGATAAAACCTGGGCTCAGTCACAGCATTTATCGTGTCTAAGAGTTTTATGATATATGGACGTGGACCATTAGGACTGCGTGTCCTGATGATTAATGATGGAAGAACGTAAAGAAGCAACTTGTAATCCAAGTGGCTAATGTACATTAGACAAGGCCCGTTTGAGAAACCTCTCCAAGTCCGTCAAAGCATTCAGAAATTAATTCCAATAATAAATTGCTGACACCGTTCTTTGGGTTGAGCAGGGAGAGAGTAAGTTAGGCAAAACCGTGGATTTGAGGGACATACCTTCTTTAGCGACTGCTCCGATCAGGTCAGAAAGCGCAGTCTAAGCAGCAAGTATGCCAGCCCACACTTGACCGTGTGCTTCAACAGCTGTGTGTTGGGGTTAGGGATGGATATGGGGTAGAAGCATCTTCCCCATACAAACCTGGGGAGAGGTCTTCTCCGCTGACCTGGCTGTCTCAGGGAATGGAGCGAGGAAGGGCAGGCAGGGCACGTGAAGGACTAAGACTTCAGGGGGTGACGTGGGCAGTGGGGTGGGTGGGTTTGTATGCCTGAACAATACCCACGGATTCATGAAGTGCTAGAGACCATTGTGTTCTGCTTTCTACAGATGGGATACTAAGGCCTGGGGAGGGAATATCATTTGCCTAGATTTAGAAGCAGAGAAAGAGATGGGACCAGAAGCAAGCAACCCAGGCCTCTTGACTTGCTCCTCTTCAGGCCCCCACCTCGTGGGGGTGCATGACTGAGGGTCACAGGGTTCTCTCTAGGTGGTCCAGTGACACCTGGCGATGCTGACTGAATACGCTATTAAAAGGGGCTAAATTTTAGACTTGATTGAATAAATATTTATTATGCATCCACTATGCGTGCAGCACAGGGCTATGTGTTTGCTGTAGGGAAAACAACGTTCAATAGACGTTGATCCCTGTGATGGAGGAGGCTAGCTTGCTTTTTACATTCATCTACAAGATTTATTTTGTGTGCTGAACACCAGACTGGATAGAGCATGAAATGGTTTTAGCATAGAGAGTCAGGGAGACGCCCGAGGGCTGCGAGAAAGGCAAGAGTCAGAGGGAGCCCAGAACCCTGTGACTCTGGTCAGTTCAGTAGCCCTCCCTGGAGGGTCCGCCATGTGTCAATGATGGCGCTATAGGTTTTCACTGGTTCTTACCTTTCAAACAGACAGATATCGTATGGTATAGCGGGTATCTTCTCCATTCTAGAGAAATGGAGACTAACGTGGAGAAGTTACGATCCTTGGAGTTCTCGTATTTGGAAAGCAGTGGTGCTGGGATGTGAACCCAGGGCTCCGAGTCCCCAGGTCTCACATGCATGCAACCACATTTTAGCTGTTTCTGACCATCACAAGTCATGTTTCACTTCCCGTGAGGTCATTGTCTCCCATCTCAGTCCAATGTCCCTTGCTCTGTGAAGCCTTCCTGGGACACACAATTCTCCCTGTAGGCAGAATTAAGTATGTTCTTTGTTGAGTTCCCAGAACACTTAGTGTTGACTGGACCAGACTGTGGGCTCCCCATGGTCTAAAGTCCTATGCTATTCAGTGCCTGGAACAAGTAATTTTAAACAAAGTGTCCCGTTACCCTGGCAGTTATCACACAGTGTGCCAACTCTCTTGTTTGTGGTTCCTTCGTTTGTGGCTGCTTTATATTTCTCTTTCATAAAACCGTATTTGTTAAAACGAGCACTTATCAGATGCCCTTCCTTTTCTCTGAGCCTTATTATTTTCTGTGTGTGATAGGGAGACAAAATGCTTTCCTGTAGTCCTATTAATGAGGACTTTTTATAAAATTTATAACATTTATAACATCAGCTTCTGTTGCTTTTGAGCCACGGGTTGTGTCTGAAATAAATTTAAATCTAAAATGATAGGAGAATAATCTTAAATTTATTTCTGATCCTCTCTGTGGTCCAAGGCTTTTTATTTTTGTTTAAAATACAGTCTACAGGTTGCCAAATTCCATCATTTTTGCTATGTTCTGTGTTGCCATATTCTGCCACTAGGGGACAGTATCACCCATCAATTCATAACCAGCACTAAGCCTTGCAGAGTTTGGGTATGTGGGATAACAGGAAACGGGAGGGGGAGTTTGCAGAATGGATTTAGATACTAGCAAATACAGCAAAACTCTGGAGACCTTGCCATCATTGACAAAAACCTTGGGTTCTGGTCTAGGCTCTGGTCTCTGTGACCTTGAGGGAGCCACTTCTCTTGCTAGATTTCCTTGCATAAAATGAGGGAGTTAAAGATTAACTCAAACTCATTTCTGATTCTAATTTTGTTGGCATCCCAAGTCCTCTAAAAACAAACGAGAAGAAAGGCCTTTTGACGGCATTATGTGGATTCTATTTTGCTTCTTTTCACCCAAGCTCGTGTTCTTGGATGTACACCTCCAGTCACCTGTGCATAATTCTCTTTCTTTTCTTGGATAGTTTATTGTATTTCGTTATAAATTCATTCTTGCATCTGGTATGCTTGTCACCTCAAAGAAAATTGGTTCACAGTCTGTGCTTGGTTCACATCTGAGGCAAAGAGAAATTCACTTTAACGTCCTTTATTCTCAGCATTAAGAAGCTAAGCCACACTATATTTGAACATTACAGCTCTCCTCTGAAAAGAAGACAGTTTTTTTCTGGATTTGGGTGCGTGCTAATGGCTTGTCATAAACAAGCTATATTACTATATTATATATAAATTGCCCCCAAATAAACTTTCACCCATTTTTAGAATTAAAAAAAAACCCCAAGCTTCAGGGAAGATAAGGTCTTGAAATCTGACAGTTTCCAGATAATGTCAGAATACGATTACAAGAAAAATGACATGAAGTGAACATTAACATAAATCTATAACTGCTCAACTTGATGAAAAATATCACCATAAACTTCTGTCATTGCTGAACCACCGATATGTTTTTTTCCATGACATTTTGTGAGAATGAATAAATTATCTGAGAATGTGTTTGCATCAAAAATACAGAATTTTGTAATAAACACATAAATCATTCAAGCATTCTCCAGCAAGATGCCTGATCCTAAAAATGGGGGTATTCATATTAATTTCGCCCCTTTAAGCTTCCTTCTCTGTGTGGTTCCTTAGAGCTCTGGGGGGTGATGGAGAACCATCAATTAGGGAAGTGTAGAAAGAGAGGATGTAAAGAGAATAACTCTTGCTGGAGAAGTTTTCCGTGCAACCACCCCTACTCCCTACTAGCTTCAATTCTGGGAGCTCTCTGCATTCACTGATGTCCTGCATGCAGTCTCCATGGGGGGCTCCTTTTCAAAAACAGTCATATTTTTGCAGCCAGGGTCCCCGTATACCAGCCTACATTCGCTGCAAAATTGACAGCATTGGCATAACTCTGAAAGATACGTCCTTGTTGTGCTTCCTTAGGAATGAGTTTGCTTTTCTATTATGGGCAATTAATACCACATAAAGAAGCATGATCCCCTGTTCGCTTAGACTACCAGAAAGCTGAGAGCTGAGGCAGTAATTTAATTTTAATAGAATGTAGTGATGTGTACCTGAGGGTCCTGAATTTTATCTTTGCCTTAATGTTATAGTCTACCTAGATTTATCCTAGGATTTTATTTTTATTTTCTTCTATTTTACTATGTAAGTTTTTGTTAACTACCTCAATATCTTTGTGAGCTCAGGCAAAGTATAGATAAATATATGCATGGATAGTTTTGATACTGTGATTTATAATAAGACATATATATTTGGTCCTCATCTCCAGGATTCTGGCACAGAGCCCTGAAATCCCTTGGAATTTCCTAAGTGGTGAGAGCTATAGAAGTGTCTTTTCTTCTGTTAAGGAGGTGACTTTTGGACTGCACCTGAGGATGGTGGGGTGGGGGAGCCCGCCATGTGACTAGAGAGCTGGAACTTTCTGTACTTCCCACACTCACCCCTGGGAGGGGAGAGAAGCTTGAGATTGAGTTCACTTGTCAGGTCCCAGTAATTTCATCAATTATGCCAATGTAATGAAGCTTCCGTAAAAACCGAAAAGGTAGGTGTTCCAAGAGCTTTTGGGTTGGAGATCCAGGAAGCATGGGAGCGCCACACCCTTTCCTGCATATCTTATCCTGTGCGTCTCTTCCGTCTGGCTCTTCCTGACTTATATCCCTTTATTATAAACTGTAATCTAGTGAGTAAAATGTTGCTCTGAGTTCTGTGAGCTTCTCTAGCAAATTTAGTGGAACCTAAGAAGGGGGGGTGATCATTGGAACCTCCAATCTATCGCTGGTCTGTTGGAAGCATGGGTGACAATCTGGGCTTGTGACTGGCATCTGAAGGGGGTCAGTCTTGTAGGACTGAGCCCTCAACTTGTGGAATCTGATGCTGGGTGGATAGTATCAGAATTGGGTTGAGTCGTAGACACGGCTGGAGCCCGAGGACGTTTGGAGGTGTGGGGCGAAGTGCACCCCCAACATACATGTTGGAATGGGGATTAGAAGCATCTTAATAGACCAGCAGACATGTTGACATGTAGAATAACGGTCGAAGAAGCTTCTGCAATCAAGGAAGTGAAGTTGGATGTCTATGGTTAACCATAAAAAAGGAAGAAATTGTCCACTTCTTGTCTGCTCTCTCTCCAGGACTCATTTCTCAACGAGTGCCTGTGAGGGTTCTGGAATGATGTGGAACATTTGTGTATCAAATGATGAAGGTCTGATCTGGGATCCCTGTGTGCTCCTGGTCCCTTTCTCTGTCAAGAGGTGTGAAAATACTTTGTCTACATAATTCACCAGGTTTCCAGGGACTAAACACATGAATTCGTGGAGAAGACCTCTGAATCTAGTGCTATGTACGTTGAACGTACCGGCATTTTAAAGACTAAGGAAGCACTGATTTGGAAGCTGCTATTTTGGGGGGTTTGGGGGTGGTATGGAAGGAAGACAGACGAGTCTGTCAGGCTGCGCAGGACTGAGAGGAGGAAGGACTTGAGAACAGCTAGATTTTCCTGCCTCTCTGAATGCTCCTGAACTGAATGAATAGTCATAAAAACCCTACCCACTTCACACTTTGAAGAGGAGGAAAGTGAGATCCAGAAAGGTTAGGTGCCTTACTTAAGGTCACACAGTCAGGGAGGGGCAGAGCCTGTGTTTTAGCTACTCTGGTTTCTCCTTCCATCATGCTTCCTGTTGTAGGGATTTTCTCTGTGCCCCTGGAGGCCCCTCCATCCTCCTCCATCTCCATCCTGCTCCAACCCACTCTCCATCCCTGGGGACCAACCAGCATGGACCACATATTGACCAACCTGCCCTTTGGTTTCTGGTTGGGTTCGGTCATTGGATCGTCCCTGCAGGAATTCAGAGGCAGGTTGGAGAGGGAAGTTGGTGGGCATGTGTTCCTTTGGCTTCCCCTCCATGAGGCTCACTTGGGCTTGTGGTGTCCCTCCTCTCAAGGTGGTGTGCTTCTTCTGGTTTTCTGTAATTGTCCCCTCATTCCTTTGGGCCTAGGGGTGGTGAAAGCGCCACTGCTCTTAGCCCCAGTTCCCACATCATCCCTCCCGCCTCCTCAGTAAATGGTTCCTTTGTAAATAAACTTCCTTAAGTCATCCTAATTTGGGTGCCCCATCTGTTTCCTGTTAGGACCCTAACTGTTACACCTTCCCATTAAAGAAAATGTGATGTTAATAATATGTTATAGAATATAGCATTAGACCCATAAAGGATGAATTTGATATATTTCAAGTACTGGGAAGTGTAAATCATTGCCATCTTTTCCAATAGGACATTGTGAAAGAAGATGGAGCATGGGGGAGATGATGAGAGGAGCTATAATGTGTATGATCCAATTAAATTTCTTTGGCTCTCCTCCATCTGTGCTTCCAGCACTACTGAAATTGATTATTTCCCTTTAGCTTCCTACCTGTATCTTCATCTCCAAATTGAGTTGCTTTGCCTAAAGCTTTCAAAATCTGTTTTCATATGAATTAATCAACGTTTTAAAATTAGATTTCTATCTTGTGATTTTACTGGGGATATGCTTGGAGAAATAACTTAGTTATATATTTAATGCAACCCATATGTTTCAAAGCAATTCCTTTCTGAAATCGCACAGCCATGGAATATGAATTTTCACAATCAATTTCTTCATCAATAAGGTAAGGTGATAAAAAGGCATAGGATGTGTGAGAGCCTTTCCAAACGTAGTTATTTCGTGAAGGACGGGCCAATAGATCGCCCTGTTTAAGATAACCTGTAACCACCAACAAAGATAACCTGTGACCACCAACAAAGTTCTTGGAAGCAAAGAAATATCCTTGCATGTCAAACTTTGTGACTTGACTTTACCTTTAACATGTTGGTTTCTGGAATCCTTGGAAATGGGTTTGTCCACCTGTGGAAGACAACATGGCACCATTATCTCTTCAGCTGTGACTGTGACACCATCGAATGTGTTGCCACTCTGTGTGGTTACTCCCCAGGGTCAAGACATAAGTCCCTGGACTCATCATTCTTAGAGAATCACCATATGTGTATAACTAGCGTCACTCAATGCACATAAATAAACGTAAATATGTGAACCACCGTGCCAGTGACCAGTGTCATGGCCTCGGATTGTATTTGGCATAAAAATACTTGTGTTTGAGATCCAGTCCTGCCTCTTATTGCTGTGAAACTTTGCGAAGGCATTTGCCATATTATAAGCCTTAAATTTTTAATCTTTTAATAGGGAAACTAGTCAATTCAGATCCTTGAGTTATTATGAAAACCAATATACGTGGTCAAGTCTATGACAGTGATCAAGCAGGCAGATGAGAGTGTGGCCTCGTGTGGGTGCCCGATTGCGATTTCACCCTCATCACGTGCTGGCTATGAGAACGTGGCAAGTCACGTAACCTTCTGAGCCTCGGTTTCCTCATTTGTGAAATTAAGGTAACAAAAGTACTGGTACATCATGAGGATGGGACAGTTACAGGAGACACACCATGCAAGGTGCCTAAAACAGGGAATGGCACCAATAAAGCTTAAGAGTTGTTAGCTTTCATTATTCATATTATTAAAGGCATTGGTCAACCATTAAGGGTTCTACACTTGCTAGTCAAGAGGGTGAAGAAGAAAATGAAGATATCATAATGATGCCCAGTGTTTTTGAAAGACTTTAAGCCTAGGACAGCAGTGGGGTCTATGATGGTCCACAGAGTGCCCAGGTAATTGGTGAAACATTATTTCTGGGTGCGTCTGTGAAGGTGTTTCCAGATGAGACTGGCATTTGAGTCAGTAGACTGAGTAAGGCATATGGTGCTCCCCAGTGTGGGTGGGCATCAGTTAATCCATTGGGGGCCTGAATAGAATAAAAAAGGCAAAGGAAAGGAGAATTTGTCTCTGTACCTGAGTGTTGAGCTGAGATATTGGTCTTCTCCTGCCCTAGACTGAAATTTACATCATTGGTTCTCTTGGTTCTCAGGGCTTTTGGACTCAGACTAGAACTTACACCACTGGCTTTCCTGGAGCTCCAGCTTTCAGATGGCAGATCATAGGACGGAGCCAACATAATCACTCTTTTATGTCTATGTCTCTATGTCTCTATGTCTCTATGTCTCTATGTCTCTATGTCTCTATCTATCTATCTATCTATCTATCTATCTATCTATCTATCTATCTATCTATCTAAATCATCTATTTCTTATGTTTCTAGAGAACCCTGACTAATATAGGTCATAGCATTACCCTTTATTGGCATCAAGTTGAGGTAGCTGAGGTGGATGGGTGTGGGGGGAGGGTCACTGGATCCCCTGTTACTTCTTACCCTGTGATGCTCAATGTCTGTTTCTTTTCCTCTGTGGAACTCCAAACCACAGTATATGCCTGGAATGTACGTGGTTCTTCTGATGGTCCATCAGTCTAGCAAGAGTTGAGTGTCATTTTGACATTGTCATTGCTATAGCCTCCTTTACAGCGTCCGGTTCCTTCAGGGTTACTCTGTGGAGGCTGGGGCTGGATGGGTTTTTCAGTGTTCTGTTGCACCCTCGGCTTTCAGCCTTCTCTGTGTATCTGCCTTACAGATGAGGTCTCTCAATGCTTATGCCCACCTCCCACTGCTAGCCCGGTTATAGGAGCAGGAGAGGTTCTCTCTTGTCTCTGTCTTAGATGGGCCCTGTGTGCTTGGGAGCTAGGGATGGGGCTTCCTCAGCATTCCCGCACTTTTCCCCTTTGGTGGCCAAATTAATTTGGTGTCTTTGGACATTTGGATCCATTTGGCCCTTTTGTGTGCAGGAGCTTCTTTGCCCCACACCTTCCCCAGCAGTAAGTGCCCTCTGATGGTGTTAGCATAGGATCCCAGGGCTGGGAATATTTTCTGCCCCTCCCAAGGGGGCTGCTCCCATTTTCTGTCAGATAAATATTTATAGTGGGCACAAATAAATATTCTGAGGGAAAAAGAGGAATAAGAGCTTGAATTTTAAAGGACTCAAACATGCACACAGGTCTGAGCTCCTATCATATTATAACACATTATAACACAGATTTCTCAACCTCAGCACCGCTGAGAGCTGGGGCTGGATAATTCCTTGCTGTGAGGGCTGCCCTGGGCATAGTAGTCATTTTAGCAGCATCCCTGTCCCCCACCCTTAGAAGTCAGTAGCACTCCCCCCTGGTCCTAGGGGGCAGAATGGTCCCTGATGAGGATCTGATGAGAACCACTGATGACCGACCGTGCAACGATGTGTCAAAGACCACTTTGCCCTGCTTCCTCCAGAAGGCTTCTCAAAAGCCTCTCGCTGGGCTAAGTGGTGCAGCTTCTGTGAACCAGGCTCACCTCTGCCTTAGCACCTCACATGACATTGGAACTGCCAGTTTGGGCCGCTGCCTCCTCCATTAGACTGGGGGCACTGCTCATTTTTCATCCGCATTGTTGAGCACAGTGGTACATAGCAAGTGCTCACTAAATGGAAAGATGGGAGAAGCTTAGTGGTCGAAGACCATTGTAACCAACCTGAGGAGTCTAGGTAAGAACTGGCCTCTCCTCAGGATTATTGAACATCCCTTTCATAGGTAGTTTAATCTCAACGTCAACGTGCAGAATGCAGAACTTGTAAGAATTAACTCCTGAGCATGAGGCTATAATGAAAGACAGAATCTGTGTCTCATAAAAATGTGATTATTCAAGCATTGATCATAAGATGAAAACTTCTTCTTATCTGAATGGAGGCCAAATCCTTACTTAATTAATAATTCGACTCCCCCACCCTTGCCCCCGGCCAAAATTGTGCTGAGTCTCCCGTATCCTTTTTCTCACATGATTTCACTTGACTTGACATGCTGAGGTTACAGTTCCACTTGCAAAGTGATCTGGCTAAAGGAAGAAATCTGTATTGTAACAGAAAACTACAAAGATATTATGAAGGAAATATAAAGTAATAGGGATGGAGGCTTAAATTGCTGCAGAGTTGTTTTAAAAACTCCAACGAGAATTATCTTAAAAAAAAAATTCTTCTCACAAAGGCATACTTACATGTAAAGGAGAATGAATCAGTGAGTTCTGGGGGAAAGGGAAGCTCAGTTTTTGGGTGAACATTCTCTATTCTTTCATAACCAGACCAGAACTTGTATCTTAGGCCACTGGTCCAGCCGCTGTACAGTTCTTACTGTTCCTGAATGTGCTTTATGCTCCGGCGATGAGAGCCCTGAAGCGTCTCCTCCCTGTCCAGCAACCCCCGGGGGGCTGCCCCAATGGCAGATCTTGCTGACGGTAGCAAATATTCACCTGAGAACTTTGAAGACCAGGCTGAAAAAGGGTTCCATGTGGACATAAGTCAGTCGAGCTTGGGTCTCTTTGCCTATTAAACAGCTACTCATATTTCAAGATTCAGTTCAAATGATTGAGAGTTTGTTCATTTCCCTCCATTTAACGACAATCTCCTGAAATCCTCTTACTAGGTACTGTGCTAGGTCCTGGGGCTAAAACGGTCCCTGTCCTCAAGGAGAGGTCAACTGTTGACTGCCTGCTTCATGCTAGGCACTGTGCTCTGTGTTATCCTAACAGCGATGAGATTTTATAGCTAAGATAATAAGGGCTCAGAGAAGGTAAGTAACTGGCTCAAAGAGCTCATAAAAGTTGGAGCTGTTAAAATGGGGATTATAATGCTCATCTTGCAAGGGTGTTTTAAGGATTAAATGTCATTCATTCATTCATTCATTCATTCATTCATTCATGCATTTATTCATTCATTCCCATCTCTACTCAGGAAGACCTTCCTTGACTATCCTTACCCTGCTTTAATGATTTTTTTCAAAGTATTTATCACTTAACATATTGTCTATTATTTATTTATTTGCTTATTTATTTGTTTCCAGTCTCCTCCCACCAGTACAGAAGTTTCATGAGCACAGGGCCTTGGTTATTTACCAACGCATGTGGGAGCTTATCACTGTGTCTGGTCCATGGCAGGCACGCAACACATATTTCTTGAATGAATTTGTTGAATGAATGATTAAAGTTTAGCTTGGTGCCTGTGTAAAGCAGACGTGTTCAATATTTCATCTCTCATCCTGTTCTCCCAAACTCTCCTGGATGTGTTCTGCGTAAATGACATTGCTTGGTAATATCTGTAGTTTCCTTTGCTTATCAATATTAACAGAAGCCCTCAAGTTAACTAGATAGACAATGTGAACAAATAATGCACAAGGAGGAATGCGCTATAAATATTTCAAAGCGTGTTCATGCTCACTAATAAATGTGGTACAAATTAAAAAAAAACAGTGAAATCCCTTTAAAAATGTGATTAATACAGTTTTGGTGAGAGTCCTGGGAAGTGCACATTCTCATACAAGGTTTCCAGGAGGGTAAATCGAAGCAATTTTTCAGGAAAGAATTTCACAATATGTATCAACGCTTTTAAAATGTTTTCACTCAATGGTTAAGTAAAATAATTAAAAATCCCATAATGAGGTATGAGATATCTATAAAGATTATGCCATTAATGCTTGTTTATAACATGGGAAAGCATTTTATAAGCAGAACTTAATAGGAAAAGAAAAAAAGGGCATATATGACACAGGGACTCTCTTGCATGAAATATGTCTGTACAGAGAACACAGACACAAAATGTCACATAGCACCGTGCCTGGTAAACCCCTGAAACGCCAGGAGTGGTTCATTTGTGTGTCCGCATTAAGGAAATGAAGCATCAGCAAGAGGGTTATTAAAAGTGAGATTCCGTATATATGTTTAGAGCACTTGTATTCACAGGTATTTTCACACGTTTCTCGTATGTGGTGTCCAAATGGCCTTTTGAAGTAAAGCACGGTAGGGATTTTCGTTCCCTTTTACAGACGAGCTTTCAAAGGGGCTCAAGAGAGGTGGTTTGACTTACTCCTTGCCACCCAGTGACCAGCTGCCAGCATTGGGCCTACAATCTGGGCAAAATGACATGTTATCATCAACAACATCTGAGTCAAATTCTGCTTCTGGAAAAGGAGACAAGACTCAGGTGTGATGCCTGTGAAGAGTCTCCACCCTGATGCCGCACAGAACACCTTCTCGATGCTAGTTCTCCTCTCTTCTTGGTGCGCCTTCCCCAGGACCATGATGTCAGCAGTCATACAAGCCAGTTCCCCTGCACCTTGCTGACCTCCGCGTGCTCATCACCAGCAAGATGCCTTGGGAATGAGAGATGCGGAAGCTCCCAGCTGCTAGGAATTGCCCTGCCCATGTCTGGTTCACATGGTCAAATCTTTACTCACTTTTTCCAGCCCCATCTGTGTGTGCCAGTGATGGCGCTCCGTGGGGACAGAGGTCTTGATGTCTAGGGGATGGGGAGTGTCCATCACACCCTTGAAACAGCGTGTATCTGTGAAAAGAGAAAAAAATCAAAGTCTTACCTTATGTGGACTCAGCACATTACAATTTACAAGATATGTGCACACCTACAAACTCACTGAATCATCACAACATAGGTATGAGGCAGGCAGTTGTACTTCGAGCGGACAGATTAGGAGATCGAAGCCCAAGGAGGAGGACGTGTATTCCTCCTGGTCCGTACGTGTGAATGCCAGAGTCTGGACTTGAGAGTCCTTCACTCTCAGCCCCTGGGAGCTCCTTCTCATCCTTCAAGCCCTTTGCCGTGTTACGCCCTTTGTGCATCTTTCTAGATCCCACCTACCAACACCCACCCCTGGTTCTTCTTTCTACGGTACACACCTAACGTAGTCTATCCTATTTCTCTGATGATCTCTCTGCATCTGCCACTGGACCGTGACCTTCCTGACAATGTGGATCATGCTTTGTTTATCTTTGTGTCACCTGATCAATCCTAACACAGTAACTGCACATGGCAGGTACTCAGTAATTGCTTGTCGAGTGAACGAACAAAGGAGTTTCATCACTATTTACAAGGTGCTTCTTTCCAAAGGAACTTCTCTAGACGCATCCCAGTGGGTCAGGCCCTCCGAAATCACAAGCGCTTCTTCCTCTATTCCCTGACAGCCCTGTGCTGTATCTACAATTCGGAGAACTCGCTGAGGCTGCCCTGTGCGCCCCAGTTGGAAAGACGCAGGGTGGATGTGAAATTATGTCTTCCTTACTCTTAAAAAGCTTGGCTTTGCTGCCAAGTCCTGGGACCATATATATGCTGGCTACCTATAAAACAAGTCAGCCAAGTTGCAAATTCTTCCCTTGCACGCCACTCTCCATTATGCAAACTCTTTCTTAAATTTCCCATGCTGCCCACAGCCCTGCCTGTCCACTCTCTGCCGTGCTCGCTGGTTGTCGTGGGACTGGTTGATAGGAACAACCAGTAGTTACAGGGCTCCGACCCTGTGCCAAGTGCCCTGGTGAGAACCTGAAAGAACTCTCAGAGGGTAAGTTCTGTTATTATGAACACCACTTTCAGGGAGAGAAAATGAATTTTTTAGGCTTGCTCAAGCCGCACGGCTAGGAAGCCACAGAGGCAGGACTTTAGCCTAGAGTTGTTTCATTCGGAAGCTGGGGCTTTAATTACTGTGCAGTATCGCACTGTGGATGTGCATTCCCAGATTTTAGACCCCAGATGTTACCTGCATATTCCGATTCCTTTATAGGCCTGGCCGGTAAAATTTGTATCGATTGCCACGCCTTTACCATGTGAAGCTCAGGGTCTTCATAGTCGCCATCCCTGTGGTCGTTCGCTCCATCCAGAACTGTCGCAGCAAAGTTCCTTTCCTGAGCAGGAGGGAACGGCTGAGTGAGTCAAGGGAAGGTACAGTCATAACAAACGTGAGAAGCTACAGTGCTAGCTGGCGGAGTGGTATAGATTCTCTTAGCTGGAAACATTTAAGAATCTGGGGTCTGGGCAGTTAAATTCTTGTGGTAGGCAGAATCCTATAGATGTCCTCAAATAGTCCCATTTTTGGTTATTAGATCAAATAATAATCTGGGTGCTGCTATGAAGGGACACTGAGGATGTACTTAAGATTACTCATCAGCTTTCCTTAAATTAAGGATATTATCCTGGATCACCTGAGTGGTCCAATGTAATCACATGAGCCTTTCAAAGCAGAAAGGAGATCTATTTGCAGATGATGGGATCTTGTATGTAGAACATTTGAAGGAACTAAAATTAGAATTAATAATTATTAGAACTAATTATTAGAACTAATAACTTTTTAAAACTAATAATTCAGCAAGGTGTGAGGATACATGGTCAATACACAAATTTCAGTTGTATTTCTATATACTAATAATGAGCTCCAAGTCTGAACACTGGGGATGGCTTGGTACCACTCAGCAGGAGACGTAATCATCATCACAGATGTTCTGGAATCTGCATCTGTGTGTTGGGATTTGGGTTCAGCATTGTGCTGTGTTTCAGCCCCAATACTAATCTCAGCGGTCTTTCATACAGAAAGATCCCTCATCTCAGAGTTTCCGCTAAGACTCCAAATGGCCATGGCTGTGAATAACAGGTCCAGTTACAAGAGATTTGCATGCACATCCCCCAGTTTGGCCCCAGGTTTAAGAACTTAGATCGTTCTTTTACAAATAGAGACACTGGGAATGGTGACTTCTGAAAGCCACATGGGCCATAGGTGCCTTTGATGGGCAGAACCAGGTCGTCTGCCACATCCAATTAGAATCCAGCTCCAGGTATTAAAATTGTTCTGAGCTTAAGATGAAGGGTGAAGAATCTAGGACATTCCTTGTGTTGCAACATCCATAATGTTGACTTTTAACTGGAGAGCGCAATGGCAGAGAGTGGCAGCCTGGGCTCAGATTCTGAGTTTTTAGGTTCCTTTGTAACTCGGCAGAGAGCATTTCACTCCTTCCCAGCCAATCGTAGTCACGCTACGTGAACTGGGCAGCCCACTCACTCTTTCTTTGGACTCCCAATTATTTTATAGTCAAAGACTGAAGACTTAAAGTTACTGCATTATAGCCTTAACTATATCTGAGGTTTTTTTGTTTGTTTGCCAATAGTAGATTCTCAGTGTGTGCTTGTTAAATAAGCAAGTACATAGAATAATAGATTTTTACTAGATTTAGAGTGTAATGATGAGTATCTTTTAAAATTTTTCATTTATACTATAATTTCTCTAGGGAGATATCTATATCAGAGGCCACTTCAAATTTATTTTTGAATTAGGTGATACACACACACACACACACACACACACACACACACACACTAATACAATCACCCAGAGTTCTAGAGTGACATCGGCAGCCAGAAGTTAAATGAGACAATGCATGTAAAATTTTGAGCAAAATGCCTGATGGTCAGCACTCAAAAAATGGTAGCTATAAATATTACTGTGGCTGCTGCTGTACTAAGGACAATTGAAGACATTCAGAGATAAAGCAAGGTCGCCATCCTCCTCTTAAAGCCCCTCTAATGTTTATTAAGGACGTTATATGTGCTAGATGCTTTATGTACTTTATTTCATTGTATAAACACAACAATCTAGGAGGTGGTTTTATTATAGTGGAAGGACTTGGAATTAGAGGCTTATGTTTAAATTCCAGCTCTGCACGATTCCAATTCTCTAGTGTATGTAGACAAGTTGTTTACCAGCCCCAAGCCTCCAGGTGCATGACTTTTTCCATCATTGCTCTGTCAAAGCAGTTTGGTACAGGTAAAGCCAGCACCATAGACGGGCCTGATTTCCAGGCAAGGAGGAGTGCCACGGGGACTCACCAGCCTTTCAGGCTTTCCTTGGACTTTAAGTAACTCTGCTTATTCGATGCAAGAGTAAGTCAGTGTTCTCCATGGGACAGCACAAAGGAGGTGGGCTCCCTGAAGACTACGAGTTTGGCTCTCAGTGTGCTGCCCTTGATTCCTATCTGAGCTTTCCTAAAGGAGAGCAAGGCTTGAGTCCTACAAGAACTGAGGGCTCGGGCAGTTTATGAAGTTATAAAATTCAAGGGGCTCAGGTCTAAGAGAACAGGGACCAACACAGTGACCCAGGAGTAGGAACAGGATAGAAAGGGGGAGCTTGACCCAAAGGAAAGAGGTTAGGTCACTGACCACAAAATTGGAGTCGGACCATTGGCATGGTTGCTTGGATGCTGTTCCCCCAGCAACCCGGCATTACAGCTATGAAACCCTGCCTTCTTGGTCTGGTCTTAGAGGCAAGCAGGGCGCGGACTGGGAGTTCTTGGTTGGGAACGATAGGATTAGTCTGCTTGGGGACAGCATGATTCCAGGATGGAGTCGCCCACTCCTAGATCTAAACTGTGGATCCACTTTATGACCTTGGGGAGGTTACTTAAAGCCTCTGACTCAGATGCTCCATCTGTACATTGGAGATGGCCGAATCTGCTTTATTTGGTTATAGTTGGAGATTAATCGAGTAGAATGTCCATAAAGCTTCTACTTTGACACCTGCCCGTGGCACCTGCCCATGGTAGATCCTGTCTCTCTAGTTAATGTACTGAGTTTTGGTAGAGCTGAATGCCCAGGGCAAAGCAAGCCTGTGAGGAGGGGAACTCCAGGTGTTGTCACAATTGACCTGGCAAAGGGGGGAAGGTGGCTGGGCTGTTCTCCCTCAGAACTGCACACAGAAGTGCGTTCTGACCTGGAGCAACTCTTCTGGGATTTGACAGACGGACATTTGTTGCAAGGGCATCATTTACATACTATCATGGCGACTACCAAGACTCCGCAGAGCGCAGTCCCTTCGGGAAATCTTGGACCTGTTACAAGAATCTGAGACAGAGATCTTTAGTCTAATCTCCTTGCTAGACTTTGTGGGGTCAGGGCACAGAGGGACACAAGCAGGGACAGTAGCCACCACTCCAGGTCTGTAGAGAATCTACACAGACCCTGCGAATCTTGCCCCCAGGACCAAATATAAATATTTTGGTTTATCTCTTTCTGGAATGAGAAAGAGACAGAATTTTATTTTAAATATAATGCGTTGCATCTATTTATCTAATAATCTATTATCAATCTACTATCAATAGCAGGGGTTCTTAACTAAAAATTCAGGATTTTCTGTCCATAAGCCTCCTACTTTATAAAATATTTTGCAATTGATTGGTTGATTGATTAATTATGTGTGTGTGTGTGTATGTGTGTGTGTCCTGGGGTGAGGATCCATAGCTTTTTTTTTTTTTTAAGATTTTTTATTTATTTATTCGACAGAGATAGAGACAGCCAGCGAGAGAGGGAACACAAGCAGGGGGAGTGGGAGAGGAAGAAGCAGGCTCATAGCAGAAGAGCCTGATGTGGGGCTTGATCCCAGAACGCCGGGATCACGCCCTGAGCCGAAGGCAGATGCTTAACCGCTGTGCCACCCAGGCACCCCGAGGATCCATAGCTTTAATTAGATTCTTATAGAAGTCTTTCAAACAGTAAAGAACCAATGATTTTACAGGCAGATTCTCTCTCTCCCTCTCATCTAGCTACCTATTCCATATATCATCTATAGATATGCAAGTTGAAACTATTTAAATGATGTACAATTTAACAATACATTTACTTATAACATTAGGTAGCTGAGTTCATGTTATAAATTTCAAATTTTCTTTCGTCATTAAAATTCTTATCGATACTCTTAATGGCTTCATCATATGAATACGTCATAATCTAGTTAGTGTTTTTTTCTATTGTTGAATATCTAGAATGATTCCAGGGTTTCTGTTTAACTATATTATTATAAAATACAAATGAGTATGTTTACATATTAATCCAAATTTCACATTACTTTTAGTTTAAATTCCCAACCATAGGATTATTGGGCCAAAGGAAGTGGACATTTTTATGTTGATTGGTTATTATGAAATGGCTTTCTAGAAAGTTCCAATTTAAGATTTCACCATGAGCCTTAGGAAGTGCTTTTCTCGTCAACCCTTGCCAGCACCATGTGGTGGTATTTTCATCTTATTTCATCTTTGCAGTGGCCATGTGAGTTAATTTTTATCTGCATTTCATAGCTGAGGAATTGGGAGACAGGTTCTTTTTTTTTCTTTTTCTTTTTTTTTTTTTGCCTCTCTATCAATGCCTTATTATCCACTTATCTGTTTTTTCCAGTTCAATCGAGAAATAACTGAGATACATCACTGTGTAAGTTTAAGGTGTGCAGCGTGATGCTTTGATTTACAATGTATATCGTGGGAAGACAGTTTATACCCAAGAACTGAAATGCAGGTTTCTCTGCTAGGAAATCATGCCATTTGGAAGAGTTCGTGGTGGTGGTTGTTTTTGCTTTAAATTCACCAAGTATCTTGAAAAGAGCCACTCACGTTGTCGATGTCAAAGACAGACAAGTAGGGAGGGGAAGTGGCTGACTTACACGTTCCAGAAGAGGCTCGTCGATAGCCTGGTACTGGCCTGCCAACAAAAGTAGACAAAGCATTACTGCAAAGCATCGAGAAGACTAGGGGTGCCTTGGTTTGTGATCTCAGAGGTCGTGGGATCGAGACCTGCCTCCAGCCCCACCTTCTGTGCAGAGTCTGCTTGGGATTCTCTTTCCCTGTCCCTCTGCCCCTCTGGCTCATGCTCTCTCTCTCTCTCTCAAAAAAATAAATAAATCTTAAAGAAAAAAAAAACACTTTGAAAAGGGTGGGCCTTGTGTTTCCTGGACATTTTGTGCTCATGGCCATTAATTCCTCGTGACAGCATTGCCTAAAATGCAGTATGTATGTCCATACTTCTGTCTGCTGTTCTTGCAAAGCAGGGGTGATGAAAAAGGAGGCCAGACAATCAAATCCAGACTAGGAAGGCTCGCTCCTTCTATGGAGGGTCAGCATCAGGTTGGAAGGACCCCTGCCTTCCCCCGATCAGATGCGCCCAGTCATGACTCCGCAGGCATCTGGGCCCCCGAAGAGGTTTGCTTGCCCCTTCCCCACCCTCTGGCACACACATTGCTGTTTGCTATAATCTGCCACACGTCCGTCTGCTGGAACAGACTGGAAGTATTTCACGGGCAGGGGGGGACAGGTCTACTCACTCATCTGTCCCTAGCTCCAGGCACAGGGCCCAACATTGAACAAATGAGTTCTTTTTTAAAAGAAGATTTTATTTATTTATTTGAGAGAGAGAAAGAGAAAGAGAAAGACATCAGGAGGGGAGCAGAGGGGGAGAGAGAGAGAGACAGACAGACAGACAGGCAGACTCCATCCCGAGTGCAGAGCCTGACTTCTGGCTCATCCCATGACCCCGGGATCAGGACTCAGCCGAAATCAAGAGTCAGACACTTCACTGACTGAGCCGCCTAGCCACCCCACGAACAAATGAGTTCTTGACAGGTGTTTGTTGAGTAAGTATTGTTCATGTGATGTTTGTCAGTGCTTGACCCCCTCACTTGGACTTGTTTTATGGAAGATTGCCTGGAAGTCATCTAGGCACTAGATCAGTGCTCTGCTTTAAACTTTACCCTCTGATGATGCAGAAACACCAAAGAACTGCTCACATGATCTGCAGGGGTTTTTGCTTCCTCTAGATTTCATTTTCCTAACTTGCATTATTGTGTCATGCTGTTAGTCTGCATTGAGGAACACTATAAGTGGAAAATGTTCTTATCACATCCTCTTTATTAGCACATATGTGAGACGCTTCTAGCAGGTCTCAGAAGCTGCGTGCTTCTCAGCGATTGGTTTGCTTTGATTTAATGGAAAACACCAATTTTACAAGAGATCATATTCTCCTTCCTCCTTTGGCTGTTCCGAATCTCAGGCCATCTTGGCCTGTGTCCAAGTCACGTAGAGGACCACAGGGTGATGTGTATTTCTGCATCTTGCTCTGGCTTCATCCTGTTCCTAGACTTTTGCCCTTCCATCCTGAATTCTTTTACCATACCAAAATATGCAATTAATAGCTGGGGATTTGTGTCAGCATGCCCAAGCCTTATGTAGAGTATAATGTGTAAATTAATGAAAGTTTGGCTCAGTGGAAACACAGCGCTCTGGAATTTGCTTAGGACCAGTGCATCGGGGAAGTGTTAACTAGCCAAAGCTAATTTCCTTGAGATAATGAGCAGGCAGGACCAGGAGTCTGTCTGCACCTGCCGCCTAGTTCCAGCCCATCCCGGTGGTGGGACTTCCAGCTACCACTGTCCTGGGGCACTGATGACACCTTCCTGTCCCAGCACAATTATACCCCTACCTAGAGCCCTGGTGGAGAAACCCGCAGATTTTCCAGCCCTTCACAGTAGCAATCTGTACTCTCTCTTGAACTGAGTTAAATTAATAAGGTCACCCTTAAGGACCAGTTGGTCTGGAAGGAACAAATGAGCACCAGAATTTTGGGGGTCTGCTCTGGCCCACAGGTTCTAGGAAAGCGGCTCTGCTCTCTGATTCAGAGTTCATACAACTTCATGTTAGGCAATTGGCCTCATCAAACATGGTCATTATACTGACATCCCCGCAGAGAGCTTTGGGGTCTCTTCCTTCACAAGCTTGCAGCCTGAGTCTCTCCTGGATCCCCCAAATATGTTTCATGCCACTTCCGAGTCTTTGCTCGGGTTGATTCCACCTAGAGTCCCCACCTCCTCTGTGTTGCTTTCCGTACGCTCGGTGCCCTTTGAGATCCTCCTGGGGCTTCCCTCTCTGACCAGTCTAGGTGACTTTAATGTCATGGAATTGTCAGGGCAGTTACTTTCTGTCTCACTCACTGTGACATCTAAATAAAACCAGGCAACATTTGATTACTTCTTTGATGGGTATGTACTCGGCCTTTTTTTTTTTTTTTTAAGGATTTTATTTATTTATTTATTTAGCATGTGAGCTGGGGGAGGGGCAGAGGGAGAGAGAGACTATCTCAAGCAGACTCTGCACTGAGCGTGGAGTCTGACACGGAACTCGAACTCACCACCCCGATATCACGACCTGAGCCCAAATCAAGAGTCGGACACTTGATCGACTGAGCCCCCCAGGCGCCCCGGTCCTTGGCCCTTCTTTAGGGAAGGAGTTGTCCTTATCTGCTGTAATACCCATGTTACTAACAATGTAGTTTTGAAATGTAATTTTAAAAGCGTAGTTTTAAAACTGTAAATCAGTTCATGTCACTCATGGGGCGTGGAATGCCCCACGAATCCAGATTCCTGCGGCGGCCCCCGCCCCCAGCATAGCCTGCTTCCTGCCCCCTCTGTGATTGCATCTCTTTCCAGTTTCTTCCACACCTCTGAAATTAGCTACATCAGCTTCTTTTCAAGCCTCTCCAGTATGCCAGATGCCTCCCACCTCAGAGATCTGCACGCACGGGGCTGCTGTCCAGAACATTCTTTCCTCGGCTCTGTCCACGTCTGGGTCCTTTTCAACCATCAGATCATGTCTTAAACATCATCTTCTTGAGGAGAGCCTCCCTGACCACCAATCTTAGGTAAAAATGAAGGAGCACCTCTCCAGTCCCGGTCCTCACTCCCTCAAGCATCCCACGTGGCTTTGAGGATGGCGTAAGAAGAAGCACCAGGCCCCATTTCCTCGGCTGGCACACATTTCCCAGTGTCCCTTGCTCCAGGAGGCCATGGCATGGTGCTCTAGCCCCTGGGACAAGGTGGGTGCACGTGTGTCACTCCTGGATGACCCACTTGACCCTCCCCTTCTCTTGACCCTCTCTACGCTCATCTTGCCTCGGTGGCTGTCTAGAGACAGAAGACCCTGAGGTCTTCAGGGATAATGGAAGCCACTGGGTAAAAGGAGAGTGAATCCCGAAGGAGTGTTTGGGGAAAAGACTTCCTTCGATCCACATTGGATGGTGAAGTGAGCAAGAAATAAATCTTTATTTTATTAAACTACTAACATTTGTAGTTTATGCATTATAGATGTTAGCCCTTTCTGATTAATACACTCTTCTTGGTTTCCGCCTAGCATGTAGGGACAAAGCAAGCCAATAAATATGTTCTATAGCTACAGACTCTGGTGCCTGCCTCCCCCAAGGCAGTGCTGAGGTTTCAGGCCCTCGATCCCTCCTGTAGCCCAGTTTATAGCAGGTGCACAGCAAGTGTGCGGCCGGCTGTGGAATACAGTGTGGAAACACGCCAGCATCGAGAACCAGCGGTAGAACTGCAAGCAGAACCCGATCTCCTCCCTGGCTGGCTGAGCTTGACACTCCCTCCCGCGGGCCCCAGACCCCCACCGCAGAGGCACCCCAAACCCTTCCCGGTCTTTGAGTCTTCCTGGGGCCAAAGGATAGGCTGGCTTCTCCGAGAGAGCCATTTTCCAAAAAGATGAAGGACGTTTACCCGCAGCTTTTCACATCATCCTCCTGGAAGAGTCATGCTCGTGTGTCTGCGGAGGGCCGTTTGTCAGCCACTGACACCAGACCGCTCCAGAGAACCACCAGCTCTTGCGTTCCTCTCAAGGAAACATCTTTTTACAAAAGACAACATTCCCTTGAAAGTTATTTTTAGAATGGAAGAGAAGATGGATATGTGTCATCTCCGGAGGTTCCTGATGATCCCAGCCCTTGGCTGTCAGGACCGCAGAGGTGTGATAAAGGCCTCTGGCCGATGGCCATCAAGTTAAAGTCCCCAGACCACTTGCATCTTGGGTTCTTCCAAAAAAAAAAAAAAAAAGGAAGAAGTAAGGAAAGAAAGCAAAACTTGGCCCCAGTGCAAACCAGTTACTTTCTTCACACGCTTCTGCGGTGACATCGACCCACACTGATGTCGGCTGACCGCTGATTTAGAAGCTCCAGCTCCCTCCCCATGGGAGACGTGCCGCCCCAGTCAGATACAGTTAGAAGCTCGGACTAGCTGCCCTTGTAAACACTTCCTTGAACGGAAGCCCCTGGAAGTGCAAGGCTGGTGTGTTTTAGTGCCTTTACTGAGACAGGGGTGCTAGCTGCGCCCCCCCAGGGCTGGCTCATGGGATGGTCACATTCAAAGGCAATCACCGGCTGCAACAGTTCCCAGCAGGTCCCATCGAGAGAATCTGCTTCTCTGGTGGGAGAAGGGAAGTGAAAGTGGGGAGCCCGCGGTCCTTTACAACTTCCCGTTTCTCTGGGCAGTGGAGTCAGCGGGCTTTTCGGATGATGGCATTCCCAAAGCAGCCAGGTTCCCCAAGCAGACCCAGCTTCCGTGTTCCTTGCAGTCACGAGGTTTCGGAGGGCAGCGGGGTGGGGCGAAGCTGAGTGTCGGCTGTGGCTCCAGACGTTGCCTGTTGGTCTTGCTCGTCCATACGAGGTGACAAGGGAGAGGCCAGCGGGTCCCAAGGACCCGTCACTAGGAACTCTTGCAGAGATGGCTGTGTGTCTCCCCACGTCCTCTTTCCCCGCTCGTCCTGGAAGCCCTGTCAGCTTTGTACATGGGAACCTAGACCAAGTACTTGCTACACCCTGGTCTTCCTCGCGGTCACGTGTGCCCATGAGTCTAAGTTTTGGTAAATGGAAGAGGCGGAAAATCAACTCACAATTTTCAGGAAACTTTCAGAAGAGAAATTGTGGTGCACTGTTGATTTCTTCTTTTTCTTCCCTTCCTCCGTCCTGGGGCCTGGAGCACAGCTGTCGCTATTTTAGGCAATGGGATTGAGGCCAATACGAGGGAGGGAGCAGCATCTCTGAGGACCTGGGGGAGCAGAGCAGCCAGACAGCCTCGGACGGCTTGCCTCTGGACTTGACTTACACAGAAGAAAATAAACATGTCACGTTGAAGCCCCCGTGATTTCTTTCTGAACATGTCTTTCAGCCTTTACTGTTTTATCTCCTTGCAGAGATCAGCTTTGGAATTCACCAAAAATGTCGCGGAGCCTATGAAGAAAGGCATGAATGCATAGTTCATGGAAGCTGAATGAGAAGTTAGAGGTTCTGGGTTCAAAACCCGGCCGGGCCCGTTTCTGGCCACGTGACCTCAGGCAAGCCTGTAAGCCTCAGTTAACTATTAGCTCGTAGAACGACAAGAGTAGTGTCTGCCCCAAACAGCCGTTGAGCGGTTTAAAAAAATACCCCCCTAGGGGCGCCTGGGTGGCACAGCGGTTAAGCGTCTGCCTTCGGCTCAGGGCGTGATCCTGGCGTTATGGGATCGAGCCCCACATCAGTCTCCTCCGCTTATGAGCCTGCTTCTTCCTCTCCCACTCCCCCTGCTTGTGTTCCCTCTCTCGCTGGCTGTTTCTATCCTGTCGAATAAATAAATAAAATCTTTAAAAAAAAAAAAAAAACCCTAGCTGTGTGTCCCCCCAATGAATGGCTGTGTTTCACATTTCAAGTTCAACTTCACGACCAAGTCTTTCCACTCAATCCAGATAGTGAGTCTTCTGCTTTCAGATCTGGATTGGGAGCTTGCTCATCACTGAGTTATCATTTTAAAACAAAAACGGGGCCTTGGGGCGCCTGGGTGGCTCAGTCGGTTAAGTGTCTGCGTTCGGCTCCGGTCATGATCCCGGAGTCCTGGAATTGGGTTCTGCATCGGGCTCCCTGCTCAGTGGGGAGCCTGCTTCTCCCTCTGCCTCTGCCTGCTGCTCTGCCTCTCTCTGTCAATAAAGAGATAAAATCTTAAATAAAAGGGCGGGGGGCTTTTTCAACACTCAACTCTGTTGACATGGCTCTGTCGATTCTCCCCGGTGGTCTGTCAAGGTGGCGCCCCTTCCATCTGTGAGGCTCAGGGATTCGACAGGGTTGGTTGGCAGCCTCATTTTATAGATGAAAACACTGCTCGTCCCCAGCACGAATGAGAGTGCTGTGACAGATCTGAGTTCCTCTCTGCTGGCTTATTCCCGGGGGATCTAACTTCTCTTGTGCTCAGTTTACCTCATCTATACCGTGAGTATTATCAGCGCCCGACAGCTAAATTAGAGACATCTATATAATGCTTGGCACAAACTAGGGACTCATTATGGAGGTCAGTTTCTTTCCATTTTCCCTCATTCACAGGTCCTAAGTCTCGCTGATGTCGTGGGAGAACCAGTTTTCAAATTCTGGGCTCCAGACCTGGGGCCCCGGGTTCTTTTCTCTACCTGTGCTGCCTTCACCAGTGTTTGTCTTTTAGGAACCACGAGGTTTCTCCTGAAATCCAAACAAAATATTCTGAGACGGTCATTGTCCGGAGAATTGACAGCAGCTTCTTGGTGGAGACAGTCCTGATAGTTTCCTTTTTATTTATTGTTGCTTCAACCAGTGATATTCCAAAGACAGCCTAACACTACACGCGTTGGAATTATCTTGGGAAGGGCAAGGACTCGCTGGTCTCACCACAGACCTGTGAAAGTGCAGACCCTGGAGCGGGCTTCAGAATACGCATTTGTGACTACTGTGATTCTGGTACACAGCACATTTTAACAACTACTCTGAATCCCTGGGTTTACCAATCATGCACGATTTGAAATCCTGGCCTGTGTTTATGAGAAAGGGGGAACACCTTTTTCCAGCAATTCAACCATCAACCTTTCACATTGTTTCTGTCTGCCCATTTTGCCACTTGGGGGAGAACCAGCCTCTGCTAAATTAATACGAGTATTGCAATGTCTAGAAACGGCCAGCAGGGGGCATGGGATGCTCACATATCCCATTCCTGCCTTTCCTCCACCTGCTCCTAAAATCCTTATTAATTTTTCTTTTAAAAGTGGGAAAAACCAACTTTCAAGACTGCATTCCTTAGGAAACAAAAAGCCAAAAACTAAAAACAAAACAAGAGATCTTGGACAAAATGAAATTTCTTGTCCATTTAATTGAAACAGCCAATGTATATTTTTATCAGGGTTTTTATTGTGTACGTGCCTTAAGAGAGAAGGACCACTTTCTAAATAGGGCTATCTTCTTTAATTTCCTTCTTTAATCAGCAGAAGGAGAGAAACTACTGAGTTTATTTTATGGAAAAACATGGCACTGTTCTCTATAAATCAGCCTCACAGAAGATACTGATATATTTTTTTTTTGGTTAGATTGTTATCTATCTATAGATTGTTTTATATATATATATTGATAGATTGTTTTTAGCATACAAAAATATGTTACTGTAGAAAAATGATAAGATACAGATAAGCAAAAAAGAAGGGACTAAAAATTACTATAAAGTCGCCCATACCAAGACAACCACTAAAAATATTTGCTTGTAGTCTGATCACTCGCACACACACATGCATACATGGTATAGCCGGTGCAGGTCTGAGCGCACAGTGTGCTTGCCTGCTCTGTCACAGAATAGCAGACTATAATCCATCCATGTCAATGAAAGTGCTTCCATGTCATCTTTTTAATGGCTGTATAATACCCTCTCCTACGGATGCCTCACCATACTTTCAATTAATCCCATGGCAAAAAATTGCAAACAACTCAAAACTATCTAGCAATGTTATAAATATCGTGGCAAACAGCCTGTTCTATGAATCACGTGCACCCTTAATTATACCCATTCTGTTATATTTTAATAGACACTTGCCGTGGTTCGTAAACATGCGTAGGCTGGGGTGGTGTGATTCGCTGTTAATATTTTTGGCAGAATCTAGATTCCAGGGTGTATGGGCAGGCCTGGGCAGCTTTATCTCAATCAGCTCTCTTGGGGTTTTGATTTGTTTTTATTTTTTTCCCCCTGCACTGTCTCTTGAATGTTGTCAATGAAATGGAATACCCACCCGTGAGTTTTGCTCTATCTTCGTGAATGTGGAGAGTGGGTGAAGGGAGGGGGGGTGGGTCACGGGGCTCATGACTGGCCAGCCACTGCATCAGATTGGCAATTTCCTTTCCAGGCACCATCCCGTTTGGAAGTGTCTAGAGCACCCCTAGAGCTCTAAGGGCGTGGTGGGAAGGGATGAGAGGTAGCCAGCTGGTGGGTGGAGGGAGGTGTACTTGGGATCAAAGACTCCAGGACAGTTTGGAAGCATCTACCTTTGTTAGCAAATGCCTGGGAAGCTTCGTAACAGCATTTTCTGTAAGAGGGATCAGAGCTGGGTGCTTGTTTCTTATTTGTACTCATACTTGCTGTTCTGATTTTGCTTGTCTCCACGCTCACGGCTCCTTGGGACACGCTAAATGCTGGCTGCCAGCCCCAACAGGCACCCTTACGAACCTTGGAGTTTGTTTGCAGATTGTATCGCTTCCTATGATCTGTCCCTTCTTTGCACACTTCTTGGCTGTTTCTCACTTTATTCTGTCTCTTTGCAGCCCTCATTTGTGGCCACCAGCTTTCTAGGGACGTTCTATTGGACTTTCCCTGAAACGATAATGCTCCAAGATGTAGTACGTACTTTTACTCAAACTTTAACGGGACTCAGAACTAGGCTCTGAGAAGAGATGCAAGAGCAGCATAAAATGTGGTTTTTGATTGATTCATCTGCTCAACACATATTTTGGGGGGACTCCATTACGTAGAGTTTAGTTGAACGAGCCTTACCGAGCAGCCACAACACTGACATTTAGGCAGACTTTCCCCTATTTACGGATGAAGGAACTGGGGCCTGGAGGGATCTGTGCTTCATCCCAGGCTTCACAGATAAAAAGTGGGGAGCCAGGGCTCTCCGTCAGCCTGTCAGATTCCAAAGTTTGTGGAAGTCACAGGCCAGACTGCACCCCAGGAGCAACCAGAGGGAGAGACGGTCACTGGCTAATGCCAGTTTGCACAGGCCGATAGTTTTATCAAAGGAAGAGCAGAAGAGAACGGAAGGAAGAGGAACAGACCCATGCTGACATTCCCACCACTGAGGGCCCGTGGCTCACCTGGGGTATTGTTGATGCCAGGCCATGACCTAGGGCAGAAAAGAGAACCAAGGTCAGCGTCAGCGGCATGCGGGTCACACACCTTCCCCGGAGGCGTGGGCACGCGTCATAAGCATTTCTGAGATCGGCCTGTGGAATGACTTCCTCATGTTCAGACTGTTCTAGATCTAAAAGAAAATCTCATCTAGAGAATCCGGAAAATAGAAAAATGCACAGAGAAGACAATAACGCCGCCCCGGTAGTATTTTGGCAAACCTGCCTTACATACGTGCTTGTGTTTATCACGGGTGTGTGCATACATTTAAACATGCAGCTGCGTAAAACAGCACAGGAATGCACGGGCCGCTGACCTTGAAAGTGCACTAGGTATCCTGAGCTGTTATCCAAAGACGTGATATTTGTTGGCTGTGATTTTTAGGGGGACATTTAGGTTCTTGCTAGTTTTTGTTATTACGAATAAGGTTGCAGGCAGACCCATGCTTGCATTTTTCACTAATCCCCAAATATTTCCGTGGAGAGACTCCACCAAGCGTCAGGCAATGGGGTCTTCCAAGCCCCTCGCTGTAGATCCCTCGGTTGGGTCAGTTTAGGTGTGATCCACAGAGGAGCTGGAAGCGACCGTCTCACTGCATCTCCCAACCCTTAAATCCATCCTTTAAAACGATTCTGCCTACTTGGCTCTGATCCCTTATTTTACCTGTCTTACTTCCCCGATGCCTAGTGAGATGGAATTATTATTATTATTTTCCAAGTGGTTCTAGGCCGCTTAGATTTTTTCTGTGGTGAGTTGTCTGTACGTGTGTTTGTGCATTTTCTAGTAGGGTCGTTGCCCAGCCACCACATTCATATTGGACAGGGTGCTTTTGGAAACACCTTTGATTAGATTTTGGGCAAAGATCTGAAAAGCTCTGGGGAGATGGTAGGCTCTGGAGGATCCTGCTTCTGTGAGCCAACTTGTTTGTGCCTTTAATAATCCTGGGCCTCATGCAGCACCTGTCCTCCGAGGCTCTCAAAGTACGTCACAGGAGCAATTAATTGACCATCGCAACACACGCCGGGTGTAAATATTTATGAGGCCTGGCTGGTGGCTGGGACATCGGGCACCGAATGGTTAAGCTGGAAGACGTGAGTAACCAGGAGACCACGGCCCTCGAGTCTGGCTTCCTGCTTACCCTCTGCCCTCTGCCATTTTAATACTCAGAGTGGCCCTGTTGGGTGGCTGCCACGGTCCCAAATTTACAGACGAGGACACACGAGGTTCAGAGAGCTCTTCAACTTGCCCAGTCCCACAGAGAGCGAGGGACCCCACACCAGCCTGTCGCATCCCCAAATCCTCACTGCCGCCCCGGCCCTCGGCCTCGAGCAGTGGCGAGTCCGGAGGCAGTGTGCCGCTGCGGTCGCAGGGCCCTCGTGGTTAGCTCTTGGCATCCTTTCAAGCTGCCCGAGATTCTGCAGAAATTAACAGTAAATCAGCCAGGAAGGAGCAGATCATTTAGCTGGGGCCTGAGAGCTCTCTCTGGACACTGAACACATGGCCTCTTCCTGACATCCTCATCTTTGATTAAGGCCTCCAAGGGCTCCCCAGACCTGCCGCTTGTGACATGTGAAATGTAAATGATAGGTTTTCACGACTGTGAATGGCCAGCATGATGGGAGTGTGGTAAGCCAGGCCCTTGCCTGGAGGCAGCAAAGCCAGGGAAGGCAGCGTGTAAGCCCGAGCCCAGGGGTGAGAAGAGGGTGCCCCCTCTCCTTGGGGAGCCTAGCAAGAACTTTGGCTTTTAAGTTAGGAGTCTGTCCTTCTTCTGACCTTGGCTTCACCTGGTTTTTAGAATCAAACACCATTAATGCTAAAAAGCACATTGGAGGCAATGTCGTCCAATTTGTTGTTCCAAGTTTCGGACCCTTGAAGGCAGACCTGGGGTCTTCTGACACCTATGAAGAGTGGAGCCTGTTCCTCCACTCCGGCGGGTGGGCTTTCCCCGCTTTGCAGGTGCAGCTCAAGTTTGGAAGAGGGAAGTGACTTGCCTGATGTGGCCCAGTAAGCAATCGGTGGAGCTGGGAATTGTCCCACTACCCTTTTATTTCCAAGCCTACAGCAACAACGTAGACCGCCCACTCTCTGTGCCTGGGAGCTTCCTCCCGATTGTCGAGGGTGTCTCGAAGTGGCTTTATCTGATCCACCCTGCCTCTCGGTGGGGTCCCAAAACGATGGAGCTCATTCATATGTCATATCCTCCGGGATTCTGCACCCCAGGGCTCTCTGTGCGTCAGTGCAAGCCAAATGAATTGGCAGAGGAAGCATCAGCAGAGCCGGGAGCAGCGTTGTTATTCCAGCTGAGCCCGGAAAGCGGAGAGGGAGAGGAGGGAGGCTGGAACCTGCCTCTGAGGGCCTGGGCAGGAGCGGCCCCGGAGGAGACCTGGACTCCACAGTTAGGTCTGGTTGGAGTGCGGACCAGCAGCTGACAAGCTACCTGAAAAGGTTCCTGCGTTAACGCTCTTTGCAGTCTGACAGCCCAGGGTGATGAGCAAAAGAGGCTGCTAGCAAACTTCATGAAGATCCGATGTGTTCTTTATGCTCGAGCAAGCCCCATGTGTTAGTGAGCAAGCTGCCTCTTGCCAGGGAATTACAAGGATGCTCCTTGGCTCCTTTGCATCCATGGCATCCGTCATGCGAACGGGCCATGGCTGGCGGGCGCGATGGCTCGCCAGCCACCCCTCTGCTCTTCCCACCCCCTGCTCTTTCCACTTCCGGGCCTGCGGGCTGCAGGCCTTCCTCTGCATCTCTGGCTTGTGCAGACAGGTGTCCACGCTGTGGCGGGGGAGTTCACGGAATATGAAATGAATAAGGCTGACCTCCAAGGGTTTGTGGTTTTCAATGTTTAAGCCTTATTACATATAAAGATTTTTAATTTCTAAATTATTTTTAATTTTCAATACTTCTTAATAATTGAATAGGCTTAATAATTTTAAATCCTGAACGGGCACTAAATTAAACCCATCCCTCCTTTCCCCCCTTGCTGCCTGGGAGAACTGGATCTGATTGGGTAGGCGGGGCGCACTTGTGTCTTACTTATCCATGGGAACAAAGTTTGGATGGTGTGTTTTTCCTGTCCCATAGAGACAACATTGGGTCCTGTCTCCAGGGTCAAGCTCCTGGCGTGGAGACTAATTCCTCATCGCCCCCTGGAGTGTGACGTGTGTGGTCCTCTCTGGGTCTCCCCAGGCACCCACGGCTGGAGCAGAATGCAGAGCAAGCCCCTTGGGAGACGGTCAGGGTGATTTCACCTGCCAGCCCACTCCGTGTCCCAAACCTCCAAGACGAACTGGCTCGATGCCACGTCTCCCCTTAAGCACTGCCTCTGACGTTAAGGGAGTGCTGTAGACTTAAACTGTAATTTTTGTCAGACAGTTGATAAGAGTTGCTAAACTCATTTTTAATATAATCTAGAGAGAAATGAAGGTGACTCTGAAATTCTGAATCCATTGGCTTCTTCCCTCTGTTTGGATGCCTGCGCCGTGCTGGTGAAGCGTGAGCCTTATAGAAATCATCTCAGCAAATCTCCTGGCAACTCTTGGTGGACAAGAATCTTTATCTCCACGTTAGGACTAATTACCATGAACTGGCCCTTTCATTGTGTGGCTGGGTTGACTGTGGCCCACGTTAACCCCCAAGGGGAATTGGGGGTGCCACGGTTCACATGCAGCCGGTCTGTAGGTGGGGCACACGCTCTGCAGGTTGGCCTCAGGGAGCTGTGGGAGCTGAGGTCTCGAGAGGCGCCGTGTGCTCATGGTCAGAGAGTGAGGAACCAGCAGGGGTGAGCTAGGCGGCTTGCGTTGGCCCTGGAGGCAGGTGGAACTGGGTAAGGCACTGGGAAAAGCATGCTCAGAGCCGCGTCTCCAAAAGGCCATGCGGGTGTGCACAGGATCTACTGGAGAGGGAAGAACTCGGGTATAACAGTCTCAGCCAGAGGGAGCGCCGGCCTTGACAGTGGGCGTTTTCCTAACTTCCTGCGTGGCCCTCAGAGCGCTCTGCTCATGCGGCGCTTCTCCAACGGAACTCACATGCCTGTAAGCAGAACAGAGTACAACTCGATTTCTCAAACTCCCTCCACCGGGCCTCCAGCTCCTAAAAGGGAGACCAGGCACCAAATACAGAACATGCCTGGAACATGGCTTGTACTCACAAATGTGTGGCCAAGTAAGCATGAGTGAGTGCATGGACGAGGGAATGCCTGCAGGGCACAGGTGCACAGGGAAGCAGAGATAAGAGGGGCATCCCAAGAGTAGAGCAGCTTAGAGATGCATGGCCAACCAAGTCTGGGTCTCTATGTGGACCCACCTGTCCCAGCAAGGCCTGGCAGAGTGCTACATGGGAGGAATCCGCTTTACGCATGTGCACGCGTCCCACATAAACCCCTCTGCAACAGGCTCATTTTCCTTACAGATGCGAGACTGGAGAACATCTCCCAACACCCACATTACTTTGAAGTAGATGAAACTCACACCAAGGTGGAATCAAGTCAAGGCTCATATTTAATTAGTGAACTCATTCTTTGTTAAAGGAATCCTTGATTAGTTTCAAGAATCCTCCTCTTCTCTTATTTTTTTTACAAAACAAAACACATTTGCGGGGTATGCAGCTCCCTGAAGAGATCCCAGGGAAAACTCCGGAAGTGTGAATGCTCACACCTCCCAGGACCCTCCGGGTTGGAAGCCCCGCCTGGCTGTGAGCCTCCCCGCCCCAGAGCACTGTGGTACTGCTTGCTCTCCTAACGCACTAGCAGAGTCGAAAGGCAGCACGCAGTTACGAATATCTTATTTAAATCTCATTGTTAAACCTTGTGTTTTTTTCTTTCCTCAACTAGATTTTAAGTTCTCGGAGGACAGAACGCATGTCTTGTGAGCTCTGATCCCTTTCGTATGGGCTCTCCATGTCCCTGACCAACAACCGAAGGGTGAAAACAGCCGTATCTGGCATTTGGATGGGTTACACTGCAGAGGACCAGGGCAGCTGCAAGGGCTGAGCTGTGTACCCAGTTTAGCTCTGGCGCCCCTCCAGCGGTGGATGGCTCCCAAGTCCATGGCCTCCACCCTCTCCCCTGCCCTCCCTGACTTGTCCTGTCTTCTCTCTGCCTCCCTCCATCCTTTCCTTCTGGTAAATCTCCTTCCACAACCTAGTTAAGTATCTAGTATGTGCCAGGCACTGGGCCTCGTACAAGCCAACGACCTCCTGGTGGATCCTTCCAGCCCTTCTTCCTCCCGTCCCTTTGGCAGTGCTTCCTGAGCTGGAGAGCCCGGGAAAGGGATGGGGTACCACACTATAGTCCACACACCCTCTAAGCACTTTGGGTCCTCTGTAAATCTCTCAGCCAGCCACACCTTTCTGAAAGATACTCCCCTTTCTGCCCAGTGAGGAGGGCCAGAGGGAGCAGTATTCTCATGGACCCCTCAGTGCCATGAATGCTCAGGGCCGCTGGGGGCGTGTAGGGTGAAACCAGAGAGGTCAAGAGCAACAAGCAGCAGGGGCTCCGACACCGGGTCTGTCTCCTGGGCGGAGGGCGGCCTGGTGGGAGGGTCCAGCAGGGGGCCTCCTAGCACAGGAAGGGCTGCTGCACCCGAGGGGTGAGGACTGGCTGGGCTGGGCCCTGAGGAACTACAGCTCCCAGGTTACCTTGTGACTCCCCACCCTCCCCGGCCCTCGCCCTCTGGAATCAACTACTGCTTCAGGTATTCGTGGCAAAAGGGAACAAATGCATAGTCAACGAGGTGAGGATTGGGAGCGTGGGAGTGTGGGACGCACGAGTGACGGTGTTAGCTGCTTTGCTGTTGTCAGGAAAGGGAAAAGAGATTCCACTGGCAGAGTGTGAAGGCATGGCTGAGAACCTCGTGGGCAAGCCCTGGGCCTCCCTGACCCTTCGTGCCGCTGGTGTCCTCCAGGGGTCTCCCAGGGGTGCCCTGGGGCCCGCGTCTGTTTCTATCACTGTACCTGGCACAGTGTCCTGTGATCTCTAATACCACTCTTTACTTTCCTCCGACCGTGGGCTGAGCATGTTGACGGCAAGGGCTGTGTCTTCATCTGAATTTCCCTGTCCCCAACGCACTGACCTCTGCCACCTTCCTCCTACCCTCTGGGCCCCTGTTTTGCATCTTCTTCCTTCCTCCCCATTTCCTGGAGGTAGTGTGTAGGGGCAGAGTAAGTGCCGGGCCCAGAGGCCTCCTATTCCAGCTCCCAACCTTGTGCTCTGAGTAACGATGCCAACGTGGAGGTTCTCGAGCTTGAATGGGCACTGGAATCACGGGGGAGAGGTGGCTTGTTTAAATACAGATGCCTGGCCTCCCACGCCTGGGTTTCTGATTCCGGAAGTCAGG
Source organism: Ursus americanus (assembly GCF_024610735.1). Taxonomy (NCBI): domain Eukaryota; kingdom Metazoa; phylum Chordata; class Mammalia; order Carnivora; family Ursidae; genus Ursus; species Ursus americanus. The sequence continues at coordinate 76,538,169 of NC_142134.1, read as the reverse complement.
GCCTGAGAATCTGCATTTTTACGAAGTTCCCACATGGTGCTGATGGATGCTGGTCCCAGGGCCACGCTCCAGGACCTGCCGACGTGACGCTCCTTCATCGCAGCGTCTTGCCATGAGCAGACTGGAGACTCACAGAAACAGAAAGCGAAATCCACGTGACCAGGCGACGCCGCAGAAAGCTGTGGTCACTTAGAACCCAGAAATGGACTCGACTTGAGGTTAGGCTCTGACTCCAAATCCAGCTGTCACCAGTGACTAGCTCCGTGACTGACCACACATGGAACCTTTCTCAGACTCTTTTCTCCTCTACAAAATGGGAATTAGAATAACTACTTCAGAGCAGTAGTGTGTGGATTCAATGCCAAAATTCCTATCGTGGTGGCTGGTGGGTGTCAGGCACTTAACTACGGATTCGAGTTTGGACTCGATCGGAAAACATCTATCACTATGTTTCCGTTTTCTGCACACGTGGGGACGCGGCACAGGATAGGAGTGGATATTGGGGATTCAGGCCGAGGAAGTCCATGGGGAGCTCTAGGATGCGTTCATATCAGTACTGTGGACGGGTCGTGGGTAGTGGCTGTGGATTGTGGCCCCGTGTTTTTCCTGGATCATCTCCTGGACCGCATCAGCTGGGTGGGGCCCCAGCACGCCGCCTCTGCGTGCGCGTGGTCTGTGGCCTGGAGGCGCATGCGTGTTTGTGTATGTGTGTGGGAGGGGGGTGGGGAGCCTGGGGGACAGCCCTCTGCACCTGTCGCGGGAGCTGACCCCTCACCTAACTAAGGGCTGGCAGTATCGAGGGCAGCTGCGTGGAGTTCCAGGGCTGTTTTAGATACCAGTAACGATATGGAAACGTCCACGGTTTACCATAGCACAGCCAACTCCTCCGCCTTGGGGAAGTTACTGATCTCTGCGTGCCTTCTTGTCTCCTATAAAAGGGAGATTGATAAGACTGGGATTGTAGGGATCTAGGGAGACTCTGCAAACAGCGCCCAGCACATGGTCACATGATGGTCACATGACCATTCAGTGACCATCAGCCACTGCTATTTATTGAGAACCTAGTGTGTTCCAGGCGTGCTACGGGATTTAATTCCTACACGCAGACACTGCATTACCTACAGGGGCCCGTGGGGGACAGGCAGCCTATCATTCGCTTTCAAATACCATTTCTAAAGTATATGAGGCGCTGAGATGGGACATGGGCTTGTCAGAGTGAGGTCACTCCGTGAGTGCCTGGGTCGGGTGACACGGAGACCCGGCGCCCCCAGGCTGGTTCTGTGCGCAGCCCCGCCTGCCCGCAGCACCCTCTCTCCCTCCTGGCCTCCAAATGCTGATAATTGTAATTTGTATGGAGAATGAATTCATCGGTTTAATAGTTCTTGAAGTTAGACAGTAGACCCAAATATGTAGTTTGCAGGCATTTTGATTTGATTTATATATCTCAAATACTAATTTATACTCATATAATACTTTCATTATAAAATACGCAGTGGTGTAGAGATTTGTATGCATATGGGATTTTTTTTTTAAAATTTGGGTTTATAAATGGTTTGGAACAGGTTGCAGAAACATCGTCTGTTGCTCTTTTTAATATATCTTGAGCATGCTATGACACATCCTGAAATAATTTGCTGCGGAAAAAAGCACTGCTCTTTCTCTCTCTCTCTATCTCTCTCAAATGTAGCTGTAAATATTACTTTGATGTATGTGATTGCTGCAACCATCTTTATTTGAAGGAAGGTTTCTAACCCTTCCAGCTCCCATCTCTTGCTATTGTCAAGAAATAAGAAAAACTGACTGAAAATGCATTATTCAAATGTATTTAATGTAAACATTGAACAAATCTGAGAACAGCCACAAATATTCCTTTGCTTAATGTGGTTTTGACAATATTTCAAATTTTCTGTTTTGCAGGCATTCATTTGCTCTTCTTAGGGAAAATAGTTCTTCAAGTAAATCTTAGGGTGCGAAGAACGCTCCAGTGCCTGGCACGTAGTAGGAACTGAACGGGCGTTTGGAGGCTGACCTGAGTTGAAGTGTGCTGGGATGCAAGGCGTGATATAACACGCTGGGACCCCCTTGCCAGCCTCTGCACAGAGAGACTGCTCTGGCAGGGCTCGGTGAGGGAGCTCTGGCTGGGTGCAGGGAGACCTACAGCCCGCTCTGGGCATCAGGGTGTTGCCCAGGGTCTGGCTGCTGGGCGGTGACAGAGCTGGATTGGGCTTCAGGGTTGGAATCTTGGCCTTTCACCAAGTTAGCCCCCATTCTGAGCTTTTAGACTTGGCTCTTAGCCCCTTGGCAGTAGGACTTTGTCTTTCATCTCTGCATATTCCCTGGCCTATGTGAGTCCGAATGTCATGACTGCTTAATAAATGTTTGCTCAGCTGAAGGACAAAGAGAAGAAACCACATAGACACACGGCTCCCTCTATTCTCCTTGCTCGTGAGACCTGGTGGTGGGCTTGTGGCCTGATGCATCTATGATCCATCATTTCAGTCGTTCACCAGCTGAGAATGGAAGTTTCCGTCTCAGTGGCTGTCTCTTTGGCTGTTCGGCCCCCTGGTGGGTGGTGGAGTTAGCCCTCCTTGGGAATGCTGTGGATGTCTTGGGGCTTCTCAACCTTTCCCTGCATCACACACACGCCGGCACTCCAACCTACACGAGTTTCTTTTCTTCTGAACCTTGGTCTCCATGTGACCTCTAAGGCCACTGGCAGCAATAAAATTCTATCACCTTAACCTCGCGTGGGTGTGGTGGTCAGCTTATTTGCCACAGACTCTAAATTTTCACTCCTCTATTAATAAACAAATAAATATTCTGACCTATTTTTCGGCAGACAGAGGTTCTGGAATTTCAAATCGCTGGATCCTTCTTTTGTTGTCCTTCTGTTGCCCCTGGGATGAAAGAAAATAGATTAGTCAGGAAATAGCGAGAAGCTGGGGAAAAAAAATTAATTAAGTGCATTCATTCATAGAAACAATCACCCAGTCAGATTTAAGTAATGAACATCTCACACGTAATTCCAAATCTCTCTTTGCATTTCCATTGGGGTTAAAAAAAAAATCTGTGTTTAAAGTAATTTAATTACTTTAAAAAAATATTTTTTTAATGTAAGAGCTTTATCAAGGGGTGGTAGTGTGGGGTGAAGAAGCACCCCAGTCAGGATGCAAACGTGGGCTGCTGCCCCATGTCAGAGGCTCACCGTGGCACCCTCCCTGAGCTGCGTCTCTGTGACATTGCTCTGTAAAATGAAGAGCATCATACCTTCACCTGTGGTTGATGGGAGGTGCCTGTGGGCCAGAGAATGTTCTAGATGCTTCCTGCGTTAGTTGAATTTGACCCCACGCTAGCACACAGGATCCAGTGTAGGAAGGAAGATTACTTAGCAATAGCAATTCAGATTCAAATAATATTTATTGGAATTCTATAATTTAGGTACTTTGCTATAGGATTTACTGTGAAAAGATTAAATTATTTTAAATTGAGTTAATTTGTTCACACTCACTATCTTCAACCATCACTATTATGCATCCCTCGTTCACTCAATTAGCCACATTTAATATGCTTCCATTTCTTTTGTAGGTATTTCGTGAGCTTCAGCAGACATTTCTCGGTAACACTTTTCCTCCGCAAATGCTCGGGGACAGCTACCTCCTTAGCTGGGCTGACCTCCTTGTCCTCCCGGTTCCCTCCACGTGGAGCAAACTTGCTGCTTCTTGGTCCTTGGACTCTCTCCACCCCACCCCAGGCCTCTTTCAGATTCTGTTTATCGTCTCCCGTCTCGCTCCTGCTTCTGAGCTCAGCACAGGTGCTGGTCCTCAGAGGAACCTTCCCCGCCCTCTGAGACTGGCTCCTTCACAGCACCTATCCGAGCTGTAATTTTCCTTTGGTCGTAACTTGCAGCTTGTGATCATGTCTGCGAAGCTGGCTAGAGGCTAGCTCAAGGTTAGCTCAAGGTTAGCTCAACGACCACGCCCCCAGGGCGGAGATGCGCGGGGCGGTGCTTGTGCGGGGCCGCGGTCAGCGCCTGGCCCGCAGCAGGCCCTCAGTGGACCCGCCCGTGCACACAGGGGTCGAGGACTCCGGGACATGCCTGTGGGTGACTGGAGACTGTCATCTAGGATTCTGCGTGCAGCCTACAGTGTGAGGGGGATAAATAAAGTTTAGTGAGGGGACCCTGGGTGGCTCAGTCCTTTAAGCCTCCAGGCTCAGGTCATGATCTCAGAGTCGTGAGACTGAGTCCTGCGTTGGGCTCCACACTGGGTGCAGAGCCTGCTTAAGATTCTCTGTCTCCCCCTCTACTTCTCTCTCCCTCTTCCTTTGCCCCTCCCCCTGCATGTGCGCGCTGTCTCTCTCAAATAAATAAATGTTAAAAAAATTTTTTTTAATATTTTTTATTATATTATGTTTAAAAAAAATTGAGTGTGGGGTGCCTGGGTGGCTCAGTTGGTTAAGCATCCAGCTCTTGGTTTTGGCTCAGGTCATGATCTCAGGGTCCTGGGATCCAGCCCCACGCTGGGTTTCCTGCTCAGCAGGGAGTCTGTTTTAAGGATGCTCTCCCTCTGTCCCTTCCCCTGCTCACACTTTCTCTGTCAAATAAATAAATAAATCTTAAAAAATTAAAATAAATTAAAAAAAATTTAGGGAGTCGTTCGGATATAGTTCGTCATTGTATAAATCAGCACAAAGAAAGATGAGGTGTTATTTTGTTATTTTTCATTTTATTTTTTTCATCATTTCATGATTTCAAAAATTAATTATTGCATTATATCATATATTTCATTGTTTTCTATTTATCTGGGTAAAGCTTGATTCATGCCTGCACCAGCACCCCGACTTTAAGTGCTTGACGTGGGCATCTCTTTCCTGCACCTTTGTGCCCCGTTATCCTCCAGCAGACACAGGCCCTTTCCCAGTGAGTGGCTGTGTTGCTCATACGGTTTCCAAACCAGCAGCCTGGGCACTAAGCTTGAGTCTTCTCTTTCCCACCCCCATCACCAACATCTCCATGCTCTGTTAGCAGATCTCCAGATGTCTCCTCTCCTGCCCCTTCTCCCTTGCTCTGTTCCGTCTTTGTTCTGCTCTCCTTATCTCGGGTCTAACTCCCAGCGTCAACCCCTTTCCTGCTTTCCTGGTGTCCCGGCTCCAATCCACCCATTGAAATGCAGCAGGAATGGCCTTTCTAATTAGCAGGATATTATCAAGTCACCTGCCTGCTTGAAAATCCACACCACTTTCCCTTTCTGGGGGACAAAATCCAGACTCAATCCCATGATAGCCGGGATGCTTGCCTCAGTGGGCTTGAACACCATTTCTGTGGTCTGTGTCTCGGTTCCCTCCCATTCCGACCCCCTGCCAGGGCCCCACACTGTCCTCTCTGGGCCCTACCTTTGCATGCTCCCACATCACTGATTAGATTTTTCTTTGGCCTCCTCTCCATCTGCCAAAAACCTTTCCATTCTTCAGAGTCTAGTTCCAGTTGTAGTTTCCCATGAGTTCTGTGCTGCTTACTCTTTAGGACTTTTGATATATCTCTGTTTTACTGTTTGCTCATTTGTTCCTGGATCTGTTCATTCATTCACTCAAGGAACAGAGATCAGACCTACTCTGTACCAGGCTGAATGTCACGCAGTGGGATGCAGTTGTTAAAGAAGACGGTTGGAGTCTGCCTCGCGAATCTTACTGTTTTGGGGGAGATGGGCCATAAACAAGTAAACAAACGATCTTTTCTTTTTTTTTTCTTAATCATAGTGCCTTGTATGTGCCTGTTCATGCATTCCCCTGGACTAGCAGCTGACAGTACAGCCATATCCTGGGAATTGTTTCTCTCCCAGCACCCTGGCTACCCAACCCCAGGAATGTTTGTAAGATACAGAATAGATGCGTTAATGAAGAATCGACAAATGGCCTGCCCATTTGGGCTCATCCACAGAAGTGAGCTGTGCCCTTCATGGGCCAAACACTGTGGGTCTCTGGGCTACCAGGGAAATCCTGACCTGTCCTCGCACAGAGAAGGAGGCCCTAGGTTTCATTCTCTCATGTCAGAGCATTTGTGTGCTCTGACAGCCCATGTAACGTTCGCCTACATGGCTTTAACTAGTCCCATTGTAGGAGAATGGGAAAGATTCTGAGAATTTCCTCAACTTCTTTCTAGATACCTTAAGAACCCAATATCCTGGAAGCTACCTTTACTTTTCTAGATAATTTGCTTTTGAATTTTTAACTTTAAGAAGAAAGTTGAATTCAAAGTCTTTTTCTATTTGATGTTGACAGCAGCTCTCAGCAGTAGATGGGCAGGTCTCCTTCTCAGCTCCAAGATTCAGAGGAGGACACAGGGGGCCTGCGAGCAGAGGGGGTTTGGCTAGCGTGACCAGGCTGGTTGCAGGCCAGGGCTCTGACACCTGGCCAGGTGCCTGTCAGATGTGCCTTAGGGAACCAGGAGCCAGTGACCGCCAGAAGCTCAGGGCCAGACCCCTCTGAAAACCACTGGGGAACAGAGAGAAAATGGGCCAGAGGAGGAGCTCCTCCTCCTTCAACAGATTATGTAAGGAATGTATTAATGAGGTTGGCAAATAAATAGCCATTTTCCTGGATAGTAAGTAGTTAGAGTCTATTTGCTTTGGAAATACATGGAAAGAGCAGAGATTAGAAATCAAAGTGGTTCCCTCCCCATTTCCTACTCCCTCCCAGTTATTTGGCTTTGGATTTGTTTGCTAATCTCAAGGAAAAACCGAAATGTCCAACTCCCCAGTTTTACCCCCTACCAGGTTTCTCTATTTTAAATCATTCTTTAGGGTTCCAGTTTTTAGAGACACATTTTTTTTTAATGTACAACGTTGAAAGAATCATAAAGTTTCAGTCTGTCACAGAAAATGTGATTAAGAATGTTAATCATCATGGGTCAAGATTATTTGCTTTGCATTAAATCGAGATCTGACCTTGGAAGGGCCAGCATTCCCAAGTTGGCCATTGCCTCTGTGAGCCTGGGGGTCGCAGTTCTGTTTACTACAGCTGTGTAAGTAGATACGCATCATTTTACAAGGCCTCAAACGTTTGGGACCAGCTGCCCTTCCGGTGGGCCACTCAGCCTGTCCCACCCGTGTCATAAAGTGAACCACATCAGCATTTTTAAACTGCTGCTCTATTCCTCGTCATTGATCCTACTCAAGTGCCCACCAGGGAAGCAACACGAATTAATTTATTGCTCAGACAACTCAGCACATCCTGGAAAAGTGAGAAATGCCACTGGCTTGTGGGGAAACTGAGGCACAGAGAGCCAGGAGGTGAGCCAGTGAATTGTTCTTCCAAACATCTCACATCCTGCTGAAAAAGAGCAAGAACACATCACCCCGCACCGTCTAGCCTCTCTTCTTCTTCTTTTTTTTTATTTTATAATAATTTTGTGATATGTTATGTTAGTCACCATACAGTATATCCTTAGTTTTTGATGTAGTGCTCCATGATTCATCGTTTCCGTACAACACCCAGTGCTCCATGCAGTACGTGCCCTCCTTACTACCCATCACCGGCCTACCCAGTCAGCCTCTCTTCTTGATTATCCTCCCGGCACTTGAGGTTCAATACTTTCTGGCCATCTTTGATTTTCTTCTCTTCTACAGCTCCCTCCTGCATGGTCAGTTAACAAAACCCATCTGGTATCCTTTTGCACCCCTCCTTTTGTTTTCTTGCTCCCTCCTTTTTTATCTATATCTACCTTCTGTTATTCCCATTGCTTTCTGGGTAGACCTAATCTACCCGATAGTTTAGAATTGGAGGACTAGTTCCGTGGTGGGATCAATAGATACCTGCCGTGGTGGGTTGAGGGGTGTCTACCAGGAGATATGTGTGGGAATGTGACTATGAATGTGACTACATTTGGAAAAAGGTTCTTTGAGAATGTAATCCTGCTAAGGGTCTTGAGATGGGATCGTCCTGGGTAAAGGCGGGCCCTAAAACCAAGACAAGTCCTTTTGAGAAGAGAGAAGAGAACATGGAGGAAGGCTGTGTAAAGACCCACATGAAGATGGAGGCAGAGACTGGAGCCATATGGCCATGGAGACACCCAAGGCTGGAGGAGGTGAGGAAGTAGTCTCTTCCAGAGTTTTCAGAGGGAGCACAGCCAAGCTGACACCTTGATTTTAGACTTTTGAGCTCCAGAACTGTGGGAGAATAAGTTTATGTTGTTTTAAGCCACCAGTTTATGGTAATTTGTGACGGCAGCCCTAGGAAACTAAACAGGAACATTAACTTGTCCCAAGGACAGAAAATAAATTAGACCCAAATCCAGATCAAGGCAAAACAATAGGTGCAATGATCAAACAAACAAATAACAACAATGAAAAAAACATATATGATCTAGAAGGAAAAAGAAGGAAGAAACTGGTTAAATCTTTAAGTGAGGAGGTAGTCGGGGGCAGCCTCCCCAAAGTGATGAGCGAGGACCTATAGGTCCAGACAGATGACAGCATGAGCTGGGAGGTGGAGAGGAAGGTGGGACAACCTAATTTGAGAGTTAAAGACACCTGCCTCAATCTTTCCTGGTCATTCCCCTCAAATTTCTCACCTTCTCCTGTACTCCCAGCTACACCAATATGGCGGGTGCAGTTTGACTGACCCAGAAAAAGCACCACCATTTTTTCTGCTGTGAAACTACACTTCTCTTCATGAACTTTCAGATCAAGTGCAGCTTTTTCAGGAGCTTCCCATTCTATACATTCACAAGGATCTCGCAGACTCCTGAGAGATCACACAAATTGTTCTTAAGTCATAATTCTCCTTCAATGACTTGTGCAGCTGGATTGTTGACTCCAAGATCATGAGTGGTAATAATGGATAACATTATATAATGATGATAATGACAACTCAAAACTTACATGGGATTTACAGCTTACTGGCTATTGTTTGGCATTTCACACATATTAATCCATGGAATCCTCGCAGCACCCTGTGAGACCAGTCCCACTCTATCCCCAGCTCTATTGGATTTCTTCATCTTGTGTTTAACTCATACTCTATCTCCTCAGGAATTGATGCATGTTGGGATCCTGAGGACATAGGCCCTGAAATGGAATCATGCAAGAAGTGCATTAGGGTGAGCTCCTGGGATCAGCCCCCAAGGAAGGAAAGAAAAGGAGCGGATTGACAGGGGGAGGATGTGGGCTGTGCTCTGAGGCTGTCATGATGGCCCTTCACCATTGTCCCGAGCTGTGGTAGGACGGCTGGGCTTTTGCGCCCCTGGTGGACCAGTCAGTGGATGTGAGCTGTCCCAGGTAAGGCAAATCCAACCAAGGCAATTCCCAAAGAAGGTTGAGGGGGACCTAGGTGGAAACTCACAAAGTCTAGTACAAAATCACACTGGATTCTGACTCTTTAGTGAGTCTGAGTTCTCAAAGTCAAAATGGGCCTTGGCTTTATTTTTCAGTAGGAGAGAAAGGAAACTGGAAGGAAGTCTAGGGACAAAGCAAAATTATTCCAAGGGCAGTTGTCCCCTGGGAAGGAGACTATCAGGTCAGAGAGGTGCCAGTATCCACAAAGGTAATGTGGTGTGGACACAGAGTTAAGAGTACACACCTGGGGGGGGGGGCACCTGGGTGGCTCAGTCAGTTAAGTGTCCAACTCTTGATTTCAGGGTCATGATCTTAGGGTTGTGGGATCAAGCTCTGTGTTGGGCTCCATGCTTGGCTGGGAGTCTGCTTGAGGATTCTCTCTCTCCCTCTACCCTCCCCCTAAAATAAATAAATAACTCTTAAAAAAAAAGAGCACACATTTGTACTTGATCTGGATTTGAATCCAGTTCTGCTAGCTGACTGAGTCACTGATTTATCTCATCATCCCCATTTTACACACAAGGAAGGACAGAGTTATAGTGCCTCCCTCACCTATTTTTTTTACAATAATTTTTTATTATGTTAGTCACCATACAGTATATCCTTAGTTTTTGATGTAAAGTTCCATGATTCATTATTTGCGTATAACACCCAGCGCACCATGCAATATGTGCCCTCCTTAATACCCATCACCGGCCTATCCCCATCACCACCCCCCTCCCCTCTGAAGCCCTCAGTTTGTTTCCCAGAGTCCATAGTCTCTCATGGTTCATTCCCCCTTCTGTTTAACCCCCCCCCTTCATTCTTCCCTTCCTTCTCCTACCAATCTTCCTGCTATTTCTTATGTTCCATAAATGAGTGAAACCATATGATAATTTTCTTTCTCTGCTTGACTTATTTCACTTAGCATAATCTCCTCCAGTCCCGTCGATGTTGCTGCAAATGTTGGGTAATCTTAACTCTGTGTCCACACCACATTACCTTTGTGGATACTGGCACCTCTCTGACCTGACAGTTGGGTTCTTTCTGATGGCTGAGTAATATTCCATTGTATATATGGACCACATCTTCTTAATCCAGGGCATCCAGGGCATCTCGGCATCTCGGCTCCTTCCACAATTTAGCTATTGTGGACAATGCTGCTATGAACATGGTACCTCCCTCACCTATTAACTGCACATTAGTGGTCATTTTTCTTATCTAGGACCTGATTCTCACTCAGGATGACCAAAGATTACCAGAGGTGAACAACCAGTAACATTGAGAAGGGCAGTTGATAATTAAAATATTTTACCCAGGTCAAAAGGGTGGGTTACTTGATTAGAGAGATACAAAGTCCTGACATTAAATATTACCTGATTTGTTTGTTTGACTGTAGGTTGTTTCTTTTTTGTTTTCTGATTTTTCTTTTGAGAACAACTGGCATGTGATCATTATTTCATATGGCTGAGATACCAACATAGAACTCTCCTTCACTTCGGAAGAGTGAGAAGCATCAGCTAGAAAAAGTGGAGACCTACTGCTGATAGGGACTTTACACGAAGTAAAATTAAGCTGTTCAATCACTTCGATCCTTTTCCATCCATTTGCTGTGGCTGCTTGGGTGTACTGGGTGGTCATCCATGAGGATCCGATCTAACCTAAATGCTGCTTCCTTGGCAGTGAGTTAATTGCCCAATATTTTCCCCGGTAAATAGAACATTGGATTCCAACATGTCCTTTTTTTTTTTTTAAGCAGGAAATTCAACTTCATTATCTAATCCAATACTTCATAGGCGTTAGAGGTTATGTCATTAGCCTTAACTCTAGAATTTTCTTGCTGTGTCTGGTGAATGGCTTTGAATGCTCCAGTGAAGTTCTGCAGAGCATATAGTTTAAGAGCAGGTCATATCTGTCCATGTGATATGATCTCTTTGGCTAAGTCAGTTTCTGCCACTCCACCTCCAAGTATAAGACATTTGTTCCTCTTGAGTACTTTGAAAATATTGACACCATAACACCATAATATTGCTTTCCCTATGTTGTCATCAGGTTGGCTGTGGAGCCCTGGAACACTTCTGTAGAAATAACATTGTGTTGTTGTTTTTCTCAGCCTCTAAGAGATGAACACCATACAATGGCATGGGTCTTCAATGACTGGAGGAGTTGATCTAGAAAGGGTGGTGGCACCAGTTGTTTTATAGGGCCTCCTGGGATCCCAGTTTGAGTCCAGCCCAACCAACATGACCTCATATTCATTTGCACAGTCTTTCAAGAGCCATGGACTCCACCATGCTATGTGTTATTCCTACTTTGTACCAGCATCACCATGAACTTTAATTCGGGCATCCATGAGATTTCCTTCTCTTTTACACAATCCGTGAGACTTTCTACTTCCTTATAAAATCCACGGGATTTTTTTTCTTCCTTATAAGTCCACGGGATTGTTTTCTATCCTATACGATTTATCAATTCTTCTATGATTATCAGTTCTGTTCCCTTAGTTCCTGTTGTCATGCCCTCAGAAGGATAAGAATGCACCTGCTATTTTAGCGTCTTTAGAGATGTTATGTCACCTTTGGTTTCCATCCTTAAAAATGCGCCATACTGCGTTAGTTATCAATACTATCACAAACTTAGCAGCTTAATCAACACATGTTTATTATTTCACAGTTTTTGTGGATCAGGAACGTGGGCATGGCTTTGCTGGTCCTTTGTTTTAGGGTCTTTTTGTGGCTTCAAAGTATCAGCCAGGGTTGGAAAACTCCATTGCTCCTAAGTACATGTGATTGTTGGCGGGAGTCAGTTCTTGACGCCTGCTGGGCTGGGGGCCTCAGGTCCTTGGTGTTTGTTGTCTAGAGGCTGCCCTCAGTTCGTTGCCATGTGGACCTCCCTAACATGCCACTTGCCTCATCAAAGCATGCCGATCAAGAAGACAGGAGGAAGTTGCAATCTTAGGTAACATAATCACAGAAATGACAACCAATTTTTTTGAACCACAGGCCTTGTTCGCACTTCAGAGGAGGGGATTACACAGGGAGGAACATGAGTGCCAGGAGCTAGATAATCGGGGGAGGGTGCATTTTAGTATCTGTCTGCCACACGTATTGTCTACTCAATGTGGAACCATGACTACAGATGACACTTTTGTAACGTCTAGAAGGGTTTTTTGCAAACCTAAAAACCAAATCAGCTCAAATCTTTCTGCAGCCTATTTTATAACTTTCTATGACCTCTGAAAATGTCAGGCCAATTTTTGAAGGTTTTTCAGCTAATTACAGAAAGCTTCAGCCAAGACCAGAATAAACTGGTTCTCCAACTCTTTTGCGCAGGAGAAGCCATTGCAATAGTTTTTTGTAGCAGGATGCGGTGCTTCTAACTCCCTTAAAATAGACACCACATCAGTTGTCACAACTTTTCCAAGTGAGCAATGCCCGTTTTGTTTCCTCCACTTGGTCCCTAAGCTGTGTGGGTGGTATGGGCAAACTTCCTTCAAGTGGTGTGTTCCCGTACACGGTGTTTTCCTAAACCCAGGAAATGCTCTCCCTGAGCATCTGGAAAAGCTCAGTTCTCGGGAGCTTGTGCCATAACCTAGATGGTGGATATCATTTTGTGCTTCACTGCTGAACCCAGAAAAGCCGAACGGCATGCACAACGTTTTTACCGCACTTTTTTTTTTTTAATTTTGAGCTTGAATATATTTACATAGGGCCTATACCCTCAAGCTCATGAAGCCCACCGTTCATCCCGACTACCTTACACTGTCCTACATGCTGACTGGCCCCCGAGGATTTGAGCTGGTGACCCTTTCCAGAGGAATTTGAGAGGGAAGTCCACTCAGTAATGAGTTGACTATAAAGAGATGTTTTAATTGCTATCCCTCACATACTCACACCTTTATAATGGTTAATTTTATGTGTCAGCTTGGCTAGGCTCTGATGCCCAGTTGTCTGGTCAAACAATAGATGTTGTTGAGAAGGTATTTCTCAGATGTGATTAACATTTCCTTCTCTCTTCTTTCTTTCTCTTTCTTTCTTTCTTTCTTTCTTTCTTTCTTTCTTTCTTTCTTTCTTGAGAGATAGGCAGAGAGAGAGAGAGAGTATGTGCACTACTGGGGGAGGGAGGGGCTGAGGGAGAGGGAAAGAGAGAATCTTAAGCAGGCTCCATGCTCAGTGTGGAGCCTGACACGGGCTGGATCTCACAACCCTGAGATCATGACCTGAGCTGAAACCAAGAGCTGGGATGCTTAACCAACTGAGCCACCCAGGTATCCCAGATGTGATTAACATTTAAGTCAGTGGACTTTGAGTAAAGCAGATGAGCTTCCATAATGTGGGTGGGCCTCACAAATCAGTTGAAGGCCTTAAGAGCCAAGACTGAGGTTTTCTGAAGAAGAGGGAATTCTGACTCAAGATGGCAACATGGAAACCCTGCCTGAGTTTCCAGCCTCTGCCCTGCAGAATTTGGATCCACGATTGCAATACAACTCTTATATGAGTTTCCAGCCTGCTGGCCTGCCGTATAGATTTCAGACTTGCTAGCTCCCACAATTGTATGGGCCAAGTTCTTAAAATAAATCTCTCTCTGTATATATGTATGTATTCTTTTGGTTCTGTTCCCTGGAGAACCCTGACTAATATACTTCTTAAACATTTAGTCATTGGGAACTGTCTCTCAACACACAGGGAAGAAAGACTATGTAATTAACAGGTAGTAGGTGTGTACCATGTGCCAGATACTGCTGCAGGTGATCTAATTTAATCCTCACAACAGACCTTCATATTAGATGAGGGCAATTCATGTTGTCCTCATTTTACAGATGATGAGACAAAGACGCAGGGCTCCAGTCAATGAGGTTCCATAGTTAGACAAATCTTGATGTAAAACCTGTTCCTTCACTGAATGGACTCCACGTGTAATAGACTCCACTGTATGCCACAGCAAGAGTCTGATGAACAGGGGAAAGATATGCACACAGGAGACTTTTTGTCCTGAAGGATCCTTCTAGGGCTCAGCAAGGTTTTGAGCTGGTTTCTGCTGAAGAGAGCTAGGGGCAGGGCCATGGGAGAAGTTCCTGTCTGGTTGCCATGGCCCCACCATGGGATGTTCTCTTTCCCTCCATGCCCAAGTCACACTGGAGTTTGAGCTGCCAGTGAGGACACAATGGGAGCCTTTGTCTATGGGACATGGCCTCATTACCCATCTGGATTGTCGCAGTGAAACCAGGCCTAGATAGCCCATCGGAAGCTACATTTGCTGGGAGGCAAACGCTGCTGATGAGGCATGATTTTAACCCCTGCTCAAAGACAAGAATGCAGCAAGGTACGCCCTGAGTCTCCAGACCCCAGGAGATCACAATGCAAGGACTCTGGAGGCTGTTCCTGCCTTGCCTGATACTACATGCATAGCAGAAAGTGAGGGAAATGGCCCAGATACAGGACAGACTTACATTCTGAAGCAGTTTCAGGTTTTAGGGAATTGCCTGGAGGGTTCTGTTTGTCTTGTCCAATGTCTCCTATCTGTTGTGTTTATAGCTACAATCCTGGACAGTGATTCTGGTGACAGCCAGCTGGAGGCGAAGGGGAGCTTGGCTGCCTAACTTCAGGGTTAGAGTTAGGGTTTGAGTCCCAACTACTTTACTGCCTCATCATATTGTCTCACCGACACCACTTAACCACCCTGGGCCCATGATGGTTGCATGGCGCAGGAATAAAATCAGGGTAGGACGGGTTGGTGTGTCCACGATGCACCATCACTAAATGTATCCTGAGCATTTTCTTGTCTCTGCATTAAACAGCGGTGAATCAGAGTCCTGATTCACAAACAGCTGGAAGTCTAGTGGCAGAGTCTTAAAAACCATGTCATAAGTGGGCTGTGAATATGCACCAGGCCTTACGTGGCTTAGAAGGATGACTTAACTCATGGGTCCCATGCTCACTGAAACCCCCCTGCAAGAGCTCCTTGATTGATCTCCTCAACATCAACCCCTTTCTCCACAAGGAGCCCCTACAATTTTGTCTCAGCTATCATTTCAACTCGGCAGTTTTGTTTTACAAACCTACATTTCAGATAAACTGAGCCTCCTGATTGGCCAAAATAGCTCTCGTCGAGATTCTCTTTGTTCGTGTGGTCTTCTTTGCCTGTGATTCATTTCCCTGTCTTCCTCTTCTCCTTTTGCACGTGCACAACTTCAGCATCTCTTATTCTTCTGGGCCCAGCACAGGCGCCATCTTTTCCAATCATGATTTGAAAATGTGTCTAGGAAGAGACACCTGGATGGCTCAGTCGGTTAGGCATCCAGCTCTTGGTTTCAGCTCAGGTCATGCATGATCTCATGCGTAGTGAGGCTGAGCCCTGTGTAGGGCTCCTGCTCAGTGGGGAGTCTGCTTGAAGATTCTCTCCCTCTGCCCCTCCCCCCACTCTTGCACACAAGCATTGTCTCTCTTTCTCTCAAATAAATAAATACATCTTTAAAAAATGTGTCTAGGAAGATGTCCCATGTCCCTCTGTGAGTTTGAATGGGCTTGCTCTCTGCCTTAGTGCATGATAGCCATGTTTTCCAAGCCCCCACACCTGTTCTGGACCGAAGCCGTCTCCTCCTGCATCCTCATTGAGAGCTCCTGAGAGGCTCTGTCTCACGGTTGCGGGAACAAAGTCCTCTCAGACTCAAGTCTTTACTGACTGAATTGAAATTGGGAAGCAGACCCTGGTGAATTCCATAATGCTACTGTGTGCTGGGGATTGTATTAGGCCTGGGGACATAGGTGGACAAGACACAGAAAGTCCTACCCTTGTGAAGCTGGCAGCCACATGAATGAAACCAAGCCGGTGAGCAAGGAGCCCATCCCTCCGCCTTTCTTTTACCCACGGCTTCCTATCGTTGTTTAGTCCTGATTTGAACGACTACACGATTTCAGCACAGTGCACCTGGTTCTGACCTGATGTTTCTTTTGTTCACAGATTTGACTAACTGCTGGATTTATACCTGGTCAAGAGGTGGCCCCTTTTGAACCTTCTTGCTCCTGGGATCCACTTGGGCTATATTCCGTCCTCTAGCTTCCCCTGACTCAAGAGAGAGGCTCTGGGTTCTCTGTGGAAATGGACCAGGCTTGGATTTTCAGAGATTGCCACCTGCATGGTCATCACTGGTGTGCACATCTCCTACCAAAACTCTGAGTTTTTGTCACACCCCCACCCCAGACATACACACAAAGAATAGCAGCAGAGGAGATATTTGTGCATGAGAAGACCTGTAGACAGAGACAGGACTCTCTTGAGGGAATTACCCATTCTTGTTTATTAAGGCAGAAAATGGACTCAGAATATTCCAGAAGGGACCAGCTCTGTCTATGGGTTGCAGAGGCCGAGGGGAGGGTGGTGTCTGAATTTAGCTCCTTCCTTTTCCAGAGTTTTAGCCTTGAAGGTTTTCAGAGCGTGAGACTGAATGGAAAGATAGATATCATCCCCTTGAACCTGTTAATCTTACAAATGGGGGAAGTTGGACTCAGAAAAGTGGAATGATCTGCCCAGGTTACCCAGATGCTGACCGAGAAGGCTCCAGCTCAGCTCCTGGCTCCACCAGTGGTGCTCGAGGTTGCTGCCCCAGTGCTTGTCCTTCTAATTAAACCTCATTGTGTGTCTCGTAAATAATTTCTCCTCATTTTCTTTTTAATCTTCTTGAGGAAATAAAGAAAGACAAAAGAAAGATAATCTAATTTAGAACATAAGACAGTAATCCTGAATCCTTTATGTCCAGTTTTCAAGAAAACCCACAGAACCTTATTCCCATTTGCTTTTTTTTGTTTAAATTTTGATTCAGCAAAAGGAAACAAATGAACCAAGAAAAATAGAAGTCTTACAGATCAGCTTTTCAAATGCGTTCTCTCTTTCTCTCTCTTTTTTTCTTCAGTCTTGACTGTCAGGGGACGTAGCTTCTAATGGATCATCAGGGTATGTAATGAGCAAATACAATAACAACAGTGAATTACCCTTTTTATACATCCAAAGATGTATTCATAGTGGAATTTAATTTATAGATGGCCATGCCTGAAAGATTCTGGATGTGGATAGAAAATGATTTGAGAAGAGCAATACGTGTATTTTTTAAAAATCCTTCAAAACAAAGGCTTGATTTGTGCCTGGTTACTCTACACCCGATGAAAACTCAAGAGGAAAGGGGACATAGCTGACATTCTACATCTGCAGAGATACCAGGGAGGGGCCTCCTGCTTACGGGGCAGGAGGGGCTTCTAGAGGATGTGGTCCCTCAAGAGAATATGCTTTCCTCCATTTCCCAGCCCAGCACATTCTGACTCCAGAAGGTCCGAAGAAAAGAAGGGAAACCAAGATGGGAAAGGGAAATAAGAGGGGAAAGGGAAGATTCTAGAAGATGCCAGCTCCTGGGCTGGACTCCAGCCTCCCTCCTGTGGGACGCTGCCGCATGGTTGGCAGCAATATTTCCCCTCCAGTCCCACCCTATCTCACTTTTCCCCATCCATCTGCCATGTTGTGGCCAGGCCTCTTACTGTGCTTATGGTCCATGTCCCAAATGTGGAACACAGGCCTTCCATGGTCTCTCTGACACTTCCAACAGCTAGCTTTCTGCTTCTCCCACTTTGCACCCTAATGGTGGCCATGATGAGCCATGGCCTGTCCTTGCATGGGGCTGGTTGGAGTATGCTACGAGAATTAAATGAGACAATGCATGTGAAATGCTTGCAACAGGACTTGGAATACAATATGTCCTCAATAGATATCTGAGCTGGAAATCTTTATCAGAGTTAATCCAACAATACTCTTTTAGTGCACATTATGGGCTAAGAATTGCTCTCATGCATGGGATATGTCAGTGAACAAAGCTAAGATTCCTACCTCCCAGAGAACAAGGCATAAAAGGTTCTCTGTCCTGGGGAAAGAGAAGGTAAGCAACCACAACAGGTAGAAACATGCATGGGCAGGTCACAGCATGGCCAGGGTTGGCCTTGCTGAGAAGGTGAGAGCCAGGAGAGGACACTATGGGGAGTCAGCTGTGGGGTATCCACAGGAAGAACATCTAGGCCCCCAGGGGCAGTGGGGGTGACAGCCTGAAGGCAGCAACATAGCTAAGCAGTTGGGTCAAGATGAGGAGGCCAGCATGGCTGAACAGGAGTGAGCGCGGGGGGTGGATTGGGAAGACATCCAAGAGTGCCTGCCCTTGGGGGAGTGAGGGCAAATGGGGTAAAGTCCTAGTCATTGAGAGATCTCACGCTTAAGCTCCAAGAAAAGTGAAGCCATGGCAGGGTCTCGGACAGAAGAACAAGTGGTGTCAAGTATGTTTCTGTAGGGTCTACCGACTGCTGGGTGGAGAATAGAGGGACTGTTGGCAGATTAGGTGAAAGTGGGGAGACCTCTGGGGAAGTGATTGCAGTGACCCAGACAGAAACCGATGCTAGCTGAGACCTGGGACCATGGAGATGGCGGGGCAGTGGGGGACCAGAGAGATGTCATCACTTTCATAGCGACGGCCGAGACTCTGTGGCATTCTCCCACATCGCCTCTCCCAACCCTATCCAAGGAGTTAATCTCTCCTTAACCTTGATTGTTCCCTTGGAAACCATTCAAAAAGCAAGCATCCCAGCATTTCATGTGTTTCCCTATTCCATTTTGCATTGTTGTTCTAACCACTTGGCTTCGTCTCTGACGGCCTCCTGGAGATATTCCGTCCTGGAGCACAGGGCAAGTTGTGCTTAGGATTCCAGTGGAAGCAGGTGGGGGCCCGGGGAGCTCTCAGTGGTGACCACCACACTGGCTGGAGAAGAGAGGAAACGCTAGTGGTTCTCACTCAGCCTTTGCCTCATGGTGTGCTTGCTATCTCCAGCCCTTCATTTCTCCAGCCTTAAGACGTCAGTAATGGAGGAGGCCTTCCACATCAGACCCGCAGGGGGTGGGAGAAGGTGAGGGGGGGCTACCAGGGGCTATTGGTGGTGTGTTGGAGTGCCTTCACACTGCACAGCGGGGCTGATTGTTAACCATGGCAGGAATTTGAGAGCCAGTTGGTAAATGACTTGTTAAAAATTAAATTATAAACAATTATAATTGAATAAATTACAGTAAAAGCAGAGGTAATAAATACCAAAACACATCCCTTCCTAATTATTTTGCTACATTTGCTATCACCTGTGGTTTGATGCTATTCACACCAATGTATCCATCTGGTGGAAACATGTACATTCTTCCCAATTCTGCGTTTAGTGACCTCAGGTTGGTTTTGACTTTGGCCACTGTGGGAGCATCTCCACTACAGAACGTGGCACCTGCTGTAAGTCAGGGTTTGCTTACTGCTTTGTTGATAGACTAACTCAAAATGATGGGGAAATGTTAATAAAACAGGTTTAATTTAAGTGTGTCATGTCCGTGGTGGCTGGGTGGCTCAGTGGATTAAGCTTCTGACTTCAGCTCAGGTCGTGATCTCAGGGTCCTGGGATCGAGCCCTGCAGTCAGGCTCTATGCTCAGCAGGAAGCCTGCTTGTCCTTCTCCCTCTGCCTGCCTCACCCCACTCATGCTGTCTCTCTTTCTCAAATAAATAAATAAATAAAATCTTCAAAAAAAAAGTATGTCATGTCTGTAGCTGGAATATTGTGAATACACCGAAATTGAGGAGATATTTTTCCAGTATTCAAAACTGTTTTCCGACACAGCAAAGAAGTTGCTCACATCACTGACAAGCGAAGTTCTGGAAGATTTCTTTGTTGTTTCCCCTCTGTTTTACTCATTCATGTCAAGGAAGACTTCAGTCAATATTTATGTGAGAGCTGTACTCATTTGTGAATTGCAACCATAGGTTGGTTAGGGATATGAGAGTTCAACAAAAATCAGTGAAATCATTCTGTGAGAATCAATTGGTGCTACAGAAATTCACAATAACAGTGCTGTGTATTTCATTATTATTCGTAAATTGCATACTATACGTTCTATGTATCAGCAACGTTTATAGCAAATTGCATGCATTTATCCCCCCCCCCCCAGCTCAGGAGCTGTTTGTTAAACATTTACTGAACTTTACCAGAAGGATAACCGTTTACAGTGTCCTATGGAAGAACGAGCTCAGCTTCGGGGCCAGAAATAGCTGGCAGCTAGCACACCTGTGATTAGACTCTGGGTTTCTGGCCCAAGGCAATGATTAGACTGCTCTGAACCACGTATTTCTTATCTCTAAAGTGGCAACAATGGTAATGTCTTAGTAGGTGTGATGTGGGGCTGGGTGCCCAGTAGAAGCTAATTCTATTCTCCTTTCAAGTATAGGAACACAAAAGGAACAAAATCCCACAGACCTGTACGGCCTTCCTCCCCTCCCTGTCCCAAGTCCCAAAGTGTATGTAAATCAGTGGGCCTCCTTATCCCCTCAAAAACATGCTGATGACTTCACTGCTTGCCTGCCTGCACCCAGGATCAACTCCAGCATCTCTCCTTTGTAGCTGGAGGAGCTCTAAGCCCCGGGCAGTTCCAAGTTCAAATAGCCCCTTCTCTTTTAGCCACTGGAAAGGAATTCTTTGTCAACAGGATTGATGTGAGGGGAAGAGGAGAGCAGATCCACAGCCCTCCTGAACGACAATGACAACGTGATGAGTGAGTATAATGATGGGCTTCTCTCATCACTGCGCTGCAAGCTGATGAAGGACGAGGGTATTCCTCATCGAAATTACTTCCCTACTCGCTTCTTGTTCTGTGCTAGGCACTGAGTAGGTACCCAAACTCTCCAGTAAATTAAATTCTAATTAGACAATAGTTAATATTTTCCCAGAGCATTAAAGATAAAGACTTTAGTGATTAATGAGCCAAGACTACTGTCTGAAGCGTAGGGCTTGATTTCCCTGTAACCTTTCTTACTCCTCTGACAGGTTCCCTTTGGGTTTGAACCCTTCGCATCTCTTCCACTATGTGTGTAACCAGGAGAGAAAGAGCAGTTTCGGTTTTTGTTTCTGTTTTTTGTTTTTCATCCTGGGCTGTAAGGAGGTAGGGAGACGGGGTGAGCGGGGTACGGTCCTCGTGTTAGAATCACCGGCCTTTTACTTGTGAAGGGAAGAGCAAATGAGCTTACACAGAAGAACCAAGATTCTGGAGGCATTTTCTTACAAATGTAAACACCGAGGTACCGAATGACCCTGCAAGCCCACAGTTAGGTATCTACCCAGAGAAGTGAAGACAGCCTGACGAAGACTGGTACAGGGATGCTTTTAGCAGTGTTACTCCCGAGCATCCAGAACAGAAAACAAGCTCAGTGTCCACTGGGGGGGGGTCAGTGGACAGATGACATGCGGTATTATTCACACAACGGGATACTATTTAGCAATAAAAAAGAGTGAACTATTACAGATGCTACGACTCGGACAAACTTCAAAAACATGTGAAGTAGAAGCAGCCGGACATAGGATCCGACCTAGTCACAATGCACACACCCAGAAGAGGCCTAGCTAGCCCCCCAGAGAGTAGACTAGGGGTTGCCTGGCACAGAGGGTGGGAGCTGGGGGCGGGAACGGCAGTGAAAGGGCAGGAGAGATCTCACTGAGATGAAGGAAGTGTTCCAACACTGATTCATGGTGACAGTTATACAACTTGCTAAATTTACTGAAAAAGACAATTGACTTGTGTACTTGAAATGGGTGACATGTATGTGTGGCTAGATAAGTTTACTTAGGAGAAGGTTCAGGAGGAAATTACATATTGGCAGCATCCTTTAGTTTTGATCGATCATCAGTGAATGTCCCAGGCTGCGGGGTCTCTGTCCACAGAATCAGGCATGAGGAGCTCCGTGCTCTAGGCCACCACTCACCGGGGCTGAGCTTCCAGAGGGGATTAGCCCTCCTGGAGCCGTGCCTGCAGGTGGGCCCGCACCTGTGGACCAAGCGCTGTAATTCACTCCACCGCCACCCAGCTCTCCCCAAGGCGACTGCTGGAGCCTTTTCATGCCCAATTAGAATCAAGTGCACTAATCACCTGTTAGAAAAATAAACTGGCTCTGGTTTTAGGATCTTTGTGTTTTTAAACTGGCTGGACTCCTGAGCTCTCGCCGGCAGACCTGGAATAGACATCAGTAGGAGACGGGTGGAGTCTTTGAGACTGTGCTTGGGTAATAGCAATGTGATCAATACCTTTTGGAAATAAAATTAAATGTTATGAGCTGCCATCCTTCTCAGAGCACCTTGACTGCTCTCCTCACTAATTGGTTGTTAGAATTAGCTTTATTTCTGTGGGAAACACAGGTGTGTGTGTGTGTGTGTGTGTGTGTGTGTGTGTGTGTGTGTGTATAGGGGGTTTGGGAGTAGACGGTGACCAGGATAGAAAAGAAAGGAAAGGAAATAGGAAAAGGGCAGAGGATGTTCAGAATTATGAATGGGTTGGAATAGATTTCTACGATCCTCAAAACACAAGCATCAAAACCCCAGTAGAAAGGGGTTTAAATGCAGCAGCGTGCTGTGGGCTTTATACAGAGTCTCAGGGAATCCTCTCAGACTGGTGCTCCTACCCCCATTTTTCAGATAAAGAAACCGAATCTAAGGGGGTTCAATACCGTAAGTGAGAACTACCTGGCGGTTGAGACCCCTAAGTGGGAACCGCCAGCCAAACTTATTCCTGTTTGGGCGAAAGCCCAAGATTCTTTCCACAACACCCCATCCTAATAGTCACTCAAGGATACTAAGTGGTACAACACGGGCGGTGATAATGAACTAGCCCTGGTTTTCTTCTTACATAAGAATGTGAGAAATCTGTAGCCTGGATACCCCTTCTCCCTCGGTCATCACACCCGAGTGGGAGACGCTGTGTATCGGGATACAGAACGGGTACTGAGCATGAACCCCATCTTCTTACACCCCCCCCCCCAATCTCAGAACCTTAGAGCTCACAGATCCTTGTGTGAATAAGAGAGACCTGAAGTCCAGAAACAAAGAGCCGTGTACCCAAGCCCCACAGCTCGGCGATAGCCAGACATACCTCTGTTCCTGAGATGCACCATTTTACCAGGAGTCTGTGCCTTCCCAGGGGGACCAACCGCTTTATGCTTTTCAGCGAGTTTTTGGTACCTGGAGTGTCTAGGTTAACACCTCTCATGAAGTCTCCTCACTCAGGCACTGACTTAACTGTCGAAAAATTGACATTGATTGTATCTGGAGCGCCTTGGCTGGGCCCTCTCTTGAGCCTTGATGTTTGTCCCCTTTCGTTTTCCAGGAAAGGCACTGATCCTGGTGGGTAGCATGTCATAGCCATGGAGTTTCTCCTGCTCCCCCACACTTCCTCAGACAGAACTCTCACTCGCCTTTCAAAACCGAGATCCCCTTCTGCCTCCTTGAGCATGTCTTCCTGGCTGACTTGCTAGGTGGCCGGTCGCCTGGCTCCCATGGCGCTCCGAGTATACTGCTCCCATCTTGTTGACCATAGTGCCCTGTAACTACCGGCTTGCTTGCCTGTCTGTCCCTTGAGATGGACAGAAACGTCCTGGATAGGTCAGAACAGTAGCAACACATCTCGAGACAGGGATATTCTGAGGCTGGGGACCTATCTTGTGTGGCTTCTAATTCCTAGCACCAAACACCGTGACTGGCCAGTAATTGATATTTACGAAACATTTGTGGAATGAGGAATGGACGGATAAGTCTATAAGTAAACGAGAGAAAGCGTAGTGTCACTGGGGCCTTTCCATGTTAGGGTCTGTTGAGTCGAAGGCATAATCCTTGCCAGGGTGAGTTGCTGTCGGAAATGTGCCACGTGTCTGAAGACCCACAAATGTTAGCCCCTGGAATCTCTAGCTCTTGAATTCATCCTATCCTCAGATTCCATAAGCCAATGTCAGATTCACTGTTATGATCCTGTCCTCCCCAGGAAGATGTTAGGGACAAGATGTCAAGAAAAGGATGATGCATGTTTTGAAAAGCAAAGGACGGCTCATTTTCCAGGTGGGGTTTGGGGCCCGTGGCTTCTCTGTGAACTTCTTTTGTGTGCAGGAAAAAACAAAATTCCCAGTGGCAGTCCATTGTCCCATGACTTAACACTGGGGCCCCACAGGTAAGAGATGAACAATTGTAAGGGTAATTGAACACTTCACAGACTTTCACAGAGGAGCGGCACTGAGCCGTTGATCCCAGGTATTTCTGTGATTGAGATGCTGAGAAAATGTACACCGTTAAATGGTTCTCCAATCACTGTTTTGTCTGGGCGAAACAGGACTTGGTATTTGCAGTCTAGATCATAAAAGCAAGTGGTTTGGGAACAATAGTTGCTTAGAGGCTAGACCAAAAGAAAAAAAAAAGAGAGAGAGAGAGAGAGAAGGGTTTGCTTGGAAATTTGAGTCCTGACATTTTAGGCATTGAAAGAGTTCCAGGAGTAGAAAATACTTAAATATCTGTGAGTGCTACGCCTTTATTTGGAAAATGCCATATAGATTGTTAGGCACAGAGCCAGCCTGGAACCCAGCTCGTACGACGTTGAGGCTTACAGTCACCCAGTGCAAAAGGGGTGATACTGGAAAGCAAACTTGGGTTACCTGACTTCAAGCCCCTTTTCCAGACATTTATGTTATTTTATGCATTCTTGGGTTCCTCTTGTCCTCCTCTGAGAGCTCACAATTCACTAGATGCAACTGGGTATAGCAGCTCGTGGCTAACCGTAACAGGCGTGAGGGCCGTGACCCCACGAAGAGGGTCTTCATATAATCCTCCGTCCAAAGGGTGTGGGGCAGAACGAGGCCTTCACACCACAGCAAAGATGTCTGCACCGCACTGCTGGGTCTTTATTGAGTTAGAGCATGACTTTGGTTTCAAAGCCCCTTGTTATGGTTTGGTGGAAGGAACCTCAGTACAAATGCATAAAAAGTCTCTACGATGACATTCATCTATTTTAAATGTACAATTCAATGATTTTTATTATGTACATTATACCCTAAAACAGTTATTAAAATATTATTTAAAAGATATGTACTAAACAAAGATGATGGATTATTTATAATTTTTTTTTATAATTTTTTTTTTAAGATTTTATTTTATTTATTTAACAGAGATAGAGACAGCCAGCGAGAGAGGGAACACAAGCAGGGGGAGTGCGAGAGGGAGAAGCAGGCTCATAGCAGAGGAGCCTGACGTGGGGCTCGATCCCACAACGCCGGGATCACGCCCTGAGCCGAAGGCAGGCGCTTAACCGCTGTGCCACCCAGGCGCCCCAAGATGATGGATTATTTAAAAGGCATATACTGCATATAATTCTCATTCCAGAGAATCCAGAATGGATCCTCCTGAACTCAGTTAACTCATTGGTTAGTTTAATAAGCCTCTGACTTAACAAGTCCCTCTATGGGGTTTAGAGATTAAGGTTGGAGAGTGTTAACAGATCATTAGCCCCAAGATCCAGAGGGCGCAGAATCAGAAAAGCACCCCCTTACAGAAAGTCCCTTGAATAAAGTTTTGCTCCAGACTCACAGTGTAACAAGGTAGAGAGTGGAGAGGGCAAGAAACAGGTTAGTTGAGCAAGACGTGTTTAACCTGAAACGTGGAGACGTGCGTGTCCCAGCGAACGCCGCAGCCCAGCATTTTGGATCACTTTCCTCCCTCCTATCCATAGGCAGAGAAGTAAATAGCGTGCATAATTTAGGTATATAGCATTCCAACAGTTCAGAGCTTTAGAGTGGGAGGGACATCGGCCAATGCTGGGACAGGGAAGCACTGATGTGTCATGCTGGACCCTAATATCAAGACATGTTAAATAATGGACTTTGCATGAGGAGAAGCAACCTATGGTTTATCCCACTGGATAGTAAACAGCATAATTCCAGCAGGAGTAATTTTAACGTGCTGATAAGCAAGAGAGAGCGTTTCTCCAGCTGCCCATGTTACTTGGTTAAAAAACAACCTATTCTATTTTTCCGAAGAATCTTGGTGACTGGTGCTTGGAGGAACACACTTTGGGAAATGGTGGCTCCATCCAAACTCCTTGTGTGGGCTGAGGGAACTGCCCTACGGAGGGAGAGTGACAGCCCCACATGTCCAACCCAGCTGGTGGTGAGCCAGGAGGGTCTCAGATATTCCTTGGTTCGATTTTGCGGATAATAAGGCCAAGAGTCTGCAGTATCTTTCTTGCTGGGTTCCAAGAACAATGAATTGCAGTAGTTTTACTGGGCGGGAGAATAATAACCATCGTCATACTGTGCATGTGAACAAGCTTTCATCCCCGGAGCCTCAGGCACACCAAAAATGCAGCTCCAAGATGCCTTTGACATGAAGATCTCCTGCATATGGAGCCGTAAAACCACCCAAGACTTTGAACGGACCAATCAACCTGGCCCTGGGGAGGTCGGACAGAATGTGAGACTTGCTGTTACAGGAAAACATTAACCGACGTAATCGAAAGCACAGCTGTCCTTCACCCTGGATGGGAGGTGTTCTGTGTTCAGAGGGGGAGAGTGGAGGCAAACACGACAAGCTGACCCCGCCGTAAGGTTATTTGAACAATTTGTGTTTGCTTTTGTCACTGCTTGTGCACGGAACTTGGCTTTTGTGGGCTCATTCCCTCTTCCCAACTGATTGTTCCCTTTTGATCCAACTAGATCATTTATGATCTTTGGAAGTGCAGAACGCCAGGGTACATGTGTGGGGGCCTGTGCTTGTGTGACAGAGAGAGGGACAGAGGCAGAGAGAGAGAGAGGCAGAGATGAGAGAGACAGACAGACAGGGACAGACAAGAGACAGAGAGAGGCACCCAAACCAAGCCCTCTTTTGTTGTGTGACCGGTGAAACTCCCACTGACATAGCTGAGGTCTAACATGGTTTGGGGGAGGTTTCCCGTCTGGAGGGGAGAAGGGGTCATCTAGACCAGGAAAGGAAGCCATGCTCGTGACCTGCTCTGTACCAGGCACATTCATTTCAGCAGCTCATTGAATTGACGCTTTGTGGGGATCTTTGGGCACTGGCTCGATTACTCTCATCCTTGATTTGCCTGTCTGGCCCAGCGAGCAGACGGTGCCGGCAGCCTCCCAGGTAGGTCTTTCTGCCAGAGCGCATGTCTTCTCCACTGTGGTCCTCGGGGCCAGCTCTGTCCCGTTCCCTTCCAAGTCTTGGGGAAGTTGCCTCAGAGCCCCAGATCTCATTTTCTACATCCATGAAATGAAGATTTCTCTGAGGGTAATGGTCTCATGATGATGATGATTTTTATCTCTAAGAAGAATAGCTTTTGGATAGCAAGTTCCTGCCTCCACCTTTCTGTTTCTCATTCACTCCTTTTTGCTCTTGTTTCTGCTTCACTGACTGGCATCAGCCCATCTTTAGTTCTCCTGATTCTCCTAAGGGGCCTTCAGTTAATTCAAACAAAGTTCTTCTTTTTCTCCAAAAACTGGAGTATCAGCCCTTCACTCTTCCCCTCTCCTTTCCTTCTTTTTTTAAAATTTGGTTATTATGCTTTTATTTATATAACATTTTATCTACAAAAATAATGCATAGGGACGCCTGGGTGACTCAGCTGGTTAAACGTCTGCCTTCAGCTCGGGTCATGATCCTGGGGTCCTAGGATCGAGTCCCTCATCAGGCCCCCTGCTCAGCATGGAGTCCGCTTCTCTCTCTCCCTCTGCTGCTCCCCCTGCTTGTGCTCTCTCTCTCTCTCTCAAATAAATAAATAAAATCTTCAAAAAAAAATGCATGGACCTTGTAGAAAATTGAGAAAATAAGTACAAGGAAAAACAAGAAAATAGAAATTATGCAATACAGATCTTGACATATTCTGGCTTGTAGCACACACACAAATGTTATTTTGGGGGGTAAAAAATATATGCATAATATACCCCATGAAATCATATTTGATGGCTGCGTAACATTTCATAATATGGCTTTTATACTGTATTTTAACAATTTCCTGAATTCATGGTTAGAGATTTACACCTTAATGACATGTCTGGGCTTGAATCCTAGTTCTGCCACTCACTGCTCATGTAATTTTTGAGCGGTCTGCTTGACCTCTGTGCCTCAGCTTCTCTACCTGCATCATAGAGAGAGCTCTGTGCTACGTTTCTTTCAGAGAGCTAGCTCTCAGGATTTCTCATCTACTCAAGTCAAACCTGGATTTATCATGGTGTGCAAATATTGATTTGTGAGATGATTCACCTTTTCCCCCTCTCTCTGAATTCATGTGAAGTTTCTAAAAGGCAGGGTCTGTTTCTCAATTGCTCACAGGATAGGACATGGCAGCGTGGAGCAGTGGGTGAACGCCTGAGGGGCAGAGGGGTTTTGGAGGCAGGTGAGGATGGACCCAGTGACTACCTCTGTGGGACAAACTGTGTGGTGTTGGCCCCCGTCTCCTCATTCCTCACAGAAGACAACAGTGCCTGCCTCCCTCACAGGCTTGTGCGAAGGGCTTTGCTCAAGAAATAGTGGTGATCACTAGGGCTCACCTGGCCTGGGCTCTAAGCAAGAGGGGTGAGTGGGGCTCACTTTCCCAGGACATAATGGCAATCCGAGATCCAAGGCACAGAGCAACAGAGCATTCATGTGGGAGGCCCCCTGTTGTTTCACATGTCCTAGGAACCGGAAGTGGGCATAGACTCAGCGAGAGGGAGGCCGTCTCTCAAGGCCATGAGAGGAGATGCTCAGATCTAGAGAACCTCGATTCAAGGTTTGGCATTGGAGTTTTCCCCTTTATCCATGAGGAGACCCCTCACCCCTACCCCAAGCCAGTGTCTCACAATCCCAAGTAGGCTTTGAGGCAACATCGTCCAAACTGCAGAGCCGAAAAGGATAAAGAACATGGTGGCGAGTGGATCAGTAATCCCCAGCCCTGGCTGCCCACTGGGAAGGCCTTGTATAAACGAGAGTCACGGTCTATCTCAAGGCTTCAGAATTAAAGCCTCCACGAAGGAGACCCAGGAACTCAGTTTTTCAATGCTTCAGAAATATTTCATAAAACATTTGAAAATAGAAGAGCCCCGCCCCATGCTTTCGATGCTGCCAGACAACCCCAGTCCATGCAAAGTGTTTGCGAAGCACTGGACCGGAAGACCTCTGAGGGCTGGGGGTCCTGAACGGAAAAGATTGACAATAATTAAGGGACACACTGGAATAGTCTCACTAGGCTCCCACTCCAGGAGTTGGGTTATTTTCTTGAAAATTCCTCAGCCTGAGATGCTGATTACACATTGTGCATCCGCGTCGGATTCGGTTTGTTTCGTATTCATTTTCCTTCTGTCTGCTGACAGAACAAGCAACAACTTCCTCCAAACAAGTTTGCTTGATGGTTGACAACTTAGTATGACCCATATTTGTCCATTTGGACTCTGTGGCCACTCTGAGAGAGAAGCAGAGAGAGGCCTTCATGGCCCTCATTTATGGGGGACACAATGGAGATCCCAGGGCTCCGGGAGGCTTGCGCTCTTGCAGGGAGTGCTGATGGAGCTGGGATCCATCCTGTGCCTACCTCACCAGGCCTGCTCTAAGTTTCCTCTCACTCTATGCTGAGCCCTGTGCTCTGGGTTGTAGATTCAGAAATTATGGAGATACTCTCTCTCTCCAAATAGACTGTGATCCCTAGGAAGGGAGGAGCCAATAAAATGAATTATAGCAACACAGCGGGAGTGGGAAGGTTTATCTTCCTTTCTCCAGTGTGCCTCATTCCCATTTCCTACCCACATTATCCACAGTCTCATAGGCTGGGCTGAGCATCCTTCCTTCTCATGCATTGTTTAATCTGTCCATCCTTTCATTCAATCGCAAATTCACACATTTCTTTAGCAATTACACCAATAACTCACTGTTTATGGGGTACCTACTGCAAGCCAGGCAGGCACTATTGTCCCACGTATGCTACTGTGGACAGCCCCTTAAACAGGCAAGAGAATGGAGGGTGCTTTTTGTCTCCATGTACAATTAACTCCAGGCACATTTGCGGAGTGAATGAATAAATGGATGGGCATGTGAATAAGGGTTGTAATGAAGGTATTACAGAAAGTACAGAGGAGGAGCACAAGAGAAGATGCCCTCTTCCCTCTACCATGTTGCATCAAATGCCAGAGCCATTTAAGGGAATCGGCGTTTTCCTGATTCACTGTCACTCCCCATCTCTCCGGGCCTTCCATTCATTTCCCTCCTGCTCCTTCTGGTGTCTGGTCATCTTGGGGTCAACATGATGACGAACCCCACGGGACATGAGAACTGTCTGAGTGATCCCTGCCCACAGCACGTTGATGGAAAAGCATTTCCAAGCTGTCTAAGGTAGACATCCTCTTTCACAAAGGCCGAGCGCTCCAGCTGCCTTCCGTGGGAAGTCATTTAATTGTGTTCTGTGGTTGGACAGGCAGCGGAGGGTAAAGCAGAGGCTGGAAACTAGAGGCAGGTGGAGGGGAAACAGACATCCCCGCTGCTGCAGGTGCTCAGACGGAGGAACAGGAAATGAAATGGCCAGAGATGAGCAATCACAATTACACGGAGGTAGAAACTTTTCTGATCACCGTGTTGTCTGACAATAAGATGAGAACCCTTGGTCTATGTCTGGGTTGTTTATGCATTTGTATCTAAAAAGATAGATCTGTATAGATAGACCCCATCGATTGCTATCTACCTATCATCTGCCTCTCTCTGTGTCTATATCCAACTATTTAATGATGGGTCTATCGATACAAAATAGTCAGGAACTCGGGGTAAAGCAAAAAAAAAAAAAAAAAACCTTCACCATGACATAACTATTTCAATGATCTTTAATTACACATCTAATATTAACGCCCTTCAGCCTCATCACCAAGTAACGGGGCGATAGAGGAGAAAGAGGGAAATGAAGCAAAAGAGGAATTAGTTCAATGACAGCATCTGGCAATTAGAAAGTTTTCAATCTCCTTTCATTCTTGAAGCCACTCTGTATCAGAGGAACTATTTCCACTTTTTAGCGAAGCTCAAATAGCCAAAGGATTTTCCCAGTTGTCCTTCAGATGTCGCATAGCTAATGGACAATGAGTAGGGGTTCAAACGTGTCTGCTTCCGAGGCCTTTTTGTTCGAACGCCTAGCCTCTTCTCCTGGGTCGAGGGCTCACTCAGCGTGTGTGCGCCTGATTCGTAGCCTGATGTGCAGTATTAATGTGGGGGAAGGCGTGGAGGGTCCTGGAAGAGGGTGCTCACCTGATGTTTCCTATTGGGTGCTGGCCAGGCATCTAACGATTAAAATGTCCGATATGTAAGTCACATCGTTCAAACGTGCAGCGGAGACATCCAGGAGGCATCCTCTACGATCCGTTACCCGATCTTGCAGATTTCCCCTCCAAAGTACCGCCTGAATCTGTTCGCTGCTCTCCAGCTGACTCCGCCACACCCGCCTTCGCCTTTGCCTGTCTCCGGGCCCCTGAAGGGTGCAGACGACATGCCCAGCCCTTATGGGGCCTCCGTACGAAGGAACACCCTTTAAAGAGGAAGATGGGGACTTCTGACTTCGTCCTGGCCGTCTGCACAGTGCTTCACACGTACTGCAACATACAACTTTCATCCAGAATGTCTGACCTTTGCGTGACTATTTGTGGGATATCTGCTTCCTCTGCCATGTTGTCACACCAGGAGGAGTGGCTCTCCAAGTCTAACCCAGGGTCCCATGATTGCTTTCCTTGTCTCTACGTAAGTGCTGCTGGTGCACATTGGCCACACTTCTCAAACAAAACAGGACTCACTACTTGTATTCCAGAATGTTCCCAGTATTAAAAGAGTCATGCCATGTGAACCATGTGACATGTATCGTTTTATTCACTTTTCACATAAAAATTCTCCATTATTTCTACCACTTGACATTCTTGCCACTTTTGCACTCAGCGCATATCATGAACTGAATAGTATTTTTAAAATACCTCAAACTTAGGCTCAAAGAAGTGAATTTGGCGAGGCCACTCCCAACAGAAATCGGGAACTCCGTTTCTAGAACTGAGGCTTTGTTAAATGTTGTTGAGGCCCTCACGTGCTCAGGTTGAGAGCGCGGCCTTCGGACTGTTCCCTAGGGTTACCATCCACACCGTCTTCGCTACCGGGTGGGGCTTTCTCGGGATCTGATGGAAGCCAGCCTTTCCTGAGGATGAACTATGGGCCAGGTGATACGTGCCCCTGTCACCCGCACTCTCTCATTTGATTCTCACTCCCTGTGTGATCATGGCTTGCAGGGGAGGGACTTAGATGAGCGGCTTGGTGGGGGTGGGGGCCCAAGCCGGAAGCATCTGACCCCCAACTGCACCTCTTTCCTCTGCAGCATGACCCCCTCTTGGGTGCCTGCACGTTCTCTAAAGACCAGGAGTGTTGGCATCTTTCCAACCTGTGCTTTTATAACTGCTTCCCAATGGCAGGGATGTCATTGGGCTGAAAGACTCATATGCAAGCAGCAGACAGAGCCCACCCACACGGCGCCGATGGGATGGGCGTTCACAGCGTGAGAGGTGCAAGGCCTTGCTGTGTGATGTCACATACACTCTTTCACTTGCTCCCTGTGTCCGCCCCACAAGGCTGGTCATAATGAAACAGAGTAAATGACGTTGGGTGCTCTACGACATGAAGATAATAGCTCTGTGTTGGGTTTTCATATTCCCATTAGTCTTTGGGACCTCCAATGAGGTTAGAATTAGGACTCCGATCTTACAGACAAGGAAAATGAGTCACAGGGAAGGGGGAAGTACCCTTCCAAAATCACACAGGTCAGCTGGGTTCAGAGCGACGGTTGTGCCCCGCTCCCTGCACCCTGTCCTGAATCCTTGCGTGGTACCCCCTGACCCTGGCCAGCGCTTGCTTCTTGAAGGTGCCAGAGCTCAGAGAAGAGGGATGGAGGTCATTAGGGTCTGCAGGGAAGGCGTCTGAGAAAGAGGGGACACTGAGGAGAGACAGAGGGAGGAAGACTGAATATTTGCCCTGAAAAAGTAGCCCCCAGGAAGCTTCGGACCAAAGGGAACACCTGCGCTGTCACTTTGGGAGGCATCTTACAAGTTATCCCCTGTCACAGGCGGGCCCAGAGACCCCGCAGCTTCCCTGCCAGCTTGCTGTGCGTGCTCCGCCCTTTGCAACCTGGGGAATGAAGCTGAAGTTAATTAGTTCTATTTACTGCATTTGCCTGTCATTTCCTCAAGCTTCATGCCTTCCACCTCCCCATGTTTGATCTAACGGAAGAGAAAATATCTCTGCAGCCTGGATCGTGCCTACTGGGCTTACGCCGCTCTCCGAAAGACTGTGCATTTTTAGCGCTAATTAATTTAAGGACTTCAGTGGCCCTACTGCTTCTCAGAGGCACCTCTGCGTTTCCAGCTTTCCCAATCAAACTTTGGTTTTTTGAAACAACTGTCACTGTTCAGCCTTCTGAAGATTTTTTGCTTCCTTCCGGTGCAGAGCTCAGGAGAACAATTTGACTTTTCCCTTCAGGTTCATTCAGGTTAGTGAAAGTCGTTAGAGATGAGGAAAGATCGGAGAACAGAACTGCTGGAAGGAATTCTGGTCAAATGTGCTGTTGGGTTGGGTAGTCTTCAAGGAAGAATAAATTCCTCTTGTGTCTTAAGCTGGTTTGGTTGGGTTATTATTCCGTCTTAAAGATGAAGAAACTGAACGTCTTACAGGTTAAATACCTTGCCCCAAATCACATGGCTAGGAGGTGGCAGAACTGGAGTTGAAATTAATGCCTCTCTAGAAAGTCGGTGTTCGTCTAGACCGGGCTGCTGGGGACAGCGTCAGGCGGTAGAAGACGCTGCCAGAAGACACAGTGCACAGAAGGCATGGTCCCTGCTCACAAAGTGGGATGGAGTGGTGTGCAAACCACTGCTTTCTACACTGGCACCAATGCCATACTCAGGTATGTAGCACGTGGCCCATGAGAACGCAGAGGTGGGGGCGGTAATTCTGCTCGTGGGCACCTGGGGACACTTCTCACAGCCGTGTGGGTTGCCTTGTGTCCTCCAAAAACATACATGGAGGGACGCCTGGGGGGGGGCTCAGTCAGTTAAGTGTCTGCCTTCAGCTCAGGTCACGATCCCAGGGTCCTGGGATCGAGCCCCACATCGGGCTCCTTGCTCAGCGGGGAGCCACTTCCCCCTCTGCCTGCCACTTTCCCTGCTTGTGTGCGCTCACTCTCTCTCTCTAACAAACAAATAAATAAAATCTTATGAAAAACAAAACAAAACCCAGACGTTGAAGTCCTAACCCCTGGGAGCTGTGAATATGCCCTTGTTTGGAAATAGGGTCTTTGCAGGTATAACGAAGCTTTAAGCTGTAGTAGGGTGGGCCCTAAATCCAATAAGCTGGTGTCTTGATAAGGAGAGAAGAGACACAGAGATAGACACACACACAGAGGAGAACACCACGTGAAGACACAGACACAGAGGGCAGAAAGCCACGTGAGGATGGGGGAAGACATAGGAGTGATCAGGGTAACCTTGCAGCCGGCGGGGGGCATGCAACTGTTCTGGACGGTGGGCTGTGAGCAGAAGGCAAGTGTGTCATCGCCCCCTAGCTCCCTCTCCCCCAGCCTCAGACACCTGCTCCAGGCGGTGAAGCTCAGACGGCAGCTCGCATCCTTGCACAACTGCATGGAGGGGTCTGTCCAGGGGAGCTGCCCGACTCAAGCAAACTGTGTGTGAAGGAAACAATAAACCTTCATGCCCGAAGCAACTGATCTTTCTGGGGTTTGTTACTGTGACAAACCAGCAATACATCCTCCAGATGTTTGGAGGCAGAATATCAGAATTACACGTATGCCCCACCTCCCCAAAAGACCCCGGACCATGTGGATCATTCCTCTTTTACTGCCGACTCCTGCCCATGGCCCCTTAAACATACCGAGCACTTAACCAAATTAACCAGAGAACTAAAGCTGGAATGAGCCCAGGGTTGTCTGGATCGATCCCTCATCTGACCTAAGCTCCCACGGCAAGCCCGCGCCAGCTCCAGGCAGAGCACTGGTGTCCTGCACTGAGCGCTTAGGCCCACCTTGTTCTTCACACTGCACCTGTCATCCAGCCTGTGTCCTACCACTAGCCGTGCCCATGGGACCACTGATTGCACGAGGACATTCCTCGCCATACAGACAGCTGCTGCACTCCCCGAGAATGTGTAACCTCCCGGGGGGACTTTTACTATCCATGTGGCTTCTCTGTAAGGTGACCCTGTTGTAAATTGCAAAAACCCAGACGCTTTGGAGCGAGAAAGGGAGCACCGTTCCTAAGGGCCCTGGCGAAACAGCGTGGACTTGGACTGTGTTGGGCAAATTGGCACACACCAGCGCCCTGCTTAAAGTGGTTTTGGTGAAAAGCAGCTAATCTGATTGAGGAGTCCAGGGCCTACGGTGTGTGACCTGGCTTTATTAATTAGGGACTCTGTGAATTTGAACAAACTCCGCTTCCCCAGGCTCCAGTCCCTTATCTGTAGAGTGGGAAGAATGACTAATCCTCACAACGACTTGGTGGAAATGTGTGTGGAGGTGGCGTCTTCACAGTGAAAAGCTCTAATGCTTTCATTCATTATCATCATCCTTGCTGTTGACGTTGGTGTTGTTAATGGCCGTCATTCTTTAGTGAATTAAAGCCGGGATTCTCTACCTGTGCTGCTTGCTGGAATCATCTGGGGAGATTCATCAAATAAAAATAAATAAATGAATTAGTTTGCTGGGGCTGCCGTGGCAGACATCTGCAGAGCGTGTGGCTTAAACAGCCGAGATTTATCTTCCCGCAGCTTTAGAGGCTGGCAGTCTGAGGTCGGGGTGTGGGCAGGATTCTTCCTCCTGGTGCCTCCCACCCCGGCTGGTAGATGGCCATCTCCTCTCCCTGTGTCTTCACACGGTTGTCCTCCTGTGCATTTCCCCTTTTCATAGGGACACCAGTCGTAATGGATCAGGGCTCACCCTAACGACCTCATTTTACCTTCATTAATTCTTTAAAGTCCTTTTCTCCAAATACAGTGACGTTCTAAGGTGCTGGAGGTTAGGACTTCAGCATGTGGTTTTGATGGGGTGGGGGAGGGGGACACAACTCAGCTCACAATAGATGTCTTCCCATCCCCAGAAATGCTAGTATAGTTCAGGGCTAAAACCCATTGTATGGAAGGAATTTCAAAATTACTCTGGATATGGTGAGTTGGAGATGTCTCTGGCCAGTGCAAAGCCCTTTCTGGCCCTGCTGAGTGAGCCTCCGTGAGACTGACTGAACAACTCCGAGCATCTTACCAGCCAGCCCTCTCCCGTTGGTGATGGGAAATGGTTTAGACAGAATGCCTTAGCGCTGACACATTGAATAATATTTTGTCAGGGGCTTTGGCTCATGGTGCAAAGCGCTTTCGCTGCTCCGGCAGAGCCTGACTGGCCCTAGGGCTCGCGTGTGCTCGGCTGGGCTGAGCGGGAGGCGGCTGCCCATGGCTCCCGAACTTGGGAGCCAGCTGATGGCGTGAGATGCCCACATGAGATCTTAGTGGATCTCCTCTGAGACTCAATTTCCTTGTCAATAAAATGAGAGTGGACTTTCTGCACAACTCACAAAGTTGTCATGGAGAACACATGAGCCCATAAATTTGTAGCTTCTATTTCTGTGCTTCCCAATATAGCAACCACATGCTCATATGGCTACTTAATTTATACTTAATCGCAAATAAAAAAACCAAAAATTCATTCCTCAGTTGCCCTTGACTCATTTTAAGTTCTCGACGTCCACGTGTGGCGAATGGCCACCATATTGGGTAGTCCTGATCTGGGATATTTCCAGCACTACAGAAAGTCATCACTCTGGGAACTTTACGTATCTTCCCCCCGAAGGACATTATCACCTCTTAAGCTCTTCTTCCACGTCACATATAAAGTAGAACAGCTGAGCCCCAACTCCAGAACTGTCCAGCTTCTAAAGCCTGGGCTCTGTTTCCTTACCCCACATGACCCCCTCTCTAAAGCTGAACGGACTGACTGTTTTTCTTCAGTCCTTAACACCAACAACCCTGGAATCTAACTTGCGAGGCAGTGAGGAAGCTTCTGGCTCTGGAATCTCTGGCAGGGTGGGCATCCGGGGTGTGGCTGCTGGGCAGGATGCTGGACTGAAATTTTTGTCTGTCTCTCTCTGTCATGCACACACACACACACACACGCCCATCCTGTATCATAATTCTTCCTCTGTTGCTAACTCCTGAGTAACCTTAAACTAGCAGCATAAAAATTGGTCGCTTCCGCTCGCTTATAAAATAGGGATCCTATTGCCAGGCTACGCCGCCCATATGGACACATGAGACGCAGGCTGCACGCGTGAGCTGCTACTGTGGGTGTCCCTCTTCCATCATCATGCGCGTGTCTCCCCCAAGCGCTGCCGGCTTCTGCTTCCCTGCCCAACCACTGTCCTCCCAGCGACCACCATAAACAGCAACAGGAAACCCACTTACAGGCAGATGAAAAGCAGATGCTTGAAATCAGTGGGAAGTGCTCGCCTGGGAGCCTGTGCTTCCAACTTCAGAAGCAGAACTTTGCTCCAGCTGGAGGTGAAGCCACAGTTAAGAGGGGCTCATGACAGCTGCCTCTGGAAGCTTGCCCACCCCGATAACCTCTGAGCGCGTCCGGGCCATCTTTCATGTGAAACAATAGTCAAGTATCAGATCAGAATGAGTTTTGCTGTGGGTGTCTTAAAGCTGTAGGGGAATAAGATTGTCCTTCAAGTCTGATGTGGACCCCTGCGTAGAGAGGAATTGGCCCCTTGAGGGACAGCTGGAGGGAGAACGGGGCTGCTTCGTTGGGGGGATGTGCAGGGTGCTGCGTGGGGTTCCGCAGGTTCCCAGGGATTGAGGACTGGCATGGAGGCATGGGTAGTTTCCGTGCATTGCAAAAGTTATGCTGCTTGGAGCAGAAGACTCAGGAGAGAGAGGCAATTGGGTAGTTCCAACAGACCCAGTCTTAAATCTGGGTCTGCCCTAGGAGCCCAGCATGACCTCAGCAGAAAACAAGAGTTTACATGGAGTGGAGGGTCAACTGCAGACACCATTCTTACTTCAATGGATCCCTGACTGTCCTCGGGATAGAGTCCATACCATGCCGAGAGTCTCCGTAGTGGATACTCTGATCGACGCCATCCCCTGGGGGCTCCAGGGATGTATTCCCCCAGGCCCTGGGCACACTGCTTCTACACAACTGTCAGAGCTCTTCACCTGGGGGAGGAGCTGGATGAAGGAATGAGTAACAGAAGTGCATCCTTCAAATACATCATCCATGAATTTGGCCTTCTCAAGAATACGCCTACAGTAACTAACACATAAGACATAAATATTTTTAAGCCAATTTGGGAAAAGAAGGTAAGAGGGTAAAAACAAATAAGCAAAGCTGACACACTGTACAGCCCTTTACCATATTCAGCTTACCCTGCCGTATGCGTTCTGACTTCACGCTCAGTGCCCCTGGCAGGTACCTGCCCCATGCAACTGGCAAGATCTTGAACCTGCCCTCCAGGAACTGCAGACTGAGAGGCAGAGGCAAAGTGAGCACAAGCAAAGGGAGGGTGATGGGGTATGGAGAGGACATCCAGGGAGGCCTGGGGAATAAAGGACACGGTTTTGCAGGAGGGTCATTTGATTTACATCTGGGAGGTGGACCTGTTGGGGAGGAAGGTCATTCCAGGCAGAGTAGGCTACTGGGTAGGGCAGGGAGGCAGCAGTGAGAAGGGAGATGGGCTTTGGAAAGAAAACCCAGGCCATCTGCCTTGGCTAGTGTGAGTCCTG
This sequence comes from Ursus americanus, assembly GCF_024610735.1. Classification (NCBI taxonomy): domain Eukaryota; kingdom Metazoa; phylum Chordata; class Mammalia; order Carnivora; family Ursidae; genus Ursus; species Ursus americanus. The sequence goes on along the minus strand of NC_142134.1, from coordinate 76,499,188 downwards.
GCACTGCCACTGATGGGGCCCGTACGAACTCGCGGAAGCTTGGAATGTTTGAGTTTCCGTTTCCTCATCAATTTAACAGAAAGGGGAAAAGGAAATTTTAAAAAATGCGAAAAACAACGACCCAAACCCATCTCACTGGGCTGCACTGTGATTTCATATCTGGGTGGCCCTAGGACAGTCACCTTCTTGAATTCTCAGTTGACTCCCAAGTGGGAATCCATCTATTTGCCCTGATATTCTTACAGAGCTGCAGGGATGGCTAAGCAAATCAGTGGACCCCGAAGGTCACTTAAAATGTTGAGTGTTGCCAAGCTGTGAGTCACAATTTAAAACTTCTTATTTTAGTGGGTATCTGTGAGTCCATATTGAAGGATAGCTGATGGATCTATCTAATCTATCTAACACAAAGCCCAGCTATATGGGCCCTCACATAGGCAGAGACACAGACATGATGCTTAAAAGTGCCTGGCCCACCTACTGGCTGTAAATGTCCTGGATCTTGGCTACTATGTGATCCTGGCCTCATGGTTCTCTTTGCCGATTGCTTTTCTGACTCATGTCACCTGGAGAAGCATGGATCCTCCTGATGGGAGCAGATACCTCTTCTCGTTTCTTCTCCCTGGGATGGCTGCAGGGGGAGAACTTCAGTGACTTCACGGTCAATGAGATTCCATCTCTAGGTTCCCTTCACCTTTCAGTCAATTGCTCTAGCAATAACCCCATCAACGAATGCCTGCTGAACACCTACTTTGTGCTGGGCTCTGCGCTGTGTACTGGCGACGCGGAGGTGACCAGAGAGATGTAGTCTTTGCCCTATGGTGCCTGCTGTCCAGAAGCAAGAAAAGAGCCTATCATGGTTGTCTATAGGGACTGATTTCCTTTCTCTTACCTATCACTACCAGCTCAGAATTTCCTGCTGCCACCGGGATCAGTGCCACAAGTGACAAAAGACAAAACACCAGGAAAATACAGTGCCACACGCAGGCGTATAGTCACAGGATGGTCACAGGGGGAAGGATGTGTCCCAGCAGCCCCACAACCTCAAACTTCCTCCACTTTCTAATATACCCCTGACAAGCATTCAAAAGTAGTCCATGACAATCCACAGTAGCAACACAATCGTAAACTTGCAGTGTCCCAAAGCAATGTCTAGATGTCGCAGAGAGAAATCCCACCAGGACATCTCTGGGCATCAACCGCACCAAATATCTCTCGGTTCCTCAGCTCTTTGATCTCCTATGTTGCTTATAACCGTAGGTTCCTGAATCATGGTACATGGAAATCCCTTTTACTGAGGTTGGCTGTGCGCAGCAGGCCTGATGCTTGGGTTGTGTGTTGATGGTTTGTGTGTTGAAGAAACAGCCATCCTGCGTTTCTGCCCGGGCATTTTACAGTATGACAACCTGCTCACGCCCAGAGTCTGGGCATTGAGATAAGCACTTGAATTTAGGATGCCTGCCACCAATTCCTGCTTTGCTTTCCCTGCAGGCACCTTTTCAAATAACCACTTAGAGTGAGCCCATGAAAAGTTAGTGACCTCTGCCCCAACCACCTTGTAAGTAGTAGGTGCGACCCTGCTCTCTTTCTCCTTCACTCATGACCAGGGACAGGGGACTGCTCCTACCCCTGGTTTATTAAGTCCCTATCCTAGGATCTGTACCTAATAAACCTTGTGACTTTATCTCCTTTGCGTGAGTGTATTGAAACTGCACCTCCAATCAAAATGGCGCTGGGCTTTTTGCTTCCCCAAAGTGGGAGCTGAGAGGCCAAGGGAACTACCTGCCCAGCCCCGCGGTGGCTCACGCCTCCTCAGCCAGCAAGTCATAATCTGCATATTTTTAATTTAGCACCAGTCCCAGGATTTGCAGCACAGTTTGGAAGAAGGGACTGAAGAAGGTCAAAGTGTTTTGCATAACATAGAATGGAATTTGGGCGACACAGGAATAGGGAGGTAGGAAGGGTTCATACACAGTGGTGGGCAGAGGAAGGAGTGTGGGGGGGGGGGTTGTTGGAAAGCTGAGCACTGGGGTGGGGGCGGCAGAGCAGCAGGGAAATGCGGCCCCAGGGATGGATGTCTGCCAATGGTGAGTGCTAGACTGTGGGTGGTGGAGAGTATGATGTCTCCATGTCCCTTCACTCTTATATCTCCAGGTTTTGCTTCGTGGCCAGGCTTATCCCGGCTGTTGCTACAGTGAGAAGTGGGGACAGTCTCGGGGTGATGATTACTCACATTTACTTATGTGTCCCCCTAATAACTTAGTATTGTGTTTACCAGGTGTCAGGACCTCCTCTATCACACCCCATGTGCTGACAGTTACACCTAACAACTGTTGTGCTGATATCATCTCCATTTCACAGATGAGGAAACTGAGGCACAGTGAGGTTTAATCATTGTTATGAGGTCTCCCCACTAGTAGAAGGCAGAGTCCAGGGTTAGGCTCGGACAGCCTACTCCCTGCAGCCCAGAACATGGTGGAGACTCAGAGGGGAGACCAGGGGGAGGCAGGTGTCCCAAGGCATTCACTTTGGGAACAAAATTTGAGGGGACACCAAAAAACTCAGTAGTAACCAAGCTGAATAAGGTTAGACAGCAATCTTTTTTTTCCTGGGATCGAGCTCATGACCTGAGCCAAAGGCAGACACTCAATCGACTGAGCCACCCAGTCAATATTTTTAAGACAACAATATTTTTAAAAAATCAAAATTAATGCAAAAAACCCATTATGAAAAAGAATCATAAATGAGTGAAACCATATGATAATTGTCTTTCTCTGCTTGACTTATTTCGCTTAGCATTATCTCCTCCAGTGCCGTCCATGTTGCAGCAAATGTTGAGAAATCGTTCTTTTTGATGGCTGAGTAATATTCCATTGTATATATGGACCACAACTTCTTAATCCAGTCATCTGTGGGGGTGGGGGAATGGGATAGACTGGTGATGGGTAGTAAGGAGGGCACGTATTGCATGGTGCACTGGGTGTTATACGCAAGTAATGAACTTTACATCAAAAACTAGGGATGTACTGTATGGTGACTAACAATATAATAAAAAATATTAAAAAATAGAAAAAAAATAAAACCTATTATAGCTCAAAAAAATCAAATTTCAAAATAAAGACCATGTGCATATTACTGGTTTTCTTTTTCCCACTGGCTACAAACATAGCTCGGGGCAATACTAAGGGGAGTCAGATTTTCCTGCTTCTTTTGAGTTCTTGTCCTCCACTCTGAACCGGAGATAGCTCTGAGAGCTTACATGTGCTGAGATTTGTGAAATTCTTAAGTAAGGCTTTAAACTTCTGCTAAAGCATGAGAAGGGTGGTCATGCCAATCCTTGCTAGATCTCAAGGGTTAGAAGGTCCCAGCTGATGGCAGGATAGCTGTCCCATGTCTCGTGCATTCACACCTACTCTTTGTTCTGCTTGTGGTGCTCGAATTGAATCTCTTCTTTAAAAAAAAAAATGCATTCGATTGTGGTAAGAACATGAGATCTACACTACTCTTAACAAACTTTTGAGTGCACAAGACAGTATTGTTCGCTGTAGGTACAATGCTGTGCAGCAACCTCTAGAACTTACTCATCTTGCTCAACTGAAACTGTACCTATTGATCAATAACTTCCCTTTACCCCCCTGTCCCCAGCCCTTCACTTTTCTACTGGTTCATTCTATGAATTTGACTGTTTTAGATACCTCATGTATGTGGAATCACGTCGTGTGTCTTTCTGTGACTGGCTTATCTCACTTAGCACAACGTCCCATGGTTCATCCATGTTGTGGCATCTGGCAGAAGTTCTTTCTTAGGGCCGAATAGTATTCTGAGGTCAGTATAGACCACACCTGCTTTATCCATCCTTCCGTTGATGGACAGCTAGGTTGTTCCCACATCTTGGCCAGTGCAAATAGTGCTGTGAGAACTTGGGCCATGTGTGGAAGTGCAATGAATGATGAAAATTTCCTTTGAAGACCTTCCTTGATCCCCTCCTGTCTGGGCTCAGGCTCTGGCTTCAGCTGGAAGTGGCAGGCAGCCGTCTCCACGATGCCAAGCACCCAGCCCTTGTTGCCTGTCACAGCCAGTGATATGGCGGGAAGGCACAGCTGAGAGGAGGATTGACAATGGGCTCCTGTCACTGTCGTCAGTGCCCAGCCTGAAACAGAGTTCACTTCATGCCAGCAAAGCGAGTAAATGTGCTTGGGGAGACCCTTAACCCTGTTGTGCTAAGATTCTACGTGCCTCTTGAAAGAGCAATCCCTCCCCTTTCTCAGGGTAAGAACCTTACAAATCAACAGAGTTAAGTAGAAGTGACTTAAGTGCTTAAGTTGGATACTTTTTTTTTTTTTAAAGATTTTATTTATTTCCTTGACAGAGAGAAAGACAGCCAGCGAGAGAGGGAACACAAGCAGGGAGAGTGGGAGAGGAAGAAGCAGGCTCCCAGTGGAGGAGCCTGATGTGGGGCTCGATCCCAGAAAGCTGGGATCACGCCCTGAGCTGAAGGCAGACGCCTAACGACTGAGCCACCCAGGCACCCCTTAAGTTGGAAACTCTTGAGTTTACATACTTAACTGTGTAACTTTGGAGACGGTAATACATTTAATCCTTACGATGATTTTATGACATATTGCATGTACCAGGTACATGCTGAGTATTTTTAAAATGGCGCACATGTACACACATACACACACATTACAGTTTTATGTATAAAGATAGGTTTGGAAATTTTCAAATTCTGATAACAATTTTTAACTTTAATGCTTCATTTAGATAAAATGCAATCAAAAGCAAATTAGAGGCTAAACTGTAGAAGGTAAAGGTTTATTTTCAAACCCAGAGAGCTTTGGAAGAAGAGATTGTCTATGGCCCTTATGTGTCACCTGGGGAAATGGACCTAAGCCTTGAGGCTTAATTGAGTGAAATGGTCCAATAATGGGTTTTCAGGACAAGCTATCAGCTTTGGAGCAGAGGTGCCCCAGCAAAACTGTTTTGTCAAGAAGAAATTCCTCATTGTTGGTGAACCTGAGCCAAGGAAGACAGAAGTAGGAGACAGAAGCCGGCCACCAGGCTCTGTTCCTCTTGGCAGGGAGCATGACTTCCTAGCCACACTAGTCAAGCTTGGGAAGCCTATCTCCTCCAGGCCATGCTGGTGTGATGGAGTAAAGCTGTCTCCTCCTACATGCTTCTTCCTTCTTTATAGGTAAAGCTTTGAGTGTTTTCATGGGCAGATGAAACTCTCTTTGACTCACAGAGGCTTAAGCAGCCAGCATTCAAACCATTATTTCTAACTATTAATTTCCCACCAAGATGGACTTGATGCAGATGTTTCTATAGGAACGGGGTTGATCCCAGCATTATTTTCAAGGCCACGGATTTAGCAACAAGTAGAAATTGCCAAACTAAGATTCTTGTTATTAAAAGTGGACTGAAGAAAATATTTCCTTCCTTCCTTCCTTCCTTTTTCTTTCTTTCTTTCTTTCTTTCTTTCTTTCTTTCTTTCTTTCTTTCTTTCTTTCTTTCTTTCTTTCTTTCTTTTTCTTTCTTCCTTCCTTCCTTCCTTCCTTCCTTCCTTCCTTCCTTCCTTCCTTCCTTCCTTTCTTCTTTCTTCTTTCTCCTTCTTTCTTTCTTCCTTTTTTTGAAGAAAATATTTTCAATGCATCTTTCCTGGACCTTCCTCCCTACCCTCAGGTAGATTTTTCCAAATTCTTGTGTTGCCATCACTGAACATTGTGTGCACCTCAATCCCAGTGTTCCCCAGGGGAACTTCTCAGTCTTGCTCTAGACTGTCCACTCCCCAGGCAGGGGCCGGGTCTTACTCGTCCACACTTAATGGTGGGTTCAGGTTCTGTGATGCATGAGAGACATGGCTTGAATTTACCTAGGCTGGCCTTGAATTTACCACAAAGAACGTGCTGTCCATCAAGAGATTATTCCTCTGTCAACTGTTTCCTTTTGTGAGTGGTGAGAAGTGGGGACTTGGCAAGTGCGGGTACAGTCTCAGGCCTGTTGGAGAAATGTCAAGGTCTTCCAACTCCTTTCTCTATCTGATAACAGTTGAACCTTGAACAATGTGGGATTGAGGGGCACCAACCCGCTCTCAGTCAAACTCCTCACCTGACTTTTGACTCCCCCAAAACTTAACTACTAATAGCCCACTGCTGACCAGAAGCCTTACTGGTCACGTAAAAAGTTGGTTAACATATTTCATATGTTATACATGTTATGTGCTGTATGTGCTCTTACAATAAAGTAAGCTAGAGAAAAGAAACTATTAAGAAATACGGGAGAGAAAATACATGTATAGTATGCACTGTAGCTATCAAAAAAACCCACGTGTAAGTGAACCCACACAGTTCAAACCCATGTTGGTCAAGGGTCAACTGTATTTTATGTGAGGTTTTTGAGCTGGTGGATTATGAATTTGAGTTTTCTTGAGGACTGGAAAATAGCTAGACATGTCTCCCCTTTGGGCCTTGAGTATTATTAGCAGAAACTGTTTATCGTTCACCCCAGTGAAGAAGGGGGCAATTTAAGACAGGGACTTTTGAAAGTTGGAAGAGCACTTAGTTTATGGACATTGCACTGACCATTCTGGTGGGACTCGTAGGAAAAGGCCATATTAAATCCACCTGCAACACAAGGTGAGCTTCCCATCAGCAAGGCAGGGAGAGAACTGGCTCTACACCAAGCATCTACCATGTCCTGGGTGAGGCCTTTTCTGTCTGTCCCCATAATTCTGAGAGATAAGTACTTTAATCACCGTTTCACAGAGCAAGGAGCTAACTAAAAAAAAAAAAAATGCTTCATTACAGCCTTCAGCTGACTTATAGGACACATTATTCTAGGTGACAGAGATACAAAAGTAAAGAACGCCAACACATTAGCTGCCCTAAAGCCCGTAGACATTTTTGCTTTGATCCTCAAAAGGTGAGCATGGGTAAGATTCTGCAGAGAAAGGGAACTACGTCAGTGCTCATTTCACTACCTCCAATCATGCCAAATTCACTTGCTCTGCTGTGACCTCTCTCTGGACATGAGCTTCCGGCAGGTTCCCCTTCTGTGCAGGTCAGAAACTAGAAGGATACATCACTGTGTTTTGTATTTCACGTGTATCCTGGTGTTATAGGACAGGCTCCTCACCCTGTTTCTGATCTTCTCAGCAAAGCATCTCATCATACAAATTATCATGTGATGACATGTCACATTGTTTTGGTTCTACTGAACTAAATAAGACTTTCTCCACGTATTATCTCAAGTGACATCAGAAGACAGCCGTCTTGAGACATCTCTGCTTTATAAATGAGGTAACTGGACAATTTATCTGAGTCTCAAATGTCAACTAAATTTTGGAGCTCTTGCCATCTATGACTCCGAGTTCAAAGAACCAACAACTAAGAGGCACATAATGCTAGGCATTTCCCACGTACTTACGTACATTATATCATGTAACCCTTATCTAGAAGGTGACGGAGGAAAGATTGCAGCTGTGGTCTGGTTGATTTTAAAGCTTAATCTCTTTTCACATAATCTTCTTTCACAGAGACCATAATCATCTATCTTCATGATCAAACATGCTGCCATTTCAAGTATCTGACATATGAACGATGGTGGAGAAAATTGGTGCTATTATAGTCCTTTTTCAGATAAGAGATTCTAAGACTCATAAAGATCTTACATGGGTTCAAACAACTTGTGAACGGCAGAGAGAGGGTAAAGACGGGCTTTCTGGTTCCCAGTCATTGGTTGCCCTATTATTCTAGACTCCTCCACCTTAGTTCCCGAAGCTTAAGAAAACAAAGAACCTAGGTTTTATTTACTGATAACCTTTTCAATGCCCAGTTAATCCCCTTATTTTCATCCCTCAGAGAAGGGAGGTCTGGTTTTCCTGGGAGGACAGGACCAATGCTCTTCCCTGCCATAGAAGGAAGCATGTTTTTCAGACCTCACTAAGCATTCTCAGGTGAAGAAAGAATTTTCCTTCCATGTATATGCCTGGAAAACTCCTACTTGTCTTCATTTTTATTTTATTTTATTTTTAAAAATTTTTTTAAATAATATTTTTTTATTATATTATGTTAGTCACCATACAACACATCCCTGGTTTTTGATGTAAAGTTCCATGATTCATTAGTTGCGTATAACACCCAGTGCACCATGCAATACGTGCCCTCCTTACTACCCATCACCAGCCTATCCCATTCCCCCATTCCCCCACCCCCGCCCTTTGAAGCCTTCAGTTTGTTTCTCAGAGTACATAGTCTCTCATGCTTCATTCCCCCTTCTGATTACCCCCCCCTTTCTTTATCCCTTTCTTCTCCTACCGATCTTCCTACTTCTTACGTTCCATAGATGAGTGAAACCATATGATAATTGTCTTTCTCTGCTTGACTTGTCTTCAGTATAATACTTCCCACCTATCTTTCCTACCTGAGTAGATACAGGTGCCCTTACTTCTGTGCTCCTGCGTTACCCTTCACTTTCTGCTGGTACTTAATACATGTCATTGCTTAGAAACTCCTTGTTTATTGGCTCACTGCTGTACTGGCTCCACTGGATTGTTGAATTTGGGACTGAGATGTCTCCATCTATTTGTCCCTAGCAGCCAGCATGGGGCTTCGACATAGGAAATAAATGGATGAATGGGTGCACAAAGGAACAGACACTGGATTGGATTAATATATAGATAAAGAAGATAATAAAAGATTGATGCAACTAAAGTCTTAATTTAGATATTGCTCACTGAGCCTATTTCAATGACTGAATTATAAAAAGACAGACAGCTGGATATATTTACATATGCATATATAGCTTGAATAGTCCTATATTCATATCTGTGTCTATCAACATCAACATTTTGTGCCCATATAAGAATTGTCCTGATCCTACATGCGGAGATCACTGTTAATATTTTATGGTGTACCCTTTTAGACTTCTCTGTACCTAGAATGACACAGTGATCTTTGACATGGCCATTTTTGGCTGCTTTTACCTTTTTTTCTATACCTCTGTGACTTATCTTTGTGTTTCAAATGAATGTGCTCCTATTTCACAATCAGAAAAAACAAGATTTTCTTTAAAAATCTTATTTCTTAGGGCATCTGGGTGGCTCAGTTGGTTTAGCGTCTGCCTTCAGCGCAGGTCATGATCTCAGGGTCCTGGGATTGAGCCCCGTGTTGGGCTCCTGGCTCAGCAGGGAGTCTGCTTCTTCTCCCCCTGCCCCTCCCTCCAGCTCGTGCTTTCTCTGTCTCTCTCTCTCTCTGTCTCAGATAAATAAAATCTTTAAAAAAATAAAAATCTTATTTCTTATATTAAAAAACCTAGTACCTTTTAGGTGTTAAATAGAGGTAATAATAGCTGCTGAAAAGAGTTAAAACTCTATAAAGGATTACTATGCTCAAGATAACGTTCTAAGCATTCTACGTGTATTAGGTCATGATTTAGCAGTTAGGACAACTTAGTGAGATTCATGTTATCATTACCTACACCGAATAGAAGAAGAAACTGCAGTACGCATAGGTGTAGTAATTTGTTTTAGGTCATATAGCTGAGAAGTCACCAAACATAATTTGACTGATTAAGAGGGAGGGGGGAGCTAACACTGGTGTTTTTCATATACATTACCTATTTCATCCCTATTTTTATTCCGTGAGGTGGAGAATTATTAACTCCCACTGATCCAGGAAATTATAGCACAGAAGGGTGACGTTAGTTATCCAGGCTTCTTGTCTTAACATCTGGCATAGCCCATGTAACAGCCAAGCTCCATGATCATTCCATAATAGCATATAGGGCTGTTCATGTATTTTAGATTTATTTATTGATGTGTTTATTTATTTGTTTGTTCATTTATGCATATAAAGATTAACTTGTCATATACATATGAACCTATTAATTCTGCTGGGCACAGGGCAGGCAATATTAGCTTTGCACAGAATGCTGATACTCTTTTCCCACTTTAGTGGATAGGGTAGCTCCTGAATCCTTTATTTCTGAAGATTAAATCTAATGAGATAAGGTATTCAAATATGAATAGCACAAAGTCTGACTTGGAGGAAGAGCTTGATTCATGATCATTGAATGAGCATTTGCAAAACCTTGATGAATCACATCAAGCAAAGAACACACCAGTCCAAGGGATGTGTTACTTTTCTTCATATAAAAATAAGAATATCATTGATAAAACTGAAAACATGGAAATTCTCTTTTATTCTATTTTTAATTAAATTTTTGTCAAAACACAATTTAAAAAATTGAATTCCATATCAAGAATGGGAGAATATCTTTGATTTCTTATAACATAATGAACTAGATACCTGACTGAATCTTCCACAGAAAACAGTTTTAAAAAAACAACTTCCTTTACAATCAATTGCTGGGAAAAGTAAGACCTTCCCAGAGAGTGCCCAAAATTTGAATGAAGATGAGAACCCAGAGATGAAAGCAGAATACAAAAGCCAGCTGTCTCCTTGCTGGAATTGCTACTACAGGGGAAAATGGTCTTTGATTTCCATGGCATTGCAGAAGGCAGTGGACTTGACATAGGGCTCAGATTGTCTACACTCTGGAGCATCTAGCATGAGACCCCCCCCCCCCCAATACAAACTGGAGTCTAAAGTATTAGAGACTAAGTTTAAGAATGAACTAGAGAGAAGCTCACCTTTTGAAGAAGACAGTGTTTCCCCCTGAGAACTCATACGTACACATGGGTTTTAGCCTAGAATGTCTAAAAACCTTCAAGTTGAGAGGGTAGAATAAATAAGCTCTGTTTTTGCTGTTCCTTCAAGCATTTGACAAAAGCAAACACAAATCCTCTCTGGAAGAGCTCACCTTCAACCCAGGCCTCAATGAATTCCCACAAATTAATTTCTAAGAAAAATGAGCATACACACAAAATCAGAAAACCCTTAAAATAACAAAGCACCAAAGTAAGATGGAAGAAACACTAGACAACAGAATCAGCAACTCAGTCTTTAGATGTTAAACTTATCAGACAAAGACTATATACCAAGTGTGTACCTCATATTTAAGTAAAAAAGAAGAGGCTTCAATATAAGAAATTTTTCTCAGAAATGGTGAGAAACATCAAAACAGAGAATCAGGATTAGAATGTATCCAAAACAGGATAAATAAGAAGAAATTCACACCTAGATACAGCGCAGTGAAACTGTAGAAAACCAAAGACAAAGAGAGGAACCTACAGGCATCCAGTGGGAAAAGAAATATCACCTTCAAAAGAATGGGAATTATATTGATAACTGATTTTTCAGCAGCACTTAGTAGTGGTTGGCAAAAGAGTGCGGAAAAATAACTCCCTGGTTTGAATGGTCAACCTGGAATTAAATGTCCAATGAAGATATCATTTTAAGAATGAGGGCAAAATAAAGATTTGTTTTTTTTTTTTTTCCACCAACAAGTGTTTTCTTACAATAAGCCTTGGCACTAAAAAAAAATTCCAAATTGTGTTCATACTGAAAGATAATTGCCCTATAATTGAATGCAATGCAAATTCTCTAAAGAATTCACAGAATAAAACCTGGGGACTATTTCCTATGGCCACCATACTATGGAGTTAGACATCAGTGACAAAAAAGACAATTAAAAAAATCCAAATTTATTTGGAGCAAGTCATGGGTCAAAGAGTAAATGATAATGGGAAAAAAAGATTTAAGACCAAACAATAATGTAGAAATATAGAAGTGAGATAGTTATATTAGGAAAGGCGAAAAGCTAAAATAATCACTGACACGTTAACTTTGTAGATCTGTGATATAACAAAAGCATAATGCCAGGAACACAGACAGAAGTAGCAAAGAGCAGAAGCTACCAAAATAGAGCATTGAATTACAACAGAGAGGACTAATACAATTAATACCCTGTGGCAAGCTTGATCGGAAATAAAAGGGAAGGCACCACAGACAAAATTAGAAATGAAAAAGGAGACATAACTAGGGATACAACAGAGGTTAAAATGCTAAAGGAATATCGGTGGCAATCATGTATTTAGAAAAATATATATAACAACAAAAATTACCTATGAAGGACTATTAACCAACAATGACACTTTCTATAACCGACAATGATACTGAATCAATAGTTGAAAATCTTCCCCCAAGGAAATACGTGTCCAAGACAGTTTTATTGCTAACGGAACAAATTATCCCCTACTACACACTCTTGTCAAGAATAGAAACATTGGTAAATACCTTAACTCATTTGATGAAGCCAGGACAAACCCAATGCCCAAGTCCAGCAAGGACAGTAAGAGAAAAGAAGATTCTAGGCCATTCTCACTAAAGTCCATTAATGACTCATTAGACCAATATGCTACAAAATAAAAATATGTCGTGACTGAGTTGTGTTTATCCCAGAAATTCTAGTTTTGTTGAACATTAGAAAATCTGCTAATATAAATTATTACACTAACAGAAGGGGAAGGGAAAATATACATAATCATCACAACAAATAAATTATTAAATTTAATATTTATTTGTAATAAAAATAAACAGATTCCTGGCAACCTAGTCTCTTTCACCTGGTATTTGACGCCTACCGAAATCTGGAAACAAACTCTCGTGCTTTGTGCTGAAGCTTTGAAAGTATTCCCTTGAAGATTAAGAACAAGGGTGCTCCCTGTCACTACTCTAATTTGGCCTTGTTTTGGAGGTTCTAACCAGTGTGGTGAGGCAAGAATAAAAAAGCATAAAAAACGAAAAGGAAGAAATAAAATTCAATTATTTGCAGATGATATCGTCATCTACATAGCAAGCCCTAAAGAATAAACCAACAAATAGAATTATAAAGCATGAGCAGGCCAGCTGTATAGATATCACCTCTAAAAATATATTGCCAATGACAAACACAAGAACATAGAATTTGATATCTTGATTTATTATTTTTTTGAGAGGGAGAGAGAGAGTAAGTGCATGGGGGGTTGGTAGGAGGCAGAGGGAGAGCAAATCTCAAGTAGACTCCCCACTGAGTGCAGAGCCCAACAGGGGGCTTGATCGCACGACCCTGAGATCATGACCTGAGCTGAAACCAAGAGTTGGTCACTTAACTGACTTCGCCACCGAGGCGCCCCAGGAATTTTGATATCTTAACATTTATAATATTAAGATATGTGAAATGTCCTAAAACAAATCTCTCAAAAGATGGTAAATTACAGTCTTTTGGGAAGAAAATCATAAAACATTGTCTCTTTGGAGACATAATATATTCACGATCTGGAAACTCAGTGTCATAAAGATGCTGTTTCTCTTCAAAGTTATCTATAGATTCAATGTAATTCCAATCCAAATACCAAAAGGTGTGTGTGTGTGTGTGTGTGTGTGTGTGTGTGTGTGTGTGTGTATTGACAAGCTGATCCTAACGTTTAGGTTAAAAAATAAACATTTAAGAGCCAACCTCATTGATGAAGTTCACATGGGGGACATAAATTTCGAGATATCATGAATTACTATAAAGTTATACTAATTAAGACTTGTGTAACTGACCTGGGGTAGATACTTTAATCATGACACGAGAAGGGGAAACCCAGAAAAAGGTCCAGCTGTGCATGACAGAGCTGACACTGTGGATCGGTGTGGAAGGGGTTGACTTTCTCATATGTGGTACCGAACGAATTGTGCACCTGAGTGAAAAAAATTGATCCCCCTTACTTCATATCATACACAGATTAACCAACTGCAGGCTGATGAAAGGCCCCAAGAGAAAGGCAAATTTTGTGATGTTTAGAATTCAATAGAGGAAGCAAACTCAATGAAGGAACGTTTCTTTAAACAATACACAAACTCAAGAAATCACAAAGAAAAGTTTGGTCTCCTCCACTGCTTCAAAGTCATGGTCACTGAAAGAGAACATCCAAGAGGAATGAAAACTTAAGTCCCAAACTGGAGAAAACGTACAGAGTAAATAAATAACTCATACCAATCAACATGAAAAAGGCAAAATGTCTGATAGAAAGGTGGGAAAAGATTTAAGCAAGTACTGTATGCACAGGACCAAAACAATAGCTAACAAATATCTGGGTTTTTAAAAAAGATTAATTTATTTGAGAGAGAGTGAGTGCGCAAACGAGTGGGGGGAGGGGCAGAGGCAGAGGGAGACAGTCCTCAGGCAGACTCCCCGCTGAGCACGGAGCCCGATGTGGGGCTTGATCCCAGGACCCTGGGATCACGACCTGAGCCACGATCAAGAGCCGGACACCTGACTGACTGGGCCACCCAGGTGCCTTGCTAACAAGTATTTGAAAAGATGCTTAACCGCATCTGTCATCGACAAAGGTAAATTAAAATCACCCCCAATCTGGGTCGAACTGAAAGTTGCCAGTGTGGACGGTGGATGAGGTTCTAAAGCAGCTGGGTCGCTTACACACACGTGGGAGGGTACAACGGCCTGGCGACTTCGGAAACTGACTTGGTCTAGTAAAGTTGAAGGTAGGCTTCCTTGGTGCCCCAGCTCTTTTAATCCTGAGAATATGCCCTTATATACAGATAACTCTAGAATAGGTGCCCGCAGGCTAGAATATATGCTCCAACAAACTAGAATGTTCTCAGCAGCACTGGTGTAAGCCGAATCTGGAGAACAACCCAATGTCTAGTGACTCGACAGTGGATGATTAAATCGTATTTTATGCACATAAGGAAATAGTATACAGCCATGAAATCAAGGGATTTAGGGCTATGCACGACAGCATGGATTATCTTTGGAATGTAAATTGGGGCAGTCATAAAACAGATTGTGGGGTAATAGCTAGTACTTAATGGAGCCCACACTATGTGTTCCAGGCACCACTTCCAATGTCTTACACAAACAAGCCCCTCTTCCTGAGAAGTGGGTACTATTATTATTTCAGTTTTGCAGTTGAGAAAGTAGGCACAGGGACATTTACTAACTTGCTTAAGAGCTCACAGCCCATAACGGGAGGAAGCAGCTGTCACAAAACCATGTAGTCCGGGCCCAAAATATACCCTGTGGTATGATTTTTTGGGGGGCCAAAGGTTCAAAACGAAGCAAAACCAAACAAATTATTTTTAATGATATAAAATGAAAAATAAAAGCAAGTGAAGGATGAACACAGAATTCAGGACAGTTGTTCCCTGAGGGGGTGGGGATTTGTGATCCCAGAAAAGTGGATGAAACTTCAAAAGCAGTGGTAATTTTAAAAAACAAAGTTGTTCTATTGCTCTTTATACTTGACTCATATCTCATGACTACTGTTTTATTTCTAATCAATATTTAAAGGAATTGAAGAAACTAAAGGAAGAAAATGCGACCTTGCCAACGATGGCAGAGGAAGTTCTTGTGTTTCTTCCTCATAACGTTTCTTGGATCTTTGATGGAATCCTCAGAAAAGTCCGCAGAAGCGGCTCTGGATGTAGAATTTTCATTATTCAGGGGCGCCTGGGTGGCACAGCGGTTAAGCGTCTGCTTTTGGCTCGCGGCGTGATCCCGGCGTTGTGGGATCGAACCCCACGTCAGGCTCCTCTGCTAGGAGCCTGCTTCTTCCTCTCCCACTCCCCCTGCTTGTGTTCCCTCTCTCACTGGCTGTCTCTATCTCTGTCGAATAAATAAATAAAATCTTAAAAAAAAAAGAATTTTCATTATTCAAAGAATTTTTGTTCAAACAAACAACAATGGCAACAGATAGCAGCACGAATGCCTCTAATTGCAGCCTGTCCAAACGGCAACATCGCGGGGCAGCAAAATTCAGCCCATCAACACAGAGTTTTTAGATGCTGCAATTCCAACCCAGGCCTTTATCCTCCTCCTGATTACAAATTGTGGCTCCTTCTTTTCCCTGCCAGTAAAGACACTTGGGGAGTAGAATTCTACCATCCATCATAAGCAGGCAAGAAATTCTCTCTCCAATTACTTAGAATCAGTTTTTAAGGAGCAAAATTCAAATTATCAGTCGATATAATGTTACCCCTTTGCATCAAACCCTTGTAGAGTTTTTCCAGCTGTGGTAGCTAGTCCATCCCTGCTCCCTCTTCCGTTTGCTGCTCAGTGACATCCCATGAGCCCCAAGCTCAGCTCAACTGTCGCCTTCCCTGTGAGGATGTGTCTTCTACCAACGCTGCACCCTTTCCCCAGGATCTGCTCCCAGAGAGGATCACTCCCATGTCCCTTTAGTACTTTGCAAACACTTGGGGCAAAGAAGTCCTTATTAGCATTCTGCTCACCCACTATTAGTTATTTATTGCCATTCTCATCTGGAATGGGTGTTGTTTAAGGTGGGATATCAAGTCATTGGAATCTCTAAATTATATCCTGAATATTCAACAGCAAAGGGTCTTGCACGAAGTAATAATTGTGATCATAAAAATAGGAGACAACATCTATTCTAGACATCTATTGTTACATAACTCATCACTCCAAAGCAGTGGCTTAGAAACGAGCATTTATTTTTATCTCTCCTGACTCTCAGCTGGGAGGGATCCTCTGCGGCTCTGTCACGCTGTTGCGTTCAGACGACTATCTCAGAGCTGGACCAGACTGAATGCCCGAGATGGCCTTCCGACTCTCGCGTCTGGTGTCCGTGCACTTCAGCCCCCCTGTCTCTCCCTGCGGGCTTCTCCCACGTGGCTCATACTTCTCACGGCGTGGCGGTCGGAGCATGTGGCCAGTGGAAGCCAGCTTCCAAAGGCAGGAAGCAGAGCTGCCTGGCTGTTGAGGCCTCTTCCCAGATGTGGCACAGTGTCCCTACTGTCCTAGTCCATTGGTCAGTGCTGTCACAGGCCCACACAAGTTAGAGAAGGTGGAGAAAAGATTCACTCCCGAATGGGAAGTATCCAGGTCACATTGCACCAGCGCACGCGGCCATGTTGATGAAATACGATTGGCTACACCACCAGCGGAGTGCACACTCTGTGCCAGACACGGTGCTAAACATACTGCGTACGTATATGTATTTCATATATATATATTTTAAAGATTCTTTTATTTATTTGCGAGAATGAGAGAGAGCACAAGCAGCAGGGGAGAGGCAAAGAGAGAGGGAGAAGCAGACTCCCCGCTGAGCAGGGAGCCCGACGTGGGGCTCGATCCCAGGACCCTGAGATCACGACCTGAGCCGAACAGAGACGCTTAACTGACTGAGCCAGTTACCACCCAGGTGCCCCCATACTGCATCTATTAAGTCACTTAACCTTCTCAACAACACTTTGAGATAGCTACTACTCCCATTTAACAGATTAAAGAAACAAGGCTCAGAGAGTCTCATTAATTGCCTTAAATGTCACAGCCCATAAATGGCAGAGCTGATAATCCCAGTAGATCACTCCAGAGCCCACTCTCTTAATCACAGAAGTATTTGACGTCCTCATTGTGACAGCTAAATAAACGTTTGACTTTAATA
Source organism: Ursus americanus (assembly GCF_024610735.1). NCBI lineage: Eukaryota > Metazoa > Chordata > Mammalia > Carnivora > Ursidae > Ursus > Ursus americanus. The sequence goes on along the minus strand of NC_142134.1, from coordinate 76,481,838 downwards.
CTTCCCTTCTTCGACTAACTCAACAGAATAATTTTTAAGCTCTTAAAATATATATCTTAAAAAATATATCCCCTCCCTCTGAAAAAAGTCATGGGGAAGACTAGAAAGTGAGAACAGAACCACATAGGAGGCCCGGCTACTTTTCTACTCAATATTTGGCCTCTGCTTTTGTTTGTGACCTGGTTTCTCTTTACCAGGAGTTCTGAAATTCCAGGCGGCCAGGCGTCTGGGAAAGTCCTTTTGCTCTTTCTAAATGAGTACCTTTTTCTAGGACTTCCTGATTTGGGCCCCAAATCATGTCCATGCATGACTTTTGAAAAGTTTTTCAGGTTTTTGGTTTCTGGTGCATTTGAACATGACCAAAGGTTTTCATGAAGTCCGTTCCCCTCTCTTCCTGTGTCTTATTGGTGGGGAAAGGTTGGGTATATGCAAACTAGGACAAGAGGGTGACTAGTGATTTGGACTTTGTGGAGGACCCAACCAGAAATGCTGGACCTTACTTTCAATTTCTCTGCACGTTTACACATTCAAATACTATGCGGTTATTATAAACTGTCACTGTGGGTCAGGTTCTCCACACACTGGCCTGGCTCATGGGACATCCCAGGGTGGCTGGTTTTGCTTATTGCCGGGTAATAAAACACAGTATCTTAAGACATGGGGGTATTCATAGAACTTGTCAAATCAGTTCATGAGGTGTGCTGTTTTCTAGCAGTGGGAGAATATAAAATATGACTTGTCTGAATTATGGAAGATTGTAATGCTATGGAAATAACTTCAGTAACATTGGAAAATAGTTATGGTATAGTAACATTAAAACACAAAACAGAATGCATTGTTCTATAAGAAAGCCTTAAAAAAGGCCCATAATGTTGACCACTTTTCAGTAGTTCTATTATGGTATTTTTTTCTTTGTATGTATGTCTTTGCATTTTTAAATTTTCTACAACGAATGTACATTCCTTGTATGACAGCAGTAAACTCAATATTAAAAGAAGTCTCAGCCTTCTCTATTCTTTGTGATGTTTTTAAAGGGCATAAGCCCCCTGGGTGGCTAAGTTGTTAAGCGTCTGTCTTCAGCTCAGGGCGTGATCCTGGCATTCTGGGATCGAGCCCCACATCAGGCTCCTCTGCTGGGAGCCCTCTTCTTCCTCTCCCACTCCCCCTGCTGGTGTGCCCTCTCTCGCTGGCTGTCTCTCTCTCTCTCTCTCTCTCTTTGTCAAATAAATAAATAAAATCTTAAAAAAAAAAATAAAGGGCATAAGCATGAAAAGTCCAACCTTGTGGCTGGTCAGCAGGAGACTAAGTTTGGTTAGCTGGAAGTTTCCCGAGTGGTGGCAGGTGAGTTGAGTCAGGTAGTTCCTTCACTGGCTGGCGATTTTGCCGTTAAGAGGGAAAGAAGGCTATCTTGAAATCCTGCATTGGCGCATCCCCACGCATCTCCAAGAGTCTCAGGGACAGCCGCCCCTGCTGCTCCTGCGTGGGAACCACAGGCCGATTCGGCGACCTCTGGCCAACGCTCGCCCTGGATCTCAGCTGTTTCTCACAGCTGGCAGCTTTTTAATTACCAGCCAACCACGAAGCCGAATGGTGGCGATGCGGCTCTGATCGCACCAGCGGATGGGCCTGGTTGGCCCGAGAGCGGGTTCATAAATACTTCTGGGGAACTAGGAAGGCAGCCACACTGACGACTCTGCTGGGTGCAAGACTCTGATCTCAGGATGCCAAAATCGCGGCCTCTCTTTTCCCCAAGATTCAGTGGGATTTACACTTATGAATTCCTGCAAATCAAAACGAAGTTGTTCCCTGAGGTCGAAGACAGGGGTTGTTCACATATACCATGGTGGAAAATAATGACCTGGAGTTTACAGGGAGTTTTATCATGCATACATACGGAGGGAAATATCATTTATTGGCCATTTCCTGTGTACCAGACACTGAGCTGGGCTCTTTTGAGAGGAGCTGGGCTCTTTTGAGAGGAGCTGATCTCCATCCCCACCCAGCAATTGAGTGGCTTTTATCATGCAAGTTTTCAAAGAGAAAATATGCCTCTCATAAGCAAAAGAGTCGTTCAGTTTGGGGATGTGTCCCTGATGAGAAATACGAAGAGATGATATTCTTAATCATCGTGAAGCAGTTCAATACGGCGCAATGATCATGGGTTTTGGAATCCAAGACATGTGGCTTTAGCTGACTCTGAATTTTGAAACCTGTTACCCCGGCTGGCAGTCTTAAGCGGTGACGTGGGAGTGGGGTTTCGTGCTAAGGAGATGCACGGTGTGGCACAGATCCCCGTGCAAATGGCTAGTGGTGTGCCGGCCCGGAGACACTCCTGGTTTGTAGCGCTGTTTATCTCTTTACCCTTCCTTTCGCACCACCAGGCTGTGCACTTAGAGGGGAAAGTATCGCAGAAGAGCACTGTTGTCTGCTTAGCGAAATGTACAGGGTCAACGAATAACACTGCCTTGAAGTTGGCTTTGTTGGTGTCAATACAATGAGGAAACTTCTTCCAATTTTTAAGCTCACTGCCTCAGAAGGTAGTGCGTATTCAAGAAGACTCTCAAGTCCGGGGTGACAGCCGTGGGTGGCAACTTAAAGTCCATACCTGTAAGACTCTCTCTAGCTCTCAAACTATTTTACTGGTTTCCTTTGTTTATCATTAACTCTTGCCCAAATAAACGAATGTGAAAGTCAAGTTTCTTGAAGCAAGAGAAGGAATAGTAAGTTGTCAGATAATTCGATTGAACCTGTGTCCCTGTTTAATAATAGACTGTCGCGATTTGTTTTACATGGGATAGGACACACAGCACTGCATGCTAGGGACCATAGCGACACAGCCTTCTCTAATACTCCTAGAGTATAAAGTTTAATCTTGGCAATAAAACTGCCTCATAAAACTTTATGGGTAACGACCGAAATGTCCAACATCAAGGTCAGGATAAAATAAACCACTGGGTAAAATACACGCCCGCCATTCCTTATCCAAATTCCTTAGGGCTAGGGATTCAGAATATTTTGGATTTTAGGAAAGTAATATTGTACATGTACTGATGCTAGTAATTTCACCTGTAAGTTTTGGAGAATCGCCTGGTCATGAAACATACTAATATTTCTGCTGTGAAACATGCAGATATATTCACAATAAGAGGGATAAATGAAGAACACACATAACTTCATTTTATTGTAGGTCAAGTTTTGCTGCCAAATTAGTTACTGAGGGTTTTCAGTATTTTGGAGGCTTTGGCTTTGGAATTATGGATAAAGGATTGTGAGCCTTCTTTAAGCACTAGATTTAAAACACTGATTTTGAAGAAGACCATGCTCATAACAAAAAATGGTATTATTGAATGAATGAAAACAGTAGAAGTTTTAAAAGTAGGTTTTCTGTTTACTCCCCCCCCTTCTTCTTCCCTTTCTTCTCCTACAGATCTTCCTGCTTCTTATGTTCCATAAATGAGTGAACAAAAGGGGGAATGAACCATGAGAGACTGTGGACTCTGAGAAACAAACTGAGGGCTTCAGAGGGGAGGGGGTGGGGAATGGGATAGGCTGGTGATGGGTAGTGCGGAGGGCACGTAATGCATGGTGCACTGGGTGTTATACGCAAGTAATGAATCATGGAACTTTACATCAGAAACCAGGGATGTACTGTATGGTGACTAACATAATAAAAAATGTTATTATAAAAAAATAAAAATAAATAAAAGTAGGTTTGCTGAAATTTCAAAATGTTACATAAGGATACAGAAAAATGACTTCAGAATCCTGCAGCAAAGTAGTGTTTATTTTTGGATGCTAAGATCAATGGTGACTTTTGTTTTCTTCTTTGTACTTTTGTATATTTTCTAAAATTTCCATGAGGACTGTGAGTAATTTTAACAATGAACAAAGCTAGTTGGCTGTCACACCTTTTCAGCACGTTTCAAAGTGGGCACTACAGGGGCGCGTGCCCCCATCAGTCTCCAGTCTGGGATGCGTGAGTGTGTCTCCCTCTTGAGAGCCCGAAGCAGCCTGGCCAGGGCAGGGTGTCCGCTGACTAGAAGGGCCCAGAAGCAATCACTCTCATGACCTCCATCTCTTTCAAAACACTCAGAGCTGTAGCACCAAGGTTCTTATCCGTTCTGTTCAGAATGATGAAGAGATCCTGGAACCAAACCCTAAGACCCCTTCATCCAGCCCCGATGGAGGAAGTAGGTCTGTCTACTCTTAACAGCACCGATGTGCTCCAGGGAGCGGGGCTTTAGGTACTTTGATTGCTCGGGAAGCTGAAAGCTTTGTTGCAGGGAGAGGAAATATGAAATAGCCTGCTAATTTCAGAAGTGATTTAGAGCCATGACATCCACAGTCCTTAGCATTGATGGTGCTTTCCCATCTCTTGCTGCGTAAGACTAAAGAGATCTGTCCAACATACAGCTAATGCTGTTTGAGGGCAGGAACTAGATCTTTCTCAGCTTCATAAGGGAGGCGCCCAGCACAGTGTATACTCAGTAAATGCTTTTGACTGAATTAACACATTTATAGGGAACTACTTGTGCTCGTACTTGTATTGTGTATATACATGTCTGCGTCAATGTGTAGTTTGTCTCTGTATTGTCCTTTCATGTGTCTTCATTCATTCATTGCAAAAGTCCCCTTGGGAGATAGTAAGGCATTAGCTGTAGTTACAAAGGTCAATTAGAATTCCAGTTTAAAAAACTCACAAGGAATTCCAGGTTGCAGAGCAGTGAGACCTCTTGCAGCCGTATTTTGCAACCCTAGCTAAGATGAGACTGAGTTGAGCATCGTAAGTCAAGTCAGTGTGCAGGCATTCCGATTCCTTTGGTCTGGGGAAGGACGCTGAAACTGCTTTTCAATCAGAGCCCCCTTGACGGTCCTATTGCTCAGTCAGGTTGGGATAGGCCAGTGATGGGTAGTAAGGGGGGCACGTATTGCATGGAGCACTGGGTGTTACATGCAAATAACGAATCATGGAACACTACATCGAAAACTAAGGATGTAGGGGCGCCTGGGTGGCTCAGTCGTTAAGCGTCTGCCTTTGGCTCAGGGTGTGATCCCAGGGTCCTGGGATCAAGCCCCACATCAGGCTCCCACGCTGGGAGCCTGATTCTCCCTCTCCCACTCCCCCTGCTTGTGTTCTCTCTCTCACTGGCTGTCTCTCTCCCTGTCAAATAAATTAAAAAAATCTTAAAAAAGAACCAAAAAAAACCCAAAAACCACTAAGGACGTAAGTATGGTGACTAACATAACATAATAAAAAATTATTATAAAAAAATCTACTGCGCTGAATTAACTGGGTTAATGATTTTCACAGAGGAAGGAGTGCTCCCCCAAGGCACAGTAGGGTCAAACCTGTGTGTGTGTGTGTGCGTGTGTGTGTGCGCGCGCACACGCATCTACGGAAGGAGGGTTGTAAATTTCCAAACCATGCTCACGCAACATCCCTTATGTGACTGCCTTCTCTGGGTCCTATCTTGGTGAATATTGTAGCTGCTTCTCGAGTGTGCCAGGAGGCAGAGAGCTCTGGGGGCCACTGTTCTAGTCAGGTGAGTCTCAACTTTAATGTGGCTAGAAATCTACTGGGGAACTTGTGAAAATACAGATTCCAATTCAGCATCCTAAGAGGAGAAAAGGCATGTTTATGAAGTTATGATGATTCGGCTGTCCTCTGGGAGCTTCCTTTCCTGCACGAATTTAATGCTGAACTCTTAAAGCCACCTTTTGGAAGCTTGATGAGATGGCAATTGCCCAGAGGCCGACTGTCTGGCTAAAAATCAAAGCTACCTAAAGTCCTCCTGAAGGTGAGACACCTCTTTTCTTGATGGAGGAGACTGCTGGCATAGGGTGGAAGCACAGGGAGGAAGAGAGGCAGGGATGCAGGGCAGGGGCTCTCAACCACAAAACCAGCTGGAAACTCATAGCAAATGCTGCTGAGATTGTCACAGTAACCCCACAGTGCCCTGCAAAGAAGGGGATGGGTCTGAACATAAAGCTTGCCCTAGTGGGTTGAGTGGCAGCCCTAAAATATTTCCATGCCCAAATCCTGGGCACTTGTGAACATGACCTTATGAGGAAGAAGGGTCTTTGCAGATGTAATTAAGTTAAGGGTTTTGAGGTGAAGTCATCCTAGATTATCTAGGGGGACCCTAAACCCAATGACAAATGTCCTTATAAGAGAGAGACAAGGGTGGTCTGAAACAGGCAGAGGAAGAGAAGGCATAGACACAGAGAAAAAGGCCAGTGGAGGGTGGAGACAGACCGAGGAGTGATGTAGGCACAAGCGAGGAGCACCTGGGGCCCCCAGAAGCTGGGGACGGGGTGGTGGTGGTGGTGGTGGTGGTGGTAAGAAGGGATGTTCCCTTGAGGGTTTGCAGTGAGCAGAGGCCTGCCCACACCTTGATTTTGGACTCCTAGCCCCCCCTGACCTGTGAAGGAGTACATTTTTGGCTGTGTTAAGGCACCCAGGTTGGTGGGAAGCAGAAGCACCTGCCTCGCTATTCATTCCACCGCCACGGACTATTTATTTATCTTACGATGAAGCTGCTGTCTGCCACCTTCATCACCGGTTATAATTCATCCTCTTTGTCATGCGACCCTGGCTCAGCAAGCTCTCTGACCTACCCTGGCCTCGCCTGCCCAGCTCCTGCCTTCCTCAGGTTCCCGCAGAGCTGGGACCAACAGAAGGGACGCTGGATTTGGTCAGACAGACTCAAATCCCAGGCCTGGCTCCATCCCCACTTTCTGTGCTGTCTCAGAGGAGCCGCTGAGACCAGGAAGCTGATGCTCAGAGAAGGTAGTGGTGCGGGCCATCTGGCCCCACTCGCCGCCGGAGGATCAAAGAAGAGAAGGGAGCCCTAGCACCTCGCACGGAGGAGATGCTCCATACGCTAGATTCGGAGCCAGACGCGGAGCCCACCTGTGACCTGTGTGCCAGGAAGCTCCCGCTGCACTTCCGTGGCAAGAAGAAAAGCAGCAGCCCCAGCTTCTGCATCCCACAGGCCTGGCCCCGGCTGTGTGTGGGGTCGCACTCCCACCCCCCAAAACCTGTGGGTGTCTGGGACAGCTGTGATGCTGGACCTGCTGCCTGCGTGTCGCTCTGGACACCAGCCCTGCCTCCGGCACCCACCTGGGAGACCCAGGCATCACCTGGTTACCCTGGGGTGTCCCCCAGGCTCCCTCCAAGACCAGGAATCCACCCAGAAACCAGGCAGTCCTCCTTCCCCAGGCCAGACCCTGCTATCTGGAGGGAAGGTCAGGTAACTTCCCCAAGATCATACAGCTATAAAATGATGGGGCACGACAAGGGATTTGCACTAGGTCTGCCTGACGGAAACGCATGCTCTGTCTCACACAATGACAGTGAGAATAAGAGCGTTACCTTTCCCGTTGGCAAAATAAGCAAAGTGGGTTGATTTAAAAATTAGTACACCAAATTTTCTCAGTTTAAAGGTTTTTTGGTGTGCATTTTCATTATAAGTATTTCTCACGACTTGGGGGCCTGCTAGTTTTTTTTCTATTTATTATAGTCATAGACCTCAGGAACAGGATGGATTTTTTGTAGACCCAGGGGCACATTAGGACGCCCCACACCAACCACATCACCCCTGGGGGTGCTCCACAAAGAGACAGTTGGGCTCCAAGTTCTCTGCTGTGGGAACAAGCATGGCCGCCACGGTTCCTATGGTTCTACCTTCACGCCCTGGGCTGTGACACGATGGGTGGTATTTCGGGGTGCCCTTCTGGCATGCTGGTGCCGGGGTATCTCGTCCCTGTCCCGGCCACACACCCAGGCTGGGTAAGAACAAGTGACCTGGCCACAGAAAACGCTGGCACTCTGGGCAAGAGGCTCAGTGAACACGAACACACACCCCTGACCCCGACCCCAGCCTCTCCAGCTCGGCGCTGAAACGGGCAATGCCCTTCCTACGGGGGCGTATTGGCACCAGTCCTTCCTCCACCAGGAGAGGGGAGATTGGGACTCACGGTGACGTCGCAGTACTTACTCTCTGTTCATAGTTCTTGGCTCCCCGCAAATAAGAGGGATCTTCAATTCAGCCTGTGGAGACAGAAAGTAAACTCGTTACTGAGCCAGGCACGTCATGTTTTAATTCTGGTGAACACGCTACCGTCGTTTCTTGTTAAAATGGGACACAGGTGCCAGCTTAGAGGAAGTGATGGGGAGAGAATCAATCCAGGTCGATAATTGGTTTATTTCTGGAGTGGGGTGGGAGAGGGGATTTTTCCCTAACATGCTGTCCTCTTTCTGTCAGGATCCATCCTGTCTGCCCTGGGGAGCTGAGCACACACGTCCTGAGCCTGGCTTTCCCTCGCATGCAATTGTGTGCTTCCCCTGGGCACCCGGGACGTGCTAGCCCCTGCTCGCGCCCGAGCACATGCAGGAGAAGGGATGCTCTCCTTTCCAAGCGGGACCTGCCGTGAAATATTTATTGGAAGCTACATTTCTATAGTGCTTCGCATAGGACACAACATTTTATTTGTGGCTTATATTCACCCACGTAGGAGAGATTATTAACTCCGTTTACCATATAAATTAGCCGCAGAGACCCTGGGAGTATTCAATAGGAGCTTTACATCTGTGATTACTTTTAATCTACACAGAGGCCCTGGGGGGTATGAAAGATATTGCCCATGGTATCAGGGTTCTAGCAAGAAACAGGACGCTCAAATTGGTAATTTGAGAAGTTTAATAAAGAGATGGTTTAAAAGCTATGGACAGGGTATGGGGAAGCCACAATGGAAAGTGAAGGGCCTGGGGGTGCTTTTGCCATGCTCGGGCCTGGAGGGGTCAGGGGAGCCAGGTATCACTGGGACCCAGGCATGGGGCTAATGGGAAGGGAACTGTGGCTTCTACAGTATGAGGGAGGGAGTGTGCTGGGTGCATAGAAAACCCCATCTTACACTTCTCCTGGCCAGGATCTCCTGCTGTTGTCTCCCGTTGGCCAAACTCAACAGGAAGCCAAGAGTGAAGAGGCATTGATGTGGTTTCTACCCATCAGCCTCCTGGGGCTCCCAGCTAAGTGTAGCAGGGTAGGGAGTGGACTTCAGTGATAAAAAGAATGAGGTTCAGAGAAGTTAACTTATGTGCCCAAGATCACCCATCTGTGAGAAAAGTCTGAATGCATAGGACTCAAAAATTCCATTTCCTGTCCAGTCACGAGATTACACCCCACTGAGCTCTAACCACTTCTAGATCATTCTGCCATCCATCTGTTGGCATTTATCCATCAATCTATCTGAGTGCTACTTACTGAAAACTTACTTTGTGCAAATATTGTGCCCAATAAGACATAACCTCCGTCCTCAAGGCACTCCTAAAACTCAGTATGATTTAGATTCTGCCTCTTTCTATGATGGCTGCTATCAAAGTGCTTTGTAAAAACAGATGCATATAAAACAAAACAAATCCTCTATGCCTTGGAGGCCAGGGGAATCTTCACAAAGGAGAGAGTACTTGAACTGAGTCTTGCAGGGTAAGTCTACCTCTTCTTGGCTCAGAATTAGGGGAGGCGTGCTGGGCAAATGCAGTGCCATGTGCGAATATATGAAGATGTTAGAATAGCCAATGTTCCTGGGAGGCTTTGCCTGGCTTGGTGGGACCACAGGGGTCAGCAGCTCGGATGTTGATAGCACAGGGAAAGGAACTTGGGAAGATCCCCTGGGTTTTGATTGTTAGGGACTATGCATGACAAAGGATGGGCTTTGGACTTGAGCTGTGTGATCCTGGACCAGTAAGGGCAGGAAAGTTACTAAGGAGCCAGACTAAGCCCCAGGTGCTCAGACACTCCGTGTGTGACTTCACGGCTGTGTGCCCCACCTTCTGCTTCTCGTGAGTGGCAGCAGGGAAAGGGGAGGCAGCTGCTAGGCTCTCATCTGCTGACAGTCCTCTCTGGATGTGGTGTGGAATACCTGGGTGTGGCCCCTTTGAAAGTTGTGTCCTCCATGGAGGTGGGGAAAAGGGCTTGAACATGTATCCATATAACGCAAACGATGTGCATCAAATACTGGAAAAGTCCTGCCCTGGACGTTGAAGGATGCTGCTGGGTCCCAGCTCCGTCATTAACTGGCTGTGTGACCTCGTAGGAGCAATCGGAGTCTCCTCATTTATAAATGCTAAATGCCCACATCTTTCTATTACCGTGCTGTTTTGAGTATGAAATCGGTCGATGCATCTGAAAATGTTTTGCAAATGATACAACGTTATGGAAAGATGCATAGGCAATCCCTTGTATAACAAAGCAAATTCTGCAGGTTGCTGTAACCTCAGCTCTGTTACATTTGGGTTTCTAGGGTTATATTGACATTGATTTTTGGACATTAATATTTAGAGGAATTAAATTACTTGATTATGGTCATGCAGGATAGATTTGCACCCCCTCTGTTACATTTGGGTTTCTAGGGTTATATTGACATTGATTTTTGGATATTAATATTTAGAGGAATTAAATTACTCGATTATGGTCATGCAGGATAGATTTGCACCCCCTCCCCATTTTAGGACCGTCCACCACTTAAACATATTGTTTGTACACTCACTTCATTTCTTTGAGTGCATCGTTAGCGGGGTTGAGATGGGATACAGGAAGACAAATTTAATGGAGGGCCCTCTCTGGCCTCTCGGCCAGCTCTTAGGTACAGACTGAAGGAATCATAGGGTGCAGGACAGTCCCCTTCAAGGGCTTACTGCCTCGGAGTAGAGGCCTGGGGAGGTGGTCCCAGGGAAGAAGCTGCTTTCCAGCCCCACCTGCTGTCTACTGTGTAGCCTTGAACAAGGCATTGAAAAGCTCTGCCTCAGGTTTTCACCTGAGAAATCATCAGTTGTGCCAAATAGGTCTCTTCCAGCTCAAAGATTCTGTAAAATAGTTCTATTTTAAAAAATTGTATTCTGGGGCACCTGGGTGACTCAGCTGGTTAAGCATTTGCCTTTGGCTTAGGTCATGATCCCAGGTCCTGGGATCGAGTCCCACGTTGGGCTCTTTGCTCTGTGGGGAGTCTGCTTCTCCCTCTCCCTCTGTGCTCTCTCAAATAAATAAATGAAATCTTTAAAAAACCCCATGATTCTTCCATATTTGGTGATAAAAAATAGTCTAAATAACTTGGATGTATGTTATTATGTTTCTCCCATTTTATCGTCTTCTCTGATCAAGCTTCCTGCAGCACAACCCTGCAGAGGCTTTGCCCAAGTGCTCACACGGGGGACATCAGGGATGGACAGGGTAGGGACTGTGGAGGAAACCCTTAACTTTTGCCTTGTCCAAAAATTATTTGATCTGTAACAGCTCATATTTTAAAATCTTAGTTAAGAGTTCAGAAAAGATGTCACTAGCAGCTTTCGAGAGAGGTGAATGGTCTATTCTATAGACCGTTCTTTCTAGCACTTAAAGTCCGAACTTTCTAGCACTTAAAAGGCAAAATTTGGGGTCTTGGTGACCCACAACAGTACGGGCCAGCCAGGTGGTGGCCTTAGCATGACGTAAGGGGTGGCACTTTCAAGATAAGCAGCTCTTGACTTTATTCAGAGCATCTAAGTTCCGCCCAAGAGCGGTAGAGTTCTATCTGGTCTCAGTCACTTTGTAAAGGATGTGGTGAGAATGAGGTGTGGCGAGGCAGACAGGAAGAATTCCATGTCCACAGGCTTTAGGAAGGTGATATATTATCAGGGCCCTTCCCTTCCTGACATGCGTATGTCATGGACATCGAACACCTGTTACGTGTCCCTGCTTCGCCGTGGTAACCCTGTATGATCCGTATTATTATCCTTATTTTATACAAAACCAAACTGACGTTCACAGAAGTTAAGCTACGTGCCCTACATTGCATGTACAATAAGCGGGCGTTACAAACCATTCCCCTGGATGCTTTTTAGTAATACGTTGGGACAACATCAACTGTTCTGAGCCTCAGTTTGCTTATCTGTAACGTGGGGTCACACAACAGCCATGGTAGGGCTCTCGCGAGGATGCCACGGGACCGTAAGCTATCGAAGATATGGAAATATAGGGAGTGACGTTAACGTGAACTCTAAGATTGAATGTCCTGTATGACTTTGAGGTTTTAGTCTTCAGAAATGAGAAGCACTTCCCTGCTGTTCACGAGTCCTGGTGGGGTAAGTGTGGGTTCTCACATCTGTCTGCCTTCAGAATTACAAATACCGATGCCCCAGAAAGTTTGATCCAGTTGTCCTGGGGTGGAGCCCAGGTATTGATATTTTTTAAATGCCCCAGATACTTCGATGGACGTGAGAGCTTCCCTTGTCTGCGCTGTCTGCCTAGTGCCCCACACCAGCATTTTCTCTTTCCTGAGGGAAGTACCAAGGCAGGGCGCTTCCACCTGCCTCACTGTCCTGGGCTCGTCCTAAATGGAAATTCAGTCACACCACTGCTCATAAAGAATCCTCGATATGCTTAGAGTTATTTCTGCATTAATTTTCAGTGAAATGGATAAAGCAAGTCCACCATGTCCAAACACTGACGCCACCGATATGAGTGGGAAAGGCTTCTAATCTCACCAGGCATCGATTCCTGTGCCGGGTCTTGGTCTAGGCAATGAGTGCATAGAATCCAGGCTCCTACAACTGTCGTTTGGGGTTGAATTTGTTCATGTATTCTCTGAGCATGTATTGAGGTTCTCCGATGCGCCGGGCACCATTTGTGTAGATATGAGGAATCAGAGACCCAGAGCAAAGCTCTGCCCTGTAACACTAGTTTGCTTTCTCCACGGCGCTGTAAGCGATTGTACAGAGTGGAATTAAATATGTATCTGTAAATAATAGAGGAACATACGGTGGTATTGGAACGCAGAGGAAGGCATGCCCAGAGGGGTCCACGCAGCTCCTATGGGGTCAGAGGAAGATTTCCTTACTCATTTCTCTACAGCTCCTTTTGAGTCACCCTGACCCCTACTTGGGGCATGATAATGGAAGGGGGTGCAGGCCATCGAGGGGCTTCAGGGTCTAGAGAGTGAGCAAGCATCATTGGAAGCTTGCTTTTCTTACTTTCACTCAGCAACCCGGAGAGGCTATAAGGTCCATCCAGGGAGAAAATCTCATGTGTCTGTACATTTATTTTTTATATGAATTGGGGCATTTCTTTCAGTTTCTCTTCCTAGTTAACCACAGAAACAAAGGCTAAGTAAGCCTGACTTTCATGATCAAAGAGGAGTGATGCTCAGTGCCATCTGTCCGTCACAGCAGGGTCCTCGGCGCAAATGGCACTAATATGTCTAGAGCTGGCTCTGCGGTGGGGATGCTGGCAAAAGCACATGGGGGTCTCGAGAAGAGACTGCACTCTGCCTGCAGGGACCCACAGTCAGGGAGGGACCGGACAGGAGATTCTGGGGTCCTGGGGAGTCTGTGGGGTGAGCCTACCTCTTTTCAGGATGACTGTTTAGTTCTCCAACAAGGAGAGATATCAACTGTATTAAACATTAGATGCCAGTGCAAATCTCATCCTAAATGCTGACATGGGCGCTATAATTGCCTGACTATGTACTAGGTTCCAAAGCCTAGGCAGAAGCAACAGAATACACTCTTAATTAATTTTGGCTAAGAAATCTGTGCTTTCATTTCAGTGATAGTGTTCTCATGGGATTTACAGACACCTAGGCTCTTTGGGGTCCAAAATGAAGCCCAGTTTGAGCATCACTGTTCTATGCTATGCAGTCTCCCGTTAAAACTCGATCCGCTGCTCTCGAGGGATAAAAAGGACCATATCAAAGAGAGGACAGCATGGTTGGGGTACTGAGACTACAGGAGTCCCTGCCTTACACACCCATTTTGGCCAAACAACCCTCCAGTTTTGGAGGGGATGGTCCCTGTTATTATATTCAATTAGCTTGCTAAGTACTTGGTGGGTTGAAAAGCCTTTTTTAAGAAGATAATGGATTTGATGGTGAAAGCACATAAATATTTCAGAAAACTATTAAAATAAAGAAAGCAAGGTCTTATAGATAGTTGTTTGCTTTAGATTTCCAAAGAACGTACATTAGATGTGGGCTTTCAAACCGGGTGGCGGCTTCTGAGCTTGAAACCCACCTGGGGTCTCAGCGAATATGTTAGGAAGGAAAGACTTGTTTTATAAATGGATTGGATTCTGGTGTGGCTCTTAATCCGAAAATAATTAATACCCTTATGGTACCATAAGCAGTTTAAACAATTGGAAATATGTAAAGCAACAAATCATATTTCCTTGTTATCCTGGAGAACTCTTGTTCTCCACTGGGAATTCACCAGTGCTACCAAACTGAGCTTGCAAAGAGATATGTTATCATAAATATTTCTGCTGCATTTCACCTGATCTGAAATTAATATTTTATGAAGGAAAAACAATGCTTTTACAGCGAAGAATTTTTTTTTTTTGCTCTCAAGTATTTCTCACTTATTCCTTGAAGATAAGGTTTATAAAAATGCTAGCCTCCTTATTTCAAAGTTTAAGAAACATCGTACTCGTAATGACAGGGTACCTGAACAGACACAGGAAATGGCTGAAAGCTAACTATGAACCGCTAAGGAGAATATTAGAGACAGTCAAGAAGGTACACTATAGCTCTGCAGCTCAAACTGGGTCAAGGCTGGAGGGGAGGGTCAGAATTAAGGCTTGATGCTTTTTTTCATTAAACCAGGAAAACAGAAAAGAACCCAGCATACAGTGCATACAATACGCATCTGGTCTCTACGTGGTCACATCCGACAGATCCCAAATGATGGATGAGGCAGGGAAGGAGGGGTTACGGTGTGAATATTTTGGGGAAGAGGACCAGGGAGTGTGCACGTGTGCCTGTGCATGCACACGTGTGTTTGTGGGTGCAAGCATGCATATGCTTTGAGTAAACATGTTGAAACATCTGACCTCTCAGATGCTGATGTTTATTAATTCGGTCACAATTACATGCAATTTTCTTCTATTGTCACACAAAAAATGAGAAAGTGACATCTTAGAGATGCTCAGACTTAAAGGAAGCTGTATGCTGATTGGATTTCTATTTCTGTACCCTGGTCAGAGCAGTCAGCTACATTTAATTAAGTATAACATTTAATTTTATTGGATTTCCAACGAATGAAGGCATTTGGAGTCAAATGGATTGTTATTATAGATTTTTTTGAGGAATGTAGGAGACTGCTTTCCTAGTTTTTCTGCTATTAAGTATGGGCAGATTGAAAAAAAAAAGATTTTGCAACTGTCTTGGTAAGAAGTAACTTCCCTTAAGTATCTCAAGGCGATGTGCACCTGCATCCATTTTTTAAAAAAAATTTTAAATGATTTTGAAAACACCCTTAATGATCTGATGCAATCTACAGATTTTGGAATATATCCCTCCTGGTGCATTTTGTTTTCAAAAATCATCTCTTTCTCTTCTGCAGAAAGGGTTTCCTTCCTTCCGTGGTAGGGTTTTTCTCTTTCTTCCTTTTTTCCCATTTTGCAGTAAGTAGCCTATTGCTTTATCCTTTTTCTCACTCACTCATGCTGTTTTCTCACAGCCCTCTCTTCCTTCTGTCCTCCCTTCCTACATCCTTTTCCCCTCCTTCTTCTCCTCTCCCATCCTTCCCTCTTCTTACTCGCTTATCATTGTCGTGGTTTTACTGCTCAGATAAAACTAGACTGTAGCAAAAATAATATGTCGATTATCGAGAGCCTAATCAGATGTTTCCGTATCATTTTTTAAAAGGTTTACCTGTTCTCCTCACCCTATTTGCATTTGGCTCTTATAAAATCATCACAGAAACACACTGATTGGGGCTAGTACTGCCAGGTCCTTTATCTATCTATCTATCTATCTATCTATCTATCTATCTATCTATCTATCTATATCTATCCATCAATCTATCTATTATCTATCTATCTATCTATCTATCTATCTATCTATCTATCTATCTATCTATCTATATCTATCCATCAATCCTATCTATCTATCTATATCTATCTATCTATCTATCTATCTATCTATCTATCTATCTATCTATCATCTATCTGTCTATCTATCTATCATCTATCTATTATCTATCTATCTATCTATCTATCTATCTATCTATCTATCTATCATCTATATCATTATCTATTATCTATCTATCTATCATCTATCTATCTATCTATCTATCTATCTATCTATCTATCTATCTATCCATCTATCCATCTATAATCTATCTGCCATCATCTGCCACAATTTACAGGCTGGCCCTGGGGTGGAGACAAGTCCAGGGACCCTACTTCCTCATAGACATCTAAAGACTCATGGTGAAAGTACTGTCACTCACATTTATTAAGCAGTTGCTATATGCTGATCATTTTCTGAGGATCTGTTTTACGGTAAGGTGGGTCTCAAGGAACTTTGAGAGCATCTTTAACTCCAAAGACAGGGCATGAAAAGCCAGGCAATCTAATAGACACTGGACTGAGAGTAATGTAATCAATAACAACAACAACAATAATAATAACACCATCTGCTGAATGCCAGAACCCTATGTAGGACACCCTGTTTACTTTAGATTCCATCCTACGGCAACAATCCAAATGACCCAGATTTCTCAATATTGAACAATTCTGTCATTTTGTTCAGCGAGGGCCCTCTTGAGCCAAATCTGTCTAGTGAACAAACGCACAGTATGGATTCAGATGAGCTCACTGCTTCCTTTGAAACTTCAAGTGCATTTAGAACTTAACCCCTGAATTGAGGGTCCTCCATATAATTAACTCTGTCTTTGCCCCCTCCTTTTATTCAGGATCACTCGCCTCGCAAGATGGGAGGCAAGTCTTTAAGCCTGGGTGCGCCTAACTGCACAGAGCACTGTGCAACCTTGACTCTGTTTCTCCAGCCCGAAGAAAGGGGATATAAACACTCACCCTCTTTTGCTCATAGGATGGGTTTGAAGGCCACGTGGGTTGATGGAAGTGAAAGTATCATGTCAACTATAAATGGTTATGCAGTCTAGTTCAACAGGTAACTATTGAGCAATTTCTAAAAGTATCAGTGCCGTGAAGGACAGTGAGGAATTGAAATTGGCAAGGAAAGTCTCCTAAAGGAATTTCTATCATTTTTAATTAAGTCTTAATATTTTCAGAGGATTGGTACATTTGGGGAGTTGTAAGATACTACTGAGGTTTTGATAGATGAATGATTAAAGTAAATATGAAAATGATGAGATTAGCTTTCTGGAGAAATCACCTTAAAATAGGACTTCTTTAGGTCAAAACTCTTAAAGAGGGAAAAGAAGCCAAAGAATCTAATGAAAGTTTGCCTGAATGTAAATTAAACTCATGATAATTGTGCTAAAAATGATAATATAGCCACTATCCTTTACTTTGCTCTTAATAATTGCCATGCATTATACTACGTAATTTTTTATACCACATCTCATTCCTCCCCACACGTCCAGAGGGTGGGTATTGCAATTCCGTCTTATAAAGGGTAACCTGGGATTCTGAGAGGTTAAATAAGTTGCCTGAAATCATTCTGCTGGGAAGTAACAGTCCGAAGCCAAACCTAGGTTATTTCTTTCTCAAAGAGTGGGTAGAACCATGTGGTAGGAAGAGCTTGGGAACAGAAGTAGGAGTTTGGGATAGGGAAGTGTTCTTATGAGGAATGCCCATAGAGGTGGAGCTGGTAAGGATATCCCTAGACATGCCCAGGAGTAAGGGGGACCTGATCTATGAATATCCATAAAGAGTCATGGGGCAGACTGGCTCCCGGGTGCCTATCAAGACATCAGACCAACAATAGCTCAGTGAGTTGAGTGATTGTAATGACACAGCTCTGACTTTGTTTTCAGGAAGCTATCTCCCTGCATTAATTTTGTTTCCTGCATAGATTTGCCTACTGGAAAGGAACTTACAACCTGAGTACACTTTTAACACTTGAACAGAGTCACAGAAGATAGACGCGTGGGCCAGAATGCCAGGATGAGACAACACCCCTGAGTCCCATCCACTTTGAATGCCTTAGATGAAATCTGCAAAGCCCATGATTAAATATGGGTCCACCGGAACCCCACAAAGGCTTAACCCTCTCAGAGGTTGGGCCTGGGCTATTAGGCACCCCTCATATTTATCTCACACTAAATTCAACAAAAAACCTACCACAATGGAAGGCTGTGCCTTCAAACACATGGATATAGAATTTCCATGTCATGTTCAGATCTTTTCCTCCTCTCGGTTTAGACGGGAGATAGCTATGTACAGTGCCATTTCAGCACAGTAGACTTCTATTTCTCATGCTTAAGTGTTTGGGAAATAGCCTTTCAATTAGCATCACCAATGAAATAAAATAACCAAACTCATCCACCAGTTTTGCTGTTGCTTGTGGTCTATCTGGGACCCCCAGAATGCTGTTGTTTAGTTTGTAGGAAAGTGATGCTATGACCATGACCCTGAACACGTCCAGTAGAGCACTGATGAAGCCTTGTGCACAGAGCGGGAGCTTGGGACTCCGGTAGACCTAGGTCCCACTTCTGGCTTTCCCTCTTATTCACTGTGCAAAGTGGACAATGTAGGGAACCTCTGTGAACCTCACCTCCTCTTGTACAGAGGAAGAATAAATATACCTACTAAAAAGAGAGAGTGAACCATGATGATGATTTCCAACGTATTCCATCCACAAAAGTAACAAATAAAACAAAACCCACAAAGTACATTCCCATAATGACTTTTTCCATAATTCTGTTTCCCATGGTAGTTCTTCTTTCTTAAATTACTGATACTGAACTTATTTAACCAGATCTTTCTCACACTTATTGATAATTCACTTCGCAACATCACTGGACATTTTGTTTCAATCAGTAAAAATCTTCAACCTGATTTAGATTCAAGTAGTTAACTCTGTTTAATGATGTAATCCCTTTGAGAACTGTATCTCCCTCACAATAGAACACGTGGACATAGCCTGGAGGAAGTCTCCAGAGCTCAGGTCTTCGTAGACCTTGGCAATTGTCTGCAATGGTGCCTATAACTGCTTTTTAAAAATTATTATTGAAGTATAGTTGACATATGAACATAACTGCTTTATTTAGTGGTGTTCATAAAATACGCTTCTAGAGCGAGCTCTGCTGCTCACTGTGTGACCTTGGTAGTGACACCGTTCAGCTGCCACTTGTCCATTTCCTGAATGTCATTTCTGTGTCAGACATCTTATGTACATTTTCTCTCATCTTCACAGCAACTCACAAAGTGTATTATTTTACCCAGTTTTGAATTATAACACACCGACAACAGCTGACTGAAGATCAGAAAGATTAAGTCACTTACCCAAAGACACACAAGCAACACATCACGTTCATATAACAGTGTTGATTGACCTCAAGGCTCTTTCTTTTTCTATTTCACCATGCTTACAACCTCATCAACTTCCCAGAGCCTCAGCGGCAACATCTCTTAAATGACCTGATGTCGCCCTGCCTGGTTAAGGCTGCTTGTACAAGGCTATGCAATTGTGGTATATTGCTATTGTTTAATGAGATTATTAAAATAAAATATTCATAAACTTATCTGTGTTAATAATTCCATGGTGATTATGGGCATGTTTTAGGAATAAGGCCAGCACTGATACGGGGTAAGGAAAGTAATGACGAGCGAGCTGATATTTATTGAGTGCTTACTAAGTGTTAAGTATGCACCATCTTTCTTTTAATATAAATAGCATGTTATTGAGGCTAAATAGTTGTCAGTGCAAGAGTTCTGTGATCTTGGTCCATTATAAAGATGCAGGAATTGAGGATTGGAGAAGATAAAGTAACATGTCTGGTCCAAGTGGCAGAGTTTGGATCCTGACCAACTTGTCAGATGTTAAGTCCACAGTCCTTCCAGGACAGCACGTGACTCATGGCAAAGTGAGCTAGAAATAGGATCCCCTGATGCTAAGGCCAGCACGGACCAGATGGTACAGAAAAGTATAATCTTTGGTTTTAGAATGGTCTTGTTCATGGAGTCATCTGAGCGGGCTCCTTGGAGAGAAGAAAAATATCGCCATTAGATATTCCTAACACCGCTCCAGGAACGGCTGCGAGATGAACCAACGAGGCTGTCAAGAAACACCGTTCTTATTGGTCAGCTCAGGTGCATTCGGGATACTTTTGAATTCTTTTATGACATTAGTGGCTGGGCAACCTTGAACGTTTACTTGGACCACTCAAGTTCCTCTGTAAATGGAGGAAAATACTACCTAACTCTCAAGGTTGAGTGTGAGGATTAAGTCAGTTAATGCACACAGACTGGCCAGCAAGAGACAGAGTTGTAAATGCCAGTTGCCTTTCCTGTTTCTCTGGGGGCATATTTGATCTTGAGTTTCTCTGAGGCTTTCTGAAGTTTTATCATTTCTCTGGTAGACCTCCCATGGCCTGACCTACGGTAGTCTTCCTGAGATTTGAAATAACCATTCCCTGTGGTTTGAGGGCCCCCCCCCCAGGAATCCAATGGAGCAACATCATAGAGGGTCTATGCTACAATAGAGGCAAAGAGATAATCAGATAAATAACACTGGCACACAATAAAAAAATCAGTATTGATAAATTGCAGCCACGTCAGTATCTTGTAAAGCAGACAGACTTTGAGGACACTGGCTCTCTTTTCTGTCTCACTCATTTATGCTTTGTTTATTCTCTCCAAGAAAAACCTGGCAGAGACGCCTCCCCACATCTTGGAGGGTGAACATCGTACCCACCTTCACTCTTACTCTTGGGCTCCTCATCTCTGTGAATGGAAGGATGGTCGGCATGATTCCAAAGTCACACCAAACCAGAAAGAAAGCTATTTCAATTTAGAACATTAAAAAAATATATATATATTCACGGGGGCTCCAGGAGTTGATTTCTACTTTCAATGACCTACTTTGAATTGAGGCTGCCTTTCTAGGGGGCTGTCCTAATGAAGGTCAGCCAAGAAAGCCAGCAACCGGCCTGGCCTTTAGATTTTAGTAGCAGAGAGTCAGGGGGTCCAAGCTCTAGGATGAGAAGATTGAAAACATCTAGTCTTTTAATTTTTAATAGGTATGTATCTTGATTCTTTCTTCCAGCAGAATGAAGGGTTCTTTAAAAACCGAGTTAAGGGAGCTGGCTTTCTTTATGCCATTCGATGCTTTATAGAAGGCCCAGCATTGAATGTTATAAAAACCTTTTTTGCTTGGTGTCAGTTCTTTCCTAATGATCATTTATGCCAGTGAGATGCCCAGTCAGATGGAGCTGGCCTCCTTAGTTTACCTGAAGAGCGTGGAGGTGCACAAGGTCCCGTGCTGAGATGTTGGCCTCCTGCGAGAGGACACCGTGGCAGCATTGCAGAAAAGTCCGGGAGCCAGTAATCCGTAAGGCAGTGGAGTGAACTATTCTCAATGCTAAGCAGTGTCCTTTAGCAGAAAGCCCCTCCTAGGTCCGTTTTAGGTTTGGTTTCCTGTGAAATGTGACCACAGATTAGGGTGGTAGGACCTGTGTGTGGGTAAGGCTTCCTCTTCAGTCGAAATGCAGTGCATGAAGCCGTTGGAGGCTAAGGTCTCCCAACCGAAAAGGGTGTCCTTAAAGACACAAGGAGTCCCTGAGTGGCCCTTCACAATTACCAGAACACAATAAAATGGATTGCTGAGCAACACTCAAGCATCAAAAGTGGGTTTATTTGCTGGTCTTATTTCACATGCGTGCTGAACACTATTTATCTTATGACTTGATGTTGCCCGTGGCTCCCTGAGACCACACAAGACACATGGACCAGATCCCTCAGGTGCAATGGAGAGAACATGGGGTCTGGCAAGAGTCATGTCTGGCTCTTACTCCGGCTGTACTCATTGTTAGTTGCGTGATCTTGGACAAGTTGCAGTTTCACAACTAGCTTCCATGTCTATGCTAGAGGGATAATAATATCTATATTTTAGAGCTGTTCCAAGAAATGAACAAAATGATGGAAGTTAAGACATGTAGCAAGGTTTGGGGCACATATTCGGCACTCAGCATATTTAATTTCTCTCTGCCTTACTTCTGGTTTATTTAAGGAGCGAGTTCTTGCAAGTGCCTGCTGGAATCCGGTACTTGCCACCCCCCTCTCTGGTTTTGTATAAATTGACGTTGAATTCCATACTAAATCCCAACATCATTTAAGATAAACTCAAAGGTAGAAGTTTATCTTTCCTTGGGTAGATAAATCTGGTTTTGACTTAACAGATAGCCCAAAGGTAATGTTAAAGTAAGCACTCATCAAATGTTAATTATGTGCCAAGATCTGTGCTGAGCAATTTGCAGCCATTATCCTACTAAATCTTATTGATAATAAGGTGAAGAAAAGACATTTAAACCCCTTGTGTGACTGTGAAAACTGAAGCCTGGGGAAATTCAAGTAATTCACTCACTTTATCAATTAGCTTTGATGCACCAGGGGCTTCAAAGAGTAGCCACTTTACTGAGTTCACTACCGTGTGGCTCACTTGGTCTGGGCCTGGGTTAGTTTCCTGGGGCCACCGTAGCAAGTTCTACAAAGTGGGCCACTAAAGCAACACCAATGCATTTTCTCCCGGTTCTGGAAGCCAGCAGTCTGAACAGAGGCATCGCAGGATTGATTCTTTCTGAGGCCGTGAGGATCGGGTCTGTTCCAAGCTTCTGTCTTCGCCTTGGAGATGGTAGTCTTCATCCTCACTTGCTGTTCTTCCTGTGCCTGTGTCCACATTTCCCCTTCTTATAAGGATACCAGTCACACGGGAGTAGGGCCCACGCTTTTGACCTCCTTTTTACTTGATCACCTTTTGAAGACACTGTCTGAGGCACTAGAGGTTAGGATTTTAACATATGAATTTGGTTGTGGGGGGCACAATTCAGCCCATAGCAGCATATGATTATTTGGTCTCTGCCGGTTGGCTGGCAGGCCACTGGAGGACATGGGGTCCTTATATTCACATTTCTGTTGGTTGGCAGGAAATCAGCCAGGTGCCTCAGTTCTCCACTTGGCTTCTTACAATCCAGCAGGCTAGCTCAGGCTCAAATCCGTGGTAGCCTCAGGGCTCCTAGTGCAGCAGAGAGGGAAAGTCTCAAGGCTCAAGACTTTTCCAAGTCTCTGTTTGCATCCTCCTTGCTACGGTCCCATTAGCCAAACCAAATCACAAGGACAAGTCCAGAATGAATGTGGGAGAAAATCACCCAAGGGGTAGATACGGGGAAGGGAGTTACTGTGGTCTTCTTTAGGAAATAATCTAATGCCCATGTTGGAATCTAGTTAGTAGCTGGACCACAGTGGGAACTCAAATCTTGATGATATGAAAAATCCCTGCTTTTTACCAAAGAAGAATGGAAGATAGTTTGGTCTAGCAAGAATGTGGTTAATAGTGTAGGTGGTATTTATTCTACTCTGGGGGCTCGGGGACGACTAACTCCCCTGGGACAGGTGATATTCGAGGTCTTTGATAATGAGTTGGAATTTGCTAGACCAAAAGAGGGGAAAGGGGGCAGGGGAGAGGATATGAGGGAAAGAAGTCAGGAGAAAAGGAAGGAAGGAAGGGAGGGAGAGAGGGAGGGAGGGAGGGATAATGAAAGGAAGTAGGGAAAGGAGCAGGAGGGAGAGGAGAAGGGTGGAGTAAAGGTCAGGGAGAACGTTCCAGGCCAAAGCAACTGTATATCTAAATGCCAGGGTGGAAGAGACAGCATATGTAGCTCACTGGAGGAACCTCAAAAAGCAAAGGTGACTGAAAGGCAGAGACAACTGGGAGAGCATGGTGCAGAAGCAGCTAGAAAGACTGGCTGTGTTCTTTGAGTCTGAGCCAGCCACCCACAGGTTCCATCCACATCTCCCTCTTTTTGCTGCCCACCTTATATCCCCCAGGTGGAGGACTCCCTCACAGTCATCCTTGATTCGAGTGACGATTTATTTTGTAATTAATTCCTTCATGCGTTCTTATCTCCTACCCACCACACTCCACACCCTGCCGACATAGTGTATTGGGTCATGGACCCTGAGTCATACTGGGAGTATTGGGAAAATCCAGAGGAGTTTGGGTTTTAACGGCCAGATCAAAAGTCCCAAGATGTATCACTGAAAGTCTACCTGGCTTTGGGCCAAGGACTTGACCATTCTGTTGCATATGTAAATTGGGGACCATAATCTTTACTGTGAAGATTACATTGCTTGCTTCCTGCAGAGTGTCTAGTGCTGTGCCTGGCATCTAATTAATATCAGTCCCTTAGTTTTCCCGGGGGCCCTCTTGCAGTGCCATGAAAGCATACTATGAGGCCACCAGAAGCACAACCCGATGGATGCATGAGCCACCACATCTGTGAACAAAGGATGCAGCACATGGGCTTAGCTTCCTGTGGGTCTGAAAGGGACATTTCTGTCAATGCTTGACACAATGAGTTTGTCAAGATTTCACTCTCTGACTAGTCCACTCAGGGTGTGAAGACCTTAGGTAGATTGCACGGAAGAATCGCAGGAAAAAAAAAAATCCAAATAAACACAAGAACCCAGAAAGCAGGACTTTCAAGACCTAATTATGTTCAAGTAGGACCACAGTTCCTGGGATGGAGGGAAAGAAAGCTTTTACTGGCTCTCGTAGGCCCTGCTGGGAGGCAGAACTGCAAGACTGTCAGGCCTTGGAATTACTCTGGCTTTGTTCAAATCCCTCCTGGATCCATTCATTGAATGACTTCCAGCAAGTTATCTACTTAACTGATTCTTTCTTTTCTCACCTTTAAAAAGGAGTGTGACACTACTCACCTCATAGCATTTCCAGGGCACAAAATGATAAATTTACCTCGTAAATGTAGATAGAAGAGAAGGTGTGACCACATGTCAACAACTGGAGCCCATTCAAAGAGTTCTCTAAATATTTTTTCAATTTGAATTTAATGCACATAAAGATAAATGGAAATTTGTATCTGTACTTTAAAAATTATTGTCTCATTTAAACAATTTTTATTTTGGACTCTATTTTATTTTGGACTTTTTATTATAGATTCATAAGCAGATGCCAAAATCATGTAGAGAGATCGCATGGAGTACTTGTCATCCACTTTTCCCTGGAGAAACTGATTTCTTATGAATAAACATTCTACACAGAAGCATTCACTTTTCTCTAAAGCTGAGACAATGTGTTGGAAAAACAAACAAACAAACAAACAAACAATAAATAAATAAAAGTAAAAGACGACAAAGCCTGGCTTAACCACTTTCCTACTGTTCTTGCTCTCTCATTTGTTTTCTTTTAAAAATTTTTGAGCAAGATAACTTCAGGTGATTTAAAAAAAAATTGCTGGTCCTGGGTCAGCACCCTAATACTGGGTGGTGTTTAGTGTCCTCCTTTTGGAGGGTGGTGATTGCCAAGTTCAGGTTCCTGCCACACAGCTGGTCTCGGGGTGGTGTCAAGGCCTGGGGTTGACCGTGCAGCTTGCACATACACCCATAAACCCCAAACACAAGAAAAACTGTTCAACACCATCACGGTGGGTGTGTGTTTATTTTATAAATTCCCAGTTGAGGGTGATGGAACAAAATCCATGTATTTTTTATGAATTATATAAGAGCTCCTATGAGAACCTAGGTTAATTGGCACTTTTTTATAGCTTAGCACCGGTTTGTGTCTGGGCCTTGGGCAGTTTGACTCTGGGTCCCTGAAGGGGGATCACCTCATGCCAATTGCCTTTTGTCTTATATCTTATCTCTTCCAGGAAGCACCTACGAGCCTCTCTCCGTTAGCTGTGGTCTATCGCACACATCACATGAGCACCCTGGAAAGGGGCATCTTGGTGCGAGTGTGAGTTGAGTTCTGTACCGTGTTTCAGACATTCAATGTCAGCTGGGTCTGTGTCCCCATTTGGGCAATTTTCGTGATTGTCAAGAAGTAACTTCCCAGGGAAAACCTCAACATATAAACATAGTTGATATTCAAACTCATCTGGTGTCTGGAGAGTTACAGCTGGAGGGGTTGTTCCCATAGAAGTCCATTCTCTCCAAAAAGGACCTTCGGGCATCCCTGGCTTCCTGGCCCAACCACCCTAACACATCCCACAGGAAGGCAAATCCCAACATAGGTAGACCTGGGGCTCAGTGTAAGAGCTCACAGGTCAGAGATCAGGGGCCGTTCTGAGCATAACAAGGTTTCTGAACTTTGGATTGATTTTCTAGCCAAATTTTGTTACATTCATGAATAACTTCTTTGGAAATCACAAGGTGTAAATGATAAGCAAATGCAGAAGGAAAGAGCTTTTCCCTTAAATCTCTGCTCAGTTTCCTTGGACTCCTCTAATTCTTCATTCTCAGAAATGCCAGGTTGTTTATCAATTAATAAAGATCTATTAAATATGAATTCAGTGCTCAGTTCACATTACTTTTCCCTGGAACAGCCTCATGGAACTAAGATTAAGACCTCATTGTTCTAGGCATTTTGCATAAATGCATACTTAATTATCACAATAATGCCTCCATTGGCATTATTACTATTACCCATATGAAAGAGCAGTCTCAGCGTCACCACACTGGCGATAGAATCATCTATCCCCACTGCCTCCACAAGCTCCCTCCCAGCTTTGGCATCACGAGGGCTCCAGAACACTAGTGTCTCTGTTCTACCAAGGCCATGGGAGCCAGTAGCAGCAGAGGCTAGTGTACCTGGTGAAATGCCAGTGAGAAAGAAATACGTAAGCAGAAGTGCCGCTCAATGAAGGAATGATACAGGATAACAGGACAGAGAGTGGCGGGAATGTAGGGGGTAGAGGGTTTCTTCATATCAGGCAGTGTGAGGTTGAGTCTCTGCAGGGATGACCGTTGAGCTGAGTCCTGAGTGAGGAGAAAGACTCAGCCAGGTGCAGTCTGGAGGGAAGGGATTTCTGAGTGGAGATAACCCCATAAGAAGTTGTTGAGGAAAAGATGAGCTTTGAGGAATGAACTTCATACATCTCATTAAATCATAAATTCCTTGAGGGTGGTTGTTGTTGCTTCTCATCTGGGAATCCTTTGCAATATCAAGAACCCACCGTGTATCACCCAGCAATTGGGTGAACAGAATTGGCTGTAGATTACACCTCTCATTTTCAAATGAGGAAGTGGAGGAAACTTGACTGACCACTGAGGTGAGTCGGGGGAAGAACGAAGACAGTGGTACAAGTTCCAGCTTCTCAGCTAAATCTTTTTCCAGCCTCACACAGCTTTGTCTCCTGATTCTACATTTAAATGGCAGCCACGGTTAGCCATTTATCTTGAGCAGAGCCTTGTTTAGACAAATCTGGTAAGGAGTGTGACATCATTCACACACACACACAAATCTGCTATGGGTTGTTTGCCAAACACTTTTGCCGGGGGTTAAAACACTGTGGAATTTTTAAATCATGCAGGCAAAATCACTCCCTCTCCATGCAGGAGCTGAATCGTTGCCAGGGTTGCTAAATTGGCAGGGCAAAGGGCCCTACACCATCTGTCTTCGCATTGGTTGAATTTAGGTCTTGAAGCGAGAATCGGATTAAGAAAAAAGAAAACAGCACGAACAGCATGGAGGAATCCTTGATAGGTTTTGCTTAGCACGTGGGATGAACCATCAGTAGGGGAGACAGTGGAGCAAGGCAGGACCTTAGAATAGAAGAGAGGAAGGAGGCCAAGCTTAACACCAAAAATGGAGTTGAACCTTTGGCTTTTAAATGGAGACAGAACTTTTAGCCTCTCATTCTCTCCCTCTGCCTTTTTCCTTTTTTAATTTTTTTCTTTTCTAGAAGGAAGGAGAAGGAAACTAAAATCGCTTTTCTGTCTTCAAGGCAAATAGGAATAACCATAGCTGGTATAAGTAGGGTAACTACAATTTTTAGATTCTTTTCCATTTTTTTTAAGATTTATTTATTTATTTTAGAAAGACTGAGAAAGAGCAGGGGTGGGGGGTGCAGAGGGGGAGAATTCTCAAGCAGACGCCCTGCTGAGTGTGGAGCCCCATGCAGGGCTCTATCCCAGGACACTGAGATCATGACCTGAGCCAAAATCAGGAGTCAGATGCTTAACTGACTGAGCCACCCAGGGGCCCTGCCTTTCCTGAACTTTTTCTTCATTTGCATTTCAGTCTGTAATGCACCTACCTCTCAGCGTAATTTTTGAGACTCAAAGCAATTAAGTTACAAGTGTTGCCTGGATCCCGCAGCTGGGAAACCACTGGGCAAGGACAAACCAGGTCGCTTGCCCCAGCCATAATGTTTCTTTCTTTAAAAGGGGGGCACAGAGGCTCAATGAAGTGAAAAGTGGGGGCTGGGTCCACAATAATCAGTGGTGAAGCTGGTGGTCCTGTGATTTGGATTCTAAGGCTGGAGTTCTTCGTACAACCCATGCCGCCATCCTTGTGCCGGGAAACTTCTATGACTCTGGAATTTTCTAAGAGACAATAGGAACATGGTTCCTTAATGATCACACATTGAAAACCCTAAAAGATTTTTATAGCAACCAGGGGAAGACTCGTGTCTTTGTTAGTTTGGGCTGTTGTAACAAAGTGCCGTAGACTGGGGGTGCTTATCAACAACAGAAACTCATTCCTCACATTGTGGGAGACTGGAAGTCCTAGGTCAGGGCTCCGGCATGGTTAGGGTCTGGTGAGAGCCGTCTTTTGGTTATAGGCTGCCAGCTTCCAGTTGTATCCTCACAGCAGAGATGGGGAGCAAGCTCTCTAGCGACTCTTACAAGAGCACTGATTCATTCTTGAGTCCTCTCAACCGCATGACCTCATCTCGTCCTAATCATGTCCCAAAGGTGCCATCTACTTGTACCATTGCACTGGGGTGTGTGTGTAGGATTTCAACGTATGGATTTTGAGGGGACACAAACATTCAGTCCATCACAACTATGATCTTAAGAAGCAGCTTGTAAGAATGAAAGAATTCTATGGCACTTTAGAGAGAGAACAAGGAGGGTGATCCACGATGATGGAGTTTGTCCCTGTTGGGATCTGCCATAGTGAGCATCCCTGGGCACAGAGTAGGTACTCAATGATGCAGCCTCCATGCGACGTGGGATTGATCTGTGTTGTTCATGCTCTGTTCGCACCTGGAACAGTACTATGCAGCCTTGTAGGTAAGCAAATGGAAAAGAGAAAATAAAGGGTTAAATAAGTGTTTCAACTGAGGCCAAATAACTTGAATACTAAGCCTCCATAGGGTTAGCACTAGGTTTTAGATGAAAGCATGTCTCCTGTACTGTGCAACAGCCTAATATGGATTGAGTGTATTATAATCAATCGATTAGGGGCCCAGGATTTCATTATAGGCCTGTGAGCGTATATGCAAGAGAATTTCAGTTGGGAAGTAGAACCAGTTCTGGGGTGTCAGGGAAGCTGTTGGGTTTGCAAGACTGATGCTTTATTTGGTTCTTCTTGAGCCTGGTCTATTGTAGCCATGGGTGTGAAAGGGATGAGAATGTGTAAGAAGCAATGTGATAGTGATTCTGACGGTGTGGATGGGAGAAAAGATTCAGGAGTGAAAGTTAGGTATAATTAAAGAATGGATTTGTTCAGTGATTTTAGACCCTGCTGTGGGTTGAATTGTGTCCTCCCTAAATAGATATGTTGTAATTATAACCCAAGTATATCAGAACGAAAGGTTTTTTAGAAGTAGGGTCTTTGTAAATGCACCCAATTGAAGATGAGGTCCTTTGGGTGTTCCTAGCCAAGATGACTGTGTTCTTGTAACAAGAGGAAAGACACACAGAAAGGAGAATACCAAGTGAAAACTCAGCCATGCTCTGGGAGAAGATGACCATATAAAGATGAAGGCAAAGATCTGAGTCATGTGGCCACAAGCCAAGGAATGCCTGGGCTGGTAGAAGCTGGCAGGAGCAAGGAAGGAACCTATGCTATAGGTTTTGGAGGGAGCAAAAGCCTATTGACACCTTGATGGAAGACTTCTGGCCTCCAGAACTGTAAGGGAAGACATTTCTGTGGTTGTAAGCCACCTAGTTTTTGTACCTGTTAGAGCCCTAGGAAACTAACGTAGAGACATACATTTATAACTTTGAAACATCATTATTTCAACAACTTGCAAGACCAGTTCTAAACCCTTTTTATCCTCACTGAAACAAAGTTTTTTTTTTTATGTGATTTTAAATAAATGATCTGAGGTTTTTCAGGAATGCAAATATGATAGACCATATTCGTGTGGGGAGTCCATGGCTTTAAATGCCAGCGGTCAGAGATCCTGTGACTAGCAGCCGTAATTTCTCTTTAATTAGCACTTGAGATAATGTATTCAAGTCTCCTAGGCCTTTCAACAGAAAGCCTGCCCTGTCTTCTCAACATGGTGTACCAGCTCCCTCAGCCTTTGCTCTTGGTTACGGGGAATGTGGGGAAACCATCCCTGAATCATCTTCCAGGACCCTACACTTGCCACATCAGTCTTTCGAGCAGCATAAGCACCAACAGCATAAACAGCGTGCAATAAACCTCCTTCTTTTTCTGACTGTGAGAGACTCCCAAATTCTATTTAATTTTTATCCAACCAGGTGGGACTGAGCGCAGGCCTTCAGCTTATAGTTACAACACTAGATTATACCTTGAACAAGAAGGTGAGGAACACCTTCACTCACGCTGGTTGGATGCCTGTATATCCCCAGCTACTATGTTGTTCTGGGTAAGCGCTGGCACAGCTTCTCAAGGTGGGCACCGTCCCTATTTAAAAAGAAGGAGATCGAGTCTCTGAGAGTTTTACTATTATCAAACCAGAAAGCAGCTGGATCCAGGCTTGACCTAACTCACACCTGGCTGACTTGAAACCTTTCTTTATTATATTTTTCCTCCCAGAGTAAACTCCATGTCCTGCTCCATGCCTGCTTCTCTTTATACCCATCCCGACACTGCAGGGCCTTCTGGATCTTACTGTGGCAGAGGTAAGAGATAAGAAGGGGGAGTGAAGCCCTTTCCCCAAGTCACAACCTCAAGGCTCTCTTCCTTCTCCCTCTCAGCCTGGTCCAGGGCCACTTTCCAGGCATGCGGCTCTCCAGTCCATCTTGTCCAAAATGGAGACGCATGTGGTGAGAAGAGGGGAGTTGCCAGCTCCGAATTTCATTTAAATAGCCCACACAGAGTTCAGTCCCTCCGGCTGTCTTTGAGGACTCCATTTTGTCCTGGTCCATAGACTTTCTTCTCCAGGTAGATGGAGTAAGGAGGAAGTTGACCACGGACTTTGTATCAGGTCACCACAGGTCACCACAGGTCCTTTTGGCGATCTGTCTGGACCCAGCTCTGGCTGGGTCATATTCCACGTGAGCTCCATCAGCCATCTCTGCTGCATCTACTCCACATCTCCTTCATAATCGGCCAGCACCTAGCCTGGTATTCACTCCTTGAGCCTCTCACCTCCGAAGCTGAGCACCTCACTTGCCACTGAAGCATGAGACACTGCAGTACTCACTTAAGCCTATGCAGAACCCAAACGGAAGTATAAGGAGTTAAAACACATAGGGAATATTGGGAAATATAAGCTGGCAAATAAGCTTTTCCCTTTCATTCCCCAAAAAGGACTGTCCAGGACTCAATAGTTTTCGAGGACCCCAGGAATCTAGCACCAAGTGACAGTGGGATGGAACACTTACATGGGCATGATACAAAATGCTCAGCCAGCTCAGTACCTTCTTATCACATTGGGTCTCCCTCCTAACCGGTCACGTTCCCACGTGCCTTCATTCCACCTTCCCTAAGATCAAATTTTCTAGTGAAGCAGCCAACCATTAATGCTTTAAGTTCTGTTTTCTAGGGAATGAGGTTAAGACAAGTTTCCTCTATGGTTGATTTTATAGTGTTTACTCTGAACCACCTGGGACACTTGTTAAAAATGCAGATTCCAGGGACCCATCCCATAATTAGAATCTCTGGGTTTTAGATATAGTGCTGTGCATTCAAAATAAGTTCCCCTGGTGATTCTCATGCATATCAGAGTCTGAGAACCAGTGTTACAGTCTAGGGTAAACTGAGGCAGAAGGACAGGGAATGTGCCCTCGACGTCTTATTTGCCTGGAACAACTGAGAAATGTCTAACTATGGCTTGCAAACCCATCTCTCATCTCCCAGTCTATGATACATTTCCTGCCACAGGTGAATGATTCCAGACACATGTGATTGCAAAAGAAATCCTAAAGCCCATTCAAGAAAAGTCAGTTATGTGCCTGAAGTCACCAGAGGCTATCATATAGATTCAGGGCTGTAATCTCACTGACATTAGGTTGGCCCCATGCCTGCTTCCATCCCAAAGTTACCCATGAGGAATTGCTGAGCCTTAGTGTAATTTATTTAACATCTAAAATCTGGGGATGTGAATATTTGGGCAAAACAAAGACAATCTTCTAAAAATCTGCAAAACTGACTTAATTAGGAAAGTCCCTACAGGATGAGGGTTGGAGTGGCCAAGAAATTTCAGTCCATCATTTCTCTTTGTGAACAAAAGAAACTACGATAGTATTTGAAAGTATTTGTGTAGTGAAAACAAACTTTCAGCAATGAATGAACTTTTGAGAAAAGAATTATTACCTACTTTCCCCCAAATAATGCACTAAGTTCACGGATCCAACAAGAATGGGTTCTCACACTCCCAGCACATTCTTCATGTAGCTAACAAGTCAACTGGGTATGTACAGGATACATTTGCTTTTGCCATCTTTTTTGGCTCCTTTTCAGCAAAGCTACCTAGTGTGGCAGGTGAAGAATGGATTAGAGGTCACACAGAAATGGCTTCAAAACCCAACGTGGCTCTTCACTATCTTGGGAACATTGAGCGAATTATTCATTGTGTCTAAACTTTGGTCTACTTATTTGGACAACGGACACTTTGTTTTAGCTTTCGTAGGTTGTGAGAATAACATGAGGATAATTATAAAAGGGCATGGCATGGAATAGGAATTTCAGAAATTGTCATTAAGTGTCATTGTCATCTCATCATTGTTGTAATCAAACTGGGCTCAGAAGAAAGTAACAGGATATGCATTTATGGAATTATTGACTGTTTTGTGTTCATCTGTGTGATATAAATAGGACTGTGGGGGATAAAAGCTGAAATAGGAATTTTTTTCCACTGAGAATTAAACTGAAAAACAAAGGAATGTTAACTCAGATGGTGGGTTGTGAGATCCTAGTCTATGTAGACAGGAGTAGAAGTCTGAAGTCCCTGGTGGAGATGGTGGTGTCACTGGTAGTGGTGGGTTTGAACTACGTAAGACTTAAGGCAAATTCCAAACCCATAGGTCTAGGGTTTCATAAGCATATCATTCAGAAGAAATTTGAAAACGAGGTCAGCTTCCAGGTGTACTTTGAGGGCAACCTTCATACTTTAGTTGATTGTTTGGCCCTTGCACCCATGTAATACCTAGGCCATATTATGCCCTCAATCATTGTCAGTTGAAAAGTGAATATATAAATATATGAATGGATGACTAATGGAAAAATAAAATGTGACAATATATATAAAACAGGTTTGGTCATATTTCTGAAAATCTGTGAAGCTAATTTGGTACTTGGTATTCTCTGCTTTCTCTTCCCACATTTAGACCCACCTGTCCTTTGATGGAGCACCTTCCAAAATCCTATTTCTCAGATATTTCCACCAACTCATTGAAATCTGCAAGGAAAGGTCAGGGAGCATTATTCAACTGAAGTGGTGATGGAACTCTCGTGGACCCTCCTTGGGATAGTTCATTTTATATGGCAGTTTGACTGAGGCATGGAGTGCCCAGGTATTTGACTAGACATCATTGTGGGCATATCTGTGAGAGTCTGTGTGATTGGTCTCATACAGACCAATCTGTATGAGATTGACATGGGAATCCGTAGACTAAAGCAGATTTTTCTTCCCAAAGTGGTTGGGCCTCATCTAATCTAGTCATTTGAAAACTTGAATAGAACAGAAAGGCTGAGAAAGAGGGAACTCTTTTTGCTCGACTGTTTGAGGTGGGACATTGGTCTTTTCCAGTCTTTGGACTTGGACTGAAACATTGGCTCTTCTTGGGTCTCGAGCCTGCCAGCTTTCAAACTGGAACTTAAGCCATGTGCTCTCCTGCTTCTCAGGCCTTTGGATTCTGTCTGGAACTACACTTTCACTCCCCTGGGTCTCTGTCTTGCTGATAGCATATCTTGGGAATTTTTTTTTAGCCTCTGTAATCACGTGAGCCAATTTGTTATTATCTATCTGTCTGTCTGTCTTTGGAGAACTCTGACTAATACATTCGTGTATAGAGTATTTGCATTTCAATAGGAATTAGAGAAGAAACAGGTTTGGCAAAGGGAAGAATGTCTAGTTCTGGAATTTAAGGAATGAGGTGGAAGTGAAGGTGCTGACATTGTGGGTAAAGAAGATGGGAACTGCAATGATAATCAAATAAGATCGTCTGCGTAATGCATCCAACATCATAAATACTCAGTAAACGCTGTGAGACTGATATGATTATTCTATAGGAAACTGAAGGTTATTCTATAGGAAACTGAAGCCACTGTGGTTAAAGATACCTAGGAAATCTGGGAAGGAATCCAAGCCTGTCCAACTCCAAAGCCAAAGAAATATTTATGGTGATTTTACAGAGACCCTGGAATTCTCCATTATTTTGCCTGAAAGACGTAGGTGGGTTCCTATTGGACACCCAAAGTGCTTCACAGTCCCCAAAAATTTAGTGCTCATTACCTCATTCAAACCTCAGAACCTGACTTGTGATGTAAGTACTATTTTTAATTTTACAGATAAGGAAGCTTGAGATTCAGCCAAGTGAAGAGACCTGTTAAACATGCAGCTTGAATGCAGTGACCGTACTGGAGCTCAGATCTCCTGACTAAGTCATGGGCATCGCCTCTTACTCAGGGGTGAATAAAGGAGGTTAGATTCTCACTGGAGCGAGCAAGGCAACAAGCATGGGTGGGGACAATTACCTGAAAAATCTCCTTCTTTCATAAAGTAAAGAAACATGCTTTTGTGTAAACAATGCAAATAGGAATATGCAAATGCCATTGCAGAATATATGCATGGGGTATATATATAATTACACAGAGGCTTTGCATTTAGAAATTGTATCATTCAACTGTTTTACTGCCTAACACACTTCAGCAAATTGTGATGATTCCAACTTGCTGGAAAATGGTGATCATCTTTTTTTTTTTTAATTTAAATTCGAGGTAGTTAACATATAGTGTATTATTAGTTTCAGGGTAGAGTTTAGTGATTCATCAGTTGCATATAACACCCAGTGCTCATTACATCAACTGCCCTCCTTAATGCCCTTCACCCAATTACTCCATCCCCCCCGAACTAATTCTCTTCCAGCAACCCTCAGTTTGTTCCCTGTAGTTAAGAGTGTCTTATAGTGATCATCTTTCGCACCTGTAAGAGGTTTTAGCAGTTTTACCCTTTGCCTAGTCATAATTTCTCTAAACCCTCAATGAATTCTTCCACTTTTTAAATGAACATTCCATGGGGCTATCACCATCCAATTTTTCTGGACACGAATAAAATATATTTTCTTTCATTTTTCCTCAATACTTTGACAAGGAAATGCTTAAAATCATGCTATAGATTTTGCAAGCAGATGTTGTCTGTTTCAAGATCTGCTGTATCTATTGCCTGTGGACATAAAGTACAATCCTCTCCTTAAAACTACACCTTCCCTTGCTTCGTTCCTATCAGTGTGGTTCAATGTCTTGCATTAAATGATAAGTCTTGGCCCCTCTGTGCCAGGTTGGGTGTGTGAGAGCACAGCTGAAAACTGGCATTATTTGCTAGGACTGCAAATCTCCACTGAGCTTCCGGTCTTTGCCATGTTCTGTGCTAGATGTTGGTGGGATGAATAAAACCCAGCCCTGCTCTCAAGGATCTTGTAGTGAGGTGAGAGACGAAAAATAAACAGACAAGGTGTTCGGTGAATGAACAAATAAAAGGTATACGTAGAGGCTTGTGGAGAAAGCTGGTAATATGCTGGAGTTGATCGTAATAAAAACTCATATAGTGCTTGTCATGGGCCATCGTGTGTTTACATATATTAGCTTTTTTGGTCCTCACAATAACTCTATGAGGTAGGTTACCATCACCCTCATTTTGTAGATGGGGAAACTGAGGTGTGGAAAAGCAGTAGCATGAGGTCCCCCTGCAGGAATGGAGGTTGAGATTTGAATCCAGGTAGACTGATTCATATACTTAGCTGCCATCCTCTACCATCTCAGCTGGTGGTCTGGGGAGAAGGAGTGGTTAACCAGTCAGAGGAAGTGGGAAGTAGGTTCTAGGCAGGCAGAATTGCCTATTCAGAGGCAGAGGGGATGGGGAAGGTGAGGCAGGGATGCAGCTTGGGATGCCTGTGGCACACAGGTATGAAGACACATGTGGCAAAGGTAAGGCTAGACTTGTCAGCATATTTATCTTGCCCTTTCCAGATAAAGACTTCCCTATTGTATTCTGAAGACAAGAAGAAGCTGTTGAAGAATTTTATGTAGAGAGGTACCATGATCTGGTTTCCATTTCCACAAGGTCATTTGGAGGAGGTGTGAAGGAGAGTATCTAGAACATCCAGCAAAGTATCTCGAGTATCTACTATCTAGGAAAGTGTATACCTAGAGAAGAGAGAGGGGACCCAAAGCAAAGAGACCAGGGGGAGACTCTCATAATCATCTAGGTGCCAGGAGACAGAAAGATGGTGAGAGGTGGAAGAGCAGAATGCCCAAGATGGACTGGAAGGACTGGCACTGATGCGCTAGGCAGGTGAAGAGGGAGATGCTGAGGACTGTGGCCAGGTTGGATGGGTCTACAGGAACATATAAGATGGAGCAGGCAGGAGGAAGATGGCACTATTTTGGAGGGCTGGGGGTGCTTGGGACATATGCCTGGGATGATATATGCACATTTCAGATGAATATGGTGGGGACCAGCACCTGGAGGAAGGGGCTGAGAGGTGGCACTCTGGGTAGGAGTGACTCTGGGGGCTTCTCACAGTGGTGTTTAGTGCTATGGACAACTGGCTAGTTCTCAAGAAAGGAGATGCTGTAGGAGTTTATGGGGCAGCCCAAGTTCTCTTAACACCATCCATTTGCACCACCATTTCTTGGATATGAGTCTGGAATTCTACTTCCAGTCATGTCTTACTCTTGAGTTGTGCAAGTTATTAACCATAATTCAATCATTATTTAACAAAACATCTAAGATAGTGCCTGGAATTTAGTCTTTGCTGTACGAGTGCTTACTCAGCAAAGTAAGTAAATGAACTCCCATCTAGATGGCAACCGAGTTTTCTCTTCTTGCTCGGTACATGTTGGGCCTTGGGCAGGAAACAGAGAGTGAAGCCTGAGGAGGACCAACACCTTAGAAATGGACTGAAGAAGACTATCAGAAGGACCATCCAGGGACTAAGAAGAACATCAGCAAAAACTCATGTCACAACAAGCACATTTCTTCAAGGAGCTGGTGTCAACAGGGCAGAACCCAGGGGACAGAACAGCTAAGTTAAAGAAGGCAAGTGACTTACTAGGTTTGGAATCCACCTCAAAGATGAGAGTTGGCATGTACCTTGTGGGATTATTAGTGATAATTGAAATGTTTATCTTGTAGGCCTGCTGCCTTCAGCCTTGAACCAGGAGCCACAGGCATTAACTGCATCACTAGCCACATGCTGTAAGTGGCTACTTTCCATTTCATTAAGTGTTTTAATAAACATTTAATGAGCACCTACTATGTGCCAAACAGGACAGACAACATCTCATAAAGGAGACATATGTTTATGTGTATGTTTAATGCGAAAGAATGAGTAGCTATGTGCCCTGCTATCTGCTTTCATGGTTCTTGCCTGAAGTCCATTTGTTTTCTGGAATTCTGCACTTCTTAGTATAATTGATGGAGAGATACATAGAAACTATCCCTCTCCTCCAGTTAGACTGTGAGCTCCAACAGAGCAGGGTTGTCTGGGTCTGCACATCCATGTGTCTAAGTGCCTCGCACATAAACACATACAGAACAGTTGTCACAATTTCAGGAAATGCAATGAAGAAATAGTATAGTGTTCTTTGAGGGCATGTAACCGAGGAGGGGAGGACCTTATTTAAAATGAGGAGGTAACCACCAAAGTTCATAACTGCAATGTCCACAATACCCAAACTATGGAAAGAACCAAGATGTCCATTGACAAATGACTGGATAAAGAAGATGTGGTATATATATATATATTATATAATATATATATATATATACAATGGAATATTACTCAGCCATCAAAAAATGAAATCTTGCCATTTGCAACTGCATGGATGGAACTAGAGGGTATTACATTAAGTGAAATAAGTCAGAGAAAGACAGTTATCATATGATTTCACTCATATGTCTAATTTAAGAAACAAAACCAAGGAACACAGGGGAAGGGAAGGAAAAATAAAATAAGATGAAATCAGAGAGGGAGGCAAACCATAAGAGACTCTTAACTCTAGGGAATAAACTGAGGGTTGCTGGAGGGTAGGTGGGTGGGGGATGGGGTAACTGGGTGATGGGCATTAAGGAGGGCACTTGATGTAATGAGCACTGGGTGTTTACGCAACTGATGAATCATTGAACTCTACCTCGGAAACTAATGACACACTATATGTTAATTAATTGAATTTAAATAAAAAAAAATAAAATAAGGAGTGACCAGAGAAGTCCCTGAGAAAATAACAGCGTTAAGTGAGAGTTGCGGGAAGAAGAGGGAGTTAGCTAAAGAGAGGTGAGAACATTCTAGGGAGCGGGGTGTCGGAAGACCCCCAGGTGAAGAGAGTTAGCTGCATTCCATCTTTCTCATGTCAAATAGTAGTTTCCTTTAAGCTTCCGTAAAATGCCATTTCAGGAAATCATGTTTTCTGTTTTGTAAAATGACTCATAAAAGAGCTATTTTGTTGTCATTGGCATTAAAAATAAATTCAGAATAAAATAACTTGGAACCATGTTTATTTTCATCCTTGATTTTTATATGAAATGATGGAGCTGCAAGTTTAATTTTTCTTCTGCTGTTTTAAAAATGGATCTTTTTTCCTTACTGGCTGATGTCAGCTGCCTACCCTGAGCCCCTGGGGATGGTGCTACCTTCAGTTCTCTTCCCTCCTTCCCTTGATCAATCATACTCTGGAGGAAATCCACGTCCTTCCCCCAGGTTGGCAGGGACAAGCTGCTAGGACAGCACACCCACTCCCCATTCCAGCTATGACATATTTGCTCAGAGAAGCTGATGCAGAAGGAGTCTCCATAGGCATGGAGTCCAACCTCCCTGCGCCTGACGTTCCAGACACTACTTCCTGGCTCTGGGGTCGGGGAAGAGTTAACTCTCGGAAGCTCGGAGCTCTGAACTCGGAAAAACAAATGACACGATTACATAAAGTGTTTGGTTAAATGTCTGGCACACAGTTGGTTTGCAGTGCATATAAACTGAAGCAGACCTACTCCCTACTGGGTTTCCTACCTTTCTTAAATTCATCCCTAAAGGTGTCCATCTGGACTTGAGACTCCTTAGTCCCATGAAGAATGGAAGGAACTCCCAGTACACTTCTCCAGATGACCATGTAGTCAGGGATCTATGCTTGATCAACAGAAATGCTTTTGGGGTCAGAAATCAGGGCATCCTAAATCGGATGGTATTTGCCACACAGATTTGTTCTTGAACATTAGTCCATGGGGGGCTGGAAGAGAGGCTTAGGGAGTAAGGGCAGAACTCTAGTGAATGGAAAACTTGGTGGAACAGCACTCTCCTTGGGGGCATCAAGGGCTCCAGTGCCTCAGTGGGACCAAAGTGGTTAGTGTGGTATCTGAGTGTAGAGGAAACAGGATGGTTTGGCTGAAGTGTGGGAAGTAGGTGCAGAGGAAGTTTCTTCATGAAGCAAAGAATCACCAGTAGTAACAAGGTGGAAGGAATGGGGTCTGAAGGCTGAAACTCCCTCTACCATAAGCGTAGAAAGGATTGAACACAACACATGCTTCCGTGTTGAGACCCATTTGTCCTTCCTCAGTTGGTAGGACCTTGGGAAATACTAGTTACACCTACACACTGTCTTGCTTTTTTATTTGTTGCTATCACAAATTGCCAAAAATTTAGTGGCTTAAACAATGCAATTTTTTAAACTAATAGTTCTGGGGGTCAGAAGTCCAGACTGGACTTCACTGGGTTAAAATTCAGGTGCGGGCACGGCCGCATTCCTTCCGGAGGCTCTGCTGGAGCATTCTTGTTTCAGCCTTATCAGCGTCTACAGGCTGCCCTGGTTCCTTGGCACGTGGCCCCTCCCACATCTTCAGCAGCGTGGGGTTGAGTTTTCTCAAGTCGCATCCCTCTGACCCTCTCTCCTCCCTCCCTCTTCTACATTAAATGATTCTGTCATTACACTGGGCCCACCTAATCCAGGGTAATCTCCCAATTTTAAGGTCAACTGATGAGCAACCTCATTCCATCTGCAACCTTAATTCCCCTTTTGCCACATAATACAACAAACACATTTACAGTCTCTGGGAATGACAGCATGGCTGTCTTTGGCACCGTCACACGAAATCAGATGTGCTGTTCACATTGGGTGAGGGGCACTGGGCTAGTTTCAGAAGCTATGCGTTCTGGTTTTGGCATCACTCTTCGTGAACTGTGTGAGCCAGTCAGCTGTTTTGTTGGATGGCTCCGTTTCTTCACCTGTGGATCAGCAGCCCTGTCTGCTGTGGGAAGCAGGAGGAAGCAGGAATGGGGTGGGTCTGTAATAATGTCTTGTTCTATTCTCCAGAGGGGTAAACATGATTGCATATTTCTAAAGATATTCTAAGCATTACCTGCCCAAAGGGAAGAACATGAGAAATGAGTATAGTGGAATGCCCACTGGCCTCAAAACCTCAGAGTTCTAGCCCAAGAGTGCCTTGGGGCAGGTCACCCCCCTTTCTGCTTCTCATCTGGGCCTTCCACAGAAGAGTCATGTAGAGTGTGAACTCCTGCACCTCCACTGTCCTCCCAACGGTTGTGCTTCTATTACTATAAATTCAAGGTTAAAGGGACCCACTTGGGGGACACTTAGAAACCATCCCAGGATTTGTTTCTGTGTTGAGCTGACTCCACGCTGAAGTTCCCAGCCCAGGGCCACATGGCAGGACTCCCTGGTTTACGAGCAGGATGCCAACATAAACTCCAGGGTTTTGGTGAGCAAGGGTCAGACTCTGTTTCAATCCCTCCAGAGGCATCTGAATATATCCAGAGTCTAGGATCAGCTATGGGGACCCAAGGGGGAGAAGAAAATGCAGGCCATCTGTGTACATCTCCTTTTGATGTCATGGGCTGTCCCATTAATTTTCCTTATTTGATCTCTCCTCCAAATCTTTAAATTACACAGGAGGGGTTTTGCTATTTCCTTTGCACAGGTAAAAGAAAAAAAAAAGTAAATCTCACATTGCCCAGTTGGCCATTGACCAGGCCAAGGCACCATGCATCTCCTTTCTGAGGTCTCTGAGCTGGTGCTTCTAGTGCCAAGAATCACAGGTTTCCTTAGGACACAGCTAAGGTTCACTCATTCAGGGGATAGGGGATGAAATGAGACCTGGTAGTCAGCCTCAAGCACCTTATAGCAAAGTGGTACAGAAGCGATGGCAGTACATGGGTCCCTAGGACAGAAAGTGCGGGATGTGCTTAGACCTGAGGAAGTTGCCTAAGCCTTTGTGGAGAGGGTGAGCCATTTCCTAGGGAGGAAATGATACTTGACTTGAACACTAGAGGTAAAGGAGGACCAAGGACCTTCACTGCACCAAGATGGGATGCAGGGTTGCCAGGTGGTAGAACAGAGGGGCGAGATGCCTTGGCACTGTCAACGGTTGCCTCTGATGGGAGGGGGTGGCAGGACGGAGCCTGGCACAGTGGACAGCATTCGGGGCTAATGTCGGAGAGACCTGGCCTCAAAGTCCATCTGTGTCACTTATTGCTGCTGTTTCATCTCTCTGTGCACAGGGATTTGTCATCTGGAAGTAGAAATATGATTCTGTATCATTTTGGGATGATTATATTGGATAATAGTAAGAATAGCTAATGTAATATTTATTATTTCCAGACACAAGTCTAAGTGCTTTATACCTATTAATTCTTCTCCAGTTTTTGTTTTGGACACGACTATTTTTTCTATCCTAAGGTAAGGAGCCTAAACACAGAAATATAAGTAACTTGTTCAAGGTTACATGCTAATCAGGGGAAGAGTCAGAATTCAGACACAGCCATGCTTTTAACCAGTGTGTGTACATAATGTATGGAGAGCAGCAAGATACAACAGGTGCGTGGCAGGGCAGGGGGGTGTTGTTGAGCAGAGGAGGTGGGCAGAGGCCCGATCATGAAGGGCTCTGCTTGGGAGAGCTCAAGGAAGGGGGGCGTGACTTGTGAGACACTCATTTTAAGGCGATCACTCTGGTGGCCATACACAGGAAAGCTGAGACTGGATAAGACAGAATATTGCCTTTTCAGGATATTGGAGGATATTTTAAGTTTTATGAAAGAGATCAACAGCCCTTATTCCTGGACTTTAGAGTGTCACAGAAAGAAGTCACGGTGTCACAGGTTAAAGGCGGAGAGACCAAGAT
This sequence comes from Ursus americanus, assembly GCF_024610735.1. NCBI lineage: Eukaryota > Metazoa > Chordata > Mammalia > Carnivora > Ursidae > Ursus > Ursus americanus. The sequence goes on along the minus strand of NC_142134.1, from coordinate 76,439,366 downwards.
TCTACTCGGGACTGCCAAAATGCCAGGGAGACCACTTGTGTGATTATGTTATGAAGCTGTCTTTCCAGAGTTTTTCTATGCAATGAAGAGGTCTATTGAAAAGTCTGGTTTAACAAGTCAGTTTGAATGAATGTAGGAAGCAGCACTAAAATACGCTACTTAAGCAAAAATACTCATTTAATAGTTTTAGTAAGTAAGCTTCATATTAATAAGCTTCCCTTAATCGTGGATAGTGATATGGTATCAGACAGGCATGGGGAGTTTTGAGAATGACACTTATACTCTGTATTTCCATTTGTAAAATATAGTCCTTGGGAGACTCAAAAAATGTTGTTCACTGGAAGGTACTTTACATAAAATACCTATGAAGCTGATGTTTAATGAGTACCACCATAATACCTAATAGCTAAATATGTCCAGACACCATACTCATAGGAATTTTCTTGTTTAATCATTGGAACTGCCATGCGAGGGTGGTGTGATTATTATTGCTACTTTATATGTGAAGAAATGGAGTCTTTGGGAGATTAAATCATTTTCCCAAGACCTCACAGCTAATTTCAAACTTGAATTTTTCTCACTCTAAAACTTTGATTTCTGAGTTTGATGATATTGGTAGATTGATAGCAAAAGAGGTCATAATTCTCATCCTTTTTTTTTTCCCAGCCGGGCTCTTGCAACATGATTTTCCTGTTCTTCCCCTCAAGTGGTGAGCTCTACTTCCTTGCACCCCAAATCTAAGCTGTCTCAAGACTCACTCTGCCAGTAGAATGAAGTGGAAGAAGTATGTCCCAGTTTCAAGCTTAGGCCTCAAGAAACCTTGCATCCATTCCTTAGCTCTCTTGGAAGCCTGTCAAGTGGCCCATTGGCTTGGTCAGCTCAGGCCGCTATAACAAAATACAAGGACAGGAGGGTTTAAACAGCAAGCATTTGTTTCTCACAGTTTTGGAGACTGGAAGTCCGAGATCAAGGTGCTGGCTGATTTGGTTCTTAGTGAGGGCCCTCGTTCTGGCTTGCAGATGAAACATGTGTCGTCACATGATAGAGGGAGAGGGGTCTGGTCTCTTCCTCCTCTTAGAAGGACACTAGTCCCATCATGGAGTCCCACCTCCCAATACCATCACATTGGGGGTTAGGGCTTCAACATATGAATTTTGGGGGGACATAGACATTCAGGCCATAATGACCACCAAGTGAATAATACCAGCCTAAATTGTGGAAGATGGGAGACACATGGCCCTGTAGCCCTGCCACCCCAGCTGACACTGCAGACATGTGAGAGCATTCTAGGTCAGTCAGTCATCATCATACATTCCTGCTGACTTCACAGATGCAGGCATGAACCCAACTCACAGCAGCGCAGTGGGGACTAGACCAGAACTGCTCAGCCAAGCCCAACCCTCCAAGTCACAAGCTCAATAAATGTTTATTAAGTCCTTGGGTTGGAGTTTTTTGTTATGTAGCATTACTTATAACTGATACAATAAGCACGTGGTTTACTATCTAGACTGGATCATTTCTGCAAGGTAATAAGCCAAAGAGAGCTACCCCGGGTCTCCCTCTCTCTGGGAATTGTAAGTCAAGAAAGTGCAGAGATTGAGGTCTTGGGCCATAGCTGCCCCTTGGATTTCTGAGCAGAGGTGTGAGGCATCAGGAGGGGTGGTTCTCTGTGCTCCCCGGTCTGAGGGCAACGAGTGATCAGGAGGGACAGGTATGAGAGACCGGCTCGTGCTGGGGTGGCTGCCCAGCTTCCTGGGAGGAGGGTGAAAGGGAAGCTGGCCAGGATGACAATGTAGAGGGGAAAATGGCGGGCTATAGAAGCACTCATAAAGAAATGAAGGGACACCAGGCTTTTCTGTGTGTTTATTTGGCACGTGTTCCTTGGCATAGTCCTTCCAATGACAAGAGCTAATGTGTGTTGGGTACTGATTGTGTGCCAGGCCCTGTCCTCATTGATGTGATGGTATTAACTCAGTAGTTCATCCTTCCAATACCTCCTTGAGGCAGGCACCACCCTATCCCCATTCTACGTCCAAAGACACTGTTGCTTTGGAAGTGAAGGAGCTTGACTGAGGACGTGAAGTCACTGTATCTTGAAAACAGAGCTGTGATGTACTCAACCCCAAAGTCAGGGTGCTTTCTCTCTTGAACCACTAAGTTCCTCTCAGACTACATAGGGTAAGTACTAGAAGAGAGGGGCAGGCTGCCTCCCTTTATGCTGTCACCTCCTTAAACTCCTGGCCTATCTTATTAATTTTTCATATGGTCCTCTTCACATATTCCTTGATGGATAAAAGCCAAATGAATAAGTTGATGAGAGAGCATCCTCCTAGAGTAGTTGGGTAGGTATTTGGGTAGGAGAGCCGATTTGCTTTGAATGTGATACCAGATTCTGTAAAGATGTCTCCTTCTGGGCTCGAGGTCTTTGACTATTAATATAGGATGAGTGACATTTAGAGCCCAAAGGTCTGATTTGGTCTTATGGGTGGTTTCCAGCTCAAGGTGTGAAGGTCCTAGCCTCTCAGTAAGGAGGAAACTCTATAGACCAATGTTATTACATTCTGAACTTGTGGGCAACATGCTCTCCTTTCTCTAAAGGTGTGAACTAGTGGTCAAACCCATGTCTGAAACCCTAAAGCATCCTTGCTCTTAACTGCTTTGTTGCACTGATGTTGTGGGCTTTAGGGGCAGCCAGAGTACTGAGCTTCTTTAGTGCAGTGCAGGGCCTGGTTTCCAACATGAACACAAGAACCATTGGTTTCTTAGCAAGAAAAAAAAAAAAGTGTTCTCTGACTCTGATCATCTCATAGAAGACCTTCTAGCCTAATACTGCTGAGTCACAGCACAGGCTTTCCAAAGAATAGCTGCCAAATAATTTTGAAATATAAAAGTACGTATTAATCCATAAAACAAGATGTCTCAGAGAATCCTGGAACAGAGAGTCTTGGAAACACATACTGCTTATATTTTCTTCACCAACTCTTTTTGTTTTGAAAGACTGGTTATTCCATTAAAAAAAGAGAGAAGATATTTTTATTCTCCTTCCGTTTTATAAAATTTCCAACATTGAGACCTCTGTCTCTCTCCTGGCCCTTGCATGGTAAAGTCTGCCAGTTAGGCAGATGGCCTCATTCCAGCTCTCTTGCTCAGAACCTGGGTGACTTTACTTCATCAATACACGTTCTGGGCCCCAGATCATCTTCTTTACTAAAGGAAGGATTATTTCTAATGTCCTTTCCAGTGCCAGCCACTTACTGAAGTATTTACAAAAAAGTGCTCCCAACCAGAACTATGATCTGTCCCATGAAAAGATTTGAAGCTGGAAGAATTTCAGAAACACTCTTGGGAATTCCAGAGGTCCATTAGCATATTTAACAGAATGTTGGCTGAGGCACCAGGAGACAATGGATGTTGCGTTTCAAAGAAGGTACTAGATCATATGCAGAAAGTTCAAAGTAGATGATCAAAAGCTGGCTGGATGTCACACCACATAAGGGTATCAAAAGGGTAGCAGAGTGGAAAGTGAGAAAAAATTTTTGAATATATATTTTTGGAAAATACACCCTGAGCTGTGAGACCCTCATACCTCACAAAGAAGCAAGAGAAGAGGTAGGTGTTCCTAATCTCACACCTGGTGGGGGGTGGTCTTTGGCAGGACCACTCAGAGAATTGTTTGTAAGTCCCCTGCAGTGGGAGGGAGGGTGGTCAGAGTGTTCTGAAATCTGAGTCTTCTTTGACAAATCTGAAGTGTAAGAGAAGAGCCGATTAGCTGCAAATGGATGTACTGGGGGTGGGGTGCTGGGAGAGGGTGTTGACTATGCTGGATATCCTGTACTTCAAGAATTTTTCTGTGAAAAAGATGGGTCAATGAGTATTTTCCTAGACAACGTTAGTATTATGACCAAGAGAGAGCTGGTGTGGAACCATCTTAGCTCCTGACCAAGATGGCACCCAGAAGGGTGAATGACTTCTGTGAAAAGAAGGTACAGAAGGTATAAGAAAAGCCAGAGGAAGATGAGGGCATCATCCACATCAGAGAACTGCAGGGAGAGATGGCTAAAAACAGGTACAAGGGTGAGTGGTATCTTAGAGGTTGACCCTCTTTGGGATACCTTACGGTCCTTGTTAGAACTGCCAAACCCAGACTACCAGCTCACAGCATTATTGAGCAAACAAGAACTTTCCTGTCAACCTCTCTTTTTTTTCTTTTTCCACATGCTTTGAACCTAGACATGTAGGCTCTGAGGGGAGGGGTGGGAGAAAGTGTTTGGGAGGGGAAAGAGAAAATGCCACCTAGAGCCCCTTTCTTGTGTGCAGCCTCTCCACTGGGGGCAGGGGAGGAGCTGAGACTCTAAATCATGGTTGAAATTTCATTTTTTAAATTGGAAATACACTTTTTAAATAGCAAAGCAAGATTTTACTTGGGACTTAAGCTGACTGGAATGTGTTGTGTTACTTAAGAGAAACTAGAGGCAGGGCCATGAAAAATAGAATCATCCAGAACATACTTAGATATATGTTGTTCAAAGGGCTAAATATTTTCTTTCAGATCAGTATGCAGAGGGTTATCGTTTTGATTTACACAAATTGCAGATTCAAAAATCAGGATAGCAGCTAGTATATAAACATCCTTAGGCCCTTAGATCTCTTTTAATATAAAGTATTTTAGGTAACACATTCATAGTGGGGTATATATGTATGTGTGTGTGTGTGTGTGGGGGGGTTATTTTCGTGTTTATCCCATGACTTTAACTGTGAAATATTCCAGATCTCAATGGAGAAGTCACCCTAATTACCAAAATTTTACTTTTTAATTTTTTGTTGGATCATCAAATCATGTATTCTGATTTTTGATTTAGTAATTATGGTCAATGAAGCTAAAGAATATTGACTACTACTGGTAATAGGTAAGTGATTAGTTTTCTTTTTTATGTTCAGACATTTTTCTTTTAATTCATTTATATTCCTAAGATTTTTTTCCTTGCCTTAAATCAACATTCCTATTCAGTTTTAGTATTGGTAATGAAGCAGCCATGTAATTTTTATGACTATGTTGCATTTTTTAAAAGCAAAAAAACAAAAACAAAAACAACCCCCCCAAAAAAAAACCCCAACCGAAACAATGAATTGCCTGAAATACCTTCAATTAAAGACCAAACCCATATTCCTGCCCTTTACATATTATCCAGGTGGATCTTTTGGATCCTTGCTATTTAAGTGGAGCGAGTGCACCAGCAGCATCAGGAAAACCTGAGAGCTTGTCAGAAACAGGCAATACAACTGCCTGTCTTAGTCCTACTGTGTTGGAATCCTAAATGCCCATTAGAGTTTGAGAAGCACTCTTAGATAGCCATGTTACACGGAGCATGGGATTTATTGTCTGTGTGTTTACCTAGATTTTGTGTCAACCCATCCCACACTATCATCTTGGAAAACATAAAAGCAGAACTGGTTTTAATCCAGCTACTTTGTTGGCAACGGGTGTGACCTCAGGCAATTCATTTAGCTCCCCAAACCTGGTTCTCTCATTTAAAAAAATGTGGATAATATGCTTCACCATGACTCTGCAAAATAGGATGTATTCAAAATAAGAGCTTCATAATGGATCCGTATATTATCCGAGTTATACCAACAGTCCACAAATTTACTTCCAACAGGATAACAGTAAACCCACCATTGTAAAAATAACACTTAATTTCTCTTTCTTCTTTCTTTCCTACTTTTTTTTTTTTTGCTTTAACTTCTGCTTGTTTGGCAATTTCAGCCATCCAGAGTATAACTAAGAATATTGAATTGTTTAAATTATTTAGTAACACCCAAATTATCAAAACCACTGTGAGTCAAATCCCCTCCCTGCCTGCCACATGGTAGGAGAGACCCTGTGTCCTCAACTCAAGCATCTGGCTCTTGATCTACCCACAATTCTGCCAGGCATGGTATTCTCATTTCCAATCCCCCAGAACACTGTAAGCAGGGGTTAGGGATGTGGGAATAGCATCTGTGAACAAGGGCATTGGGAGCTTGCAGTTGCCTGGAAGAGAGAAAGCAAAGCTGCCCCAGCAGCTTAGAATCAGGATCAGAGTCATCAAGAAGTGAGTTCCTTTCCTGAGTCTTTACTGTTTGAAAAGGTAGGGAAATTTTTTAATGATATCTAACCAAAAGTTGAGCATGCAAGATTATTTTTAAAATTGGGATTTCTGAGTGAATGCCGCCAAATCGAGGTTTCAGCAATATTAAATAAAAAATAAGCAGTTTCTATTTGAATTAATTCTCAAGAGGTTTCTTCTTTATAAGTGGCAACACTAACACTCTCCTGGCTCAGGAAAACTCCTATGACTTTGATCCCTCCCCTCCTGCTGACTTTTTGTTTGCTCTGAGATTTGGATTTCTGGTAAAGTCAAGCAAATGGGTTATTAAGAAATACACAAATGTCTCAGTCAAGAGCAAATGTGTGAGAAATTTAGTATTTCTATAGGAACCTTGAAAAACGCCTGGAGACTCCTCCTTCTGAGAAGATGGAAGAGATGGACCTTGACCTGTTTTTTCCACTAAGTACAACTAAACTCCCTAGACATTATGTTAACAAAAGCATATGGAAACTCTGAAATGTGGGGAGATGGTAGACAGGCTGGAGACTTCTAGACCACCAAAAGAAACAAGGTGGTGAGTCTCTGACTTTTCTTTTTGCTTTACATGTCCCAGACTTGGAGCTGAAGAAGCCAGCAACTCAGAAATGCCAGCAGGCACAGACAAAAACAGCCTCAAAAAAGCCTAACCTCACTACCCAGAGGAACAGGAAAGGGGCAGGTGAGCAAGACAGAAAACATCTAGAAAAGAACCACTTTATTGTACCCAAACACCACAAAACAACTGTGGCCCACCCAAGCCAGCAAAGGCTGAGTGAGGAGCTAGCCTTCTATCCTCCCAGATCGTCACGAGAGGCCCGAAACTCCTGCTGAAGTGGTGTCAGAGGAGGCTGAGGAGGGAGCTGGAACTTTCGTCCCTGCCAGGCAGTAATGAGCCTCTTCCCCATCACAGTGTCTGTGGAGACTGTGTGGGCTCCTCACTGGGCAGGGGTGAGGTGTTCACCACCCTTCCACACGCTGGATGTGTCAAAAGAGGCCTAGTGAGAGTTATAATGAGCATTCCTTCCCCTCGCCCCCCAAACAGGGGGTTATGAGTGAGGCCCAATCAGGAGGAGAACATCCCCCTCCACCTAGCAGTAACAAGGAGCTCACCCCACTGGATACTATGGAGACCACACGCAGAATCTAGACTTCCACTCTCAAACTGCCCCTGGAAACAATGAGGCAGCACCTCCCCTTCCCTTGCTGGAGTGGTGTCAGAGGATGCCAGTTAAAATGGAAGGTTTAAATAAGAGCAGAGTCCTAGAACCGAATACCCAAGTTGTAAAGTTTCAGTTTAAAATACTCATCATACTAAGAATGAGCAACTTCTGGTTGATGAAAAAAAGGCAATCAATAGATGCCAACAGTGGGATGACAGAGATGCCAGAATTATCTGACAAAGATTTTAAAGAGCTATGACAAAAATGCTTCAGCGAGTAATTAAGAACAGGCTTGAAACAAATGAAAAAAAATAAGAACCTTAGCAAAGAAATAAAAATTCTCAGCAAAGAAATAGAAGATATAAAGAAGAACCAAATGGAAATTTTAGAAGTGAAAATACAATCGCAGTAACAAGAACCTAAAGGGGTGAGCTCAATAGCAGGATGGAAAGGAGAGGAGGGAAGAATCAGTGAACTGGAGGAAGACAATAGAAAAGATCCATCTGAAGAACACAAAGAAAATGGGCTGAAACAAGCAAACAAAGGAAGCCTCAAAGTCATGCGGGTCTGTAGCAAAACACCTAACACTGGGGTCATGAATGTTCCCACAAAGAGAGGAGGAAGAGTGTGGAATTGAACAAATACCCAAAAGAATAATTACTGATGAATTCCTAATTTTGTAAAAGACATAAACCTACATGTTTGAGAAGCTGAGTGAACCCAAACAAGGTAAGCCCAAAGAAATCCACACCAAGATACATCATAGTCAAATTTCTGCAAACTAAAGACAAAATACCTTGGAAGTAGCAATACATTATTTAGTACCTTACCTCTTGGGGCAAAATCAATTCAAATGGGAGTGGATTTATCATCAGAAATTATGGAGATTAGAACAAAATGGCACAACATTTTTTCAAGCGCTGAAAAAAATTAAAAAGAACTATAAAGCCAGAATGCTATATACAGTAAAAATATGTTTTAGGAATGCAGGGGAAATTAAGACATACACAGGTGAAGAAAAACAGAATTTGACACCGGCATACTACTTTAACAAATGGCTCAAACAAGTTCTTTAAACAGAAAGGAAATGTTAAAGAAAAGAACCTTGGAGCACCAGGAAGGACAAAAAGATACAGTATGCTGAAATATGGACAAATAGACTTTCCTCTTCCTTTTGAGTTTCCAAATTACGTTTGATGGTTGAAGTGAAAACTATAACAGTGTGTGGTTCTCAATGTATGTAGAGGAAATATTTAAACTGATTATAAATGAGAGGGGGTTGAGGGATGTAGAGGTGGTAGGGTTTCTATACTTTACTTGAACTGGTAAAATGACACCACCAGTAGACCATGTTAATCTTTGTACATATATTGTTAATACCTAGAGCAACCACTAGAAAAGCCATTCAAAAGGATATACTCAAATACTCTATAGATAAATAAAAAAGTAATTTAAAAAAATGTCCACAGCAAGGTAGGAAAAAGAAGACAGAAACGAAAATAGCAGGAACAAACAGAAACCAAAAACTAAACATCAGTTTCAAGCCCTAACATAAGTAATTATGTTAAATGTAGATAGTCATATTCGCATTTAATCTGGACATATATTGGTAGGCTGGATAAAAACTCATGAGTACGGCTCAACTGTCTCTGTCTGTAAGAAACTCACTTCCAATATAACAACGCAGATAGGTTGAAAATAAAAGGATTAAAAAAGATATTAATCTAATTTTAATTAATTTACAAATAGTAATCAAAGGAAAGTAGGAGTGACTATATTAATATCAGATGAAGAAGACTTCGGAGAAAAACTTATCACCAACAGGAACATATATGATAACATATGTGGTAAACATATATGATGAAAGGACCAATCCACCAAGACGATGTAGCGATCCTAAATGTATATGGATCAAAAAACAGCTGCAAAATATGGAAACTGGAAGTTGATAAGACTGAAGGGAGAAATAGGCAAATCCACTGTTGTAGTTGGAAACATCAGCACCCCTCTCTCAACAATTAATAGAACAATCAGGCAGAAGATCATCAAGGACATAGAAGAACTTGACGTGCTATCAATTAAGAGGATCTAATCAACATTTCTAAAACACTGCACCCAACAGTATCACAATACCTTTTTGAAAGGACCCATGAAACATATATCAAGATAGTCTACGTCTTGGGTGATAAAACAAACCTCAGCAAATTCAAGACTTCAAATCCTATGTTATGTGTTCCCTGACCCATGTGCAACTAACTGGAAATCACTAATAAAGATAACAGGAAAACCTCCCAACACTAGAAAATTCAACAGCACACTTCTAAATAATTCATGAGTCAGAGAGGATGTTTTAAGGGAAATTAACAAAATACATTGAATTGAATGAAAATGACAATGTGATATACAAAATTTTGTAGGATATAGCTTAAACAATGCTCAGATGGAAATTTATAGTCCTACTTACATATATCAGAAAATAAAATCTCGAATCAATAATCTAGTTCCCACCTTAGGAAACTAGGAAAAAACAAAAGAACAAAATAAACCCAAAGGAAGCAGAAGGATGGAAATAATAAAGATAAGAACAGAAATCAATGAAATTGAAAACAGAAAAACATTAGAGAAAATCAATGAAATAAAGAACTGTTGCTTTGAAAAGATCAATCAAATTTATAAGCTTTTGGAAGTATTGACCAGGAGGGGCACCTGGGTGGCTCAGTTGGTTAAGCATCTGCATTTGGCTCAGGTCACGATCCCAGGGTCCTGGGATTGAGCCCCATGTTGGGCTCTCTGCTCAGCAGGGAGTCTGCTTCTGCCTCTCCATCTGCTTCTTCCCCCTGCTTGCTCTCTCTTCTGCTCTCTTTTTCTCAAATAAATAAATTCTTAAAAAAAAAAAGAAGTATTGACAAGAAAAAAAAAAAGAGAAGACAGAAATTACCACTATCAGGAAGGAGAGGAGATATTACTACAGACCCTGATGACATCGAAAGAATAATAAGGGGATACATACATAGATTTGACAACCCAGATGAAACAGACTAATTGTTCAAAAAATAAAAAATGCTGCTATTCACCCAGTATGAAATAGATCATTTGAATTTCCCTGTAAATAGTAAGGAAATAGAAGAGACGTATGTCTTCACTATATTGAATCGTCCAATCCATGAAAAAAGTATGTCTCTACATTTATTTAGATTGCCTTTTATTTTTTTCATTAGCATTTTGTGACTTTTAGCATACAAATCCTGTCCATGTTTTCTTAGATTTACACCTAAGTGTCCTTTTATTCTTTGTAATGATTATAAATGGTATTGTAATTTCAGTGTCCATGTATTATTGCTAGTGTATGGAATATAATTAGTTTTTTTGTTTGTGTATTATGCTGGGAACTAACTGAACACAATTACTATCATGATCACAACAATATTTTTTTTCATAGCTATAGATAAGATTGCCCCAAAATTTATATGGAAAGGCAAAGGAACTAGAATAGCCAAAACAATTTTGAAGGAAAAAAAAAGAATAAAATATAAGAATCAGTTTACCCTATTGCAAGACTTATATGGCTACCATAATGAAGATGGTGAGATTGGGAGACAGACAGACACACAGAGCAATGGAATAGAACAGCGAATCCAGAAATAGACCCACAGAAATGTGCCCCACTCATTTTTGACAAGGATGCAAAAATGAATCAATGGCAGAAAGATAGTGTATTCAACAAATGGGACTGGTGTAACTGGACATCCAGAGGCAATGAAAAAAATGAACCTTGACCTAAGTCTCACACTTTATATAAATATTAACTCAAGATGGATCATTGCCTTAAATATAAAATGTAAAACGATAAAACTTTTAGAAAAAAATTGGGCAAAATCTTCTGATCAAGGGCTAGGCAAAGAGTTAGACTTGACACCAAAAACGTAATTCATAAGAGAAAAAATGGATGAGTCGGACTTCATCAAAATGAAAAACTTTTGCTCTGTAACAGGCTTGTTAAGAGGATAAAAGACAAACTATAGACTGGAAGGAAACATTTGCAAACCGCGTATCTGACAAAGAACTAATATCTGGACTATTTAAAGAGCTCTCAAAACTCAATAGGAAAAAATTCAATTAGAAAACGGGCTGAAGACATGAGCAGATATTTCACAGGAGAGGATGCACAGATGGCAAATAAGCACATGAAAAGATGTTCCACATCATTAACTATTAGAAAAATGCAAATTAAAACCTCAATGAGATATCAGTACGTAACCTATTAGAATGGCTGACATAGACCAAAGTGGCTGTACGGAGTTCCTGTACCACTTCACGTTGCCACCAGCAAAGCGTGAGTGATCCAGTGTCTCCATATCCTCACTTCCTTCTCTACGTTTATTGTTCTTATAGCTCAAATCACCTCCTGGAGTATATGTCTCACCTGATTATTATATTTGCAGTTTATTTTCTGTGCCCCACCCCCACCCATTGAAACATCAACCTCACTAGAACAGGGAACTTTATCTTTTTTGTTCACAGTTGTGGGCTAAGTCCTTGGAATAGTGCCCAGCACACAGTAGGTCTTCAATACTGGGTAAATAAAAGAATGAATCAGATGGGGCTTTGGGAAAGAAGGAGCTCCAATGATGAAGAGATGGATTTGTTTGGAGACCTTCCAAGGCAGGAGCGGATGCAGCCCAGGGCTCACGTGACTCCATGATTTCTTCCATGATTTCTTTTCCAAGCCCTCAACCCTTGTGTGGGAAGGGAGCCTTCCCTTTTCCTGGTGACTCAGCAGACCTCATGCCCAGAACCATACTTCCCTCAGGGTTGGGGGTGGGGTGGGGAGCTTAGCTATGGGGGATAAGAGAAAAGCCACTCAAATGCAATTGTCTGGGACTGAAAAATTCTAAGACCCAAGAGGGTACTGGCAGGCAAACTATGTGTATTATTTTGAAGGTAAGTGTTGCTGGATCCTGGGGAAGAGGGTGGAGACAGTACACCTGTGGAGAAAGAGGTGAAGAGGGGAGAGGCCTCTGGGGGTCAGCCAAGGAGTGACAGAGCATAAGTGGGTGTGTCCCTGACCCTGTATCCATTGAACTCACGGTCTATTTCCCTTGTGACGTGGAAGAGCCAGACAACCTAGACAAGGGGCATAATCCTTCTCCAGGTTCCTATAACCTGGGGATGGCAAATACGACCTTTTGTTGAAGATGTCTTTTGCTTAAGCCAGGCCTGACTAACCGTGAACCATAGGGTGAGACTTTTTTTTTTTAAAGATTGTTTAATTCTAATGTCTTATGCAGACACACAATCTCCACTTTCTGTGGCTTTATACCAGGCCTGGGACTCACAGGTTTATATCAATTTAGGGCACATTTGCCTGGGACCCAGCCTCCATTTGGTGCAGTGTGAATTCAAGGTAGAGTTGGGTGAGCAAGACAGTCTCTGGAATGGAAAGAAGAGGGTGCCCTCCTCTCTCTACGCTTTGGCTTGACAACACCTGCAAAGACACCTGTACCTTTCCTTAGTGATGAGGAGTGATTACCTCTGATGGGTCCCAGATGCAGAAAGAGAAAGCTCTACCCTCATTTCCCCCACTACTCCCACCCCCAGTTAAAGAGACATTCTATGTAACATGTAGGAACTAGATTTGAAAGGAAAGAGACCTACCGATTGCGACGCGCTGAATATATTAGGGTGTGCATTGTTTCCTTGGGCTGCCATGACCAAGTACCATAAACTGGGGAGCTTAGAACAACAGAAATTTATTCTCATATACTTCTGGAGACCAGAAGTTTGAAATCAAGGTGTTGGCAGTGTTGATTCCTTCTGAGGGCTGTAGGAGAAGGCCTGTTTTCTAGCTTCCAGTGGTTTGCTGGTTATCTGTGCCATTCCCTGATTTCTGCTATATGATCCTGTGTATGCCTATTTCCAAATTTCCCCTTTTAATAAGGACATCAGTCATATTGGAGGAGGGGCCCACCGTCCTCCAATATGACCTCATTCAAACTAGTTACCTCAGCAAAGATCACATTTCCTGATAGTGCCCCATTCCGAGATAATGGGGGTTATGATTATGAATGTGGGGGAGACACAAGTCAGCCTACATATGGTGTAATTAAGATTTCAATTATAAAATTATTAAAGATTAAAAACCAACAACTTTTTGAACCTACTCATTTTATGCAGAAAAAAGTTGAAGCCCAGAGATATTCCAGAGTACTGAGGAGGGGGAAGGACACGCCCACTTCAGAATTTTAGCCCCATCTCTTATAAACCACGTGACCTAGAACCCCTTACTGGGAGCTTTATCCTCCACTTGAATATGACATTACCTGGTATTGCTTAGCAGAGGTGATAAAAGGCAAATGAGACCATTGCCATGAAGACGTTTGTCAACTCTAATGGACATGAGTAAAGGGTAATTTTTTTAAGGTCACCATGCAAGTGACAGGCCAACATAACATAGGTATTTATGGAATATCACATGAAGTCTGGAGTTCTTTCCTTAGACACAGCACTCTTAGTCTGTGGAGGTCAAGGCAAAAGTCTGAGACTCGTGTGAAGAGGGATGGGGGATATGTCGCAGCAATCGACTCATGCCATACAAAAATTGGAATTTGACCAGGCTGGGCCATCCAATCCAGCTCTGGGGAAACTCACAAAGACCAGGTGCCTTTACTCTTTTAACTGGTAAAATTCTAAACAAAATGATGGCTTTTTTTTTGCCAGCATACGATTGTGAGGTCCAGGAAGGGTAAATGCACACACTTTAGGGTAAGGTGAAAAATAAAGGTCAGTTTGAGAGTTGTGGAAGATTCTGTGATGGAACTTAAAGCCACTGAAAGATCATCGTATAAGCCACCAGCAGGGCAGAGTCGCTGGGGTTTGCACAAAGACTCCTCACTCACCAGCTGTGTTAACGGTCAGAGCAGAAGGAGTCAGTTTAGTTTCGTTAACTTCTTGATTTGTTGTTCCTCCTCTGTTAAATGGGGCTAAAGCTCTTAGGGCACAGTTAGTGGGAGCATAGCCAGGCTCAGCCATTCCAAAGTGTGATCGGGCAGTACCCAATGAAATAAGCACGCACGCATCCCTGGGGCCAGCGATGCCATTCTTAGTACAGAGCTAGGGAAAGTCACACCCAGTGTGTGAGGGACAGGCACAAGGATGATGCTGACTGCAGCATTGTTTCTGGGGTCAGAGAAGTGGAGACAGCTAGGTCATCCACCATTAGAAGAATGAATGAGTACAGTCCTAAGGCACCAGCCAGAAGACATAGACCGGAGCAATGGTCTCCAACTGTGGTGCTGGGACCAGCAGCATAAGCATCACCTGGGAATTTGTTAGAAGCAGATCCCCATTCCGGATCTAATGAATCAGAAAATCTGGGGTGGGGCCCAGCAAACTGTTTTAACAAGACCTCCTCGAGATTTTAATGTATGCTTGAGGTCAGGAGCCACTGACGTAGAGGTATCTTGGATCAATATTAAAACTTAGTCTTAGGTCAGAAAGAAAGAAGGAAAGGAAGAAGGAAGGAAGGAAGGAAGGAAGGAAGGAAGAGAAAGAAAGAAAGAAAGAAAGAAAGAGAAGAAAGAAAGAAAGAAAGAAAGAAAGAAAGAAAGAAAGAGAAAGAAAGAAAGACAGAAGAAAGAAAGAAAGAAAGAAAGAAAGAAAGAAAGAAAGAAAGAAAGAAAGAAAGAAAGGGAGGGAGGAAGAAAGGGAGGGAGGAAGAAAGAGAGAGAGGGAGGGAGGGAGGAAGGAAGGAAGGGAGGTTTCTTGCTCCATGAAATTTATTTAAATTAAAAGCATACATATGCACAAAAGTACTTGATGATAGGGACTCCCAATCTAATGAGTTTCCTCCAAACGAGAAAGGAAACACATTAGAAGGAATGAGTGATGAAGGGAAAGAAAGAAAGAAGCTTTGGCCCTTCAAACACATGTTGATGTTGTCCCATGATCTGAAGAGTAGGTTCCACTTGATTTTGTGCACCTGAGATTCTGCACAAACACAGAGGCATGATGGGAAAGACACGGAGCATCTAGGACAACATCGGTTAACTCCTTCCCTTGTGCCAGACACACTTCTCAGTGTCAAGTGCACCCCCTTACCGGCTTCTCCCAGTAGCCCCGTGACACACCTGCCCATATTATGCCTTTTTCAGAAATAAGGCCACTAAAGCAAGAAAGCTCAGGAAATGTGCCCCAGATCCTGTGGTTAGGAGCTTATAGGAGCCTCTCAAATCCTTCATGTCTTGTGGGTTGAGCTCAACAGTTCCTGCCTCTGAGTGAGTATTTGACGATGTCTGAAGACTTACTTGGTTGCCACAACTAGAGAAGGGCTTCTGGCCTCTAGTTGACTAGGGGACAGGAACAGCATTCTAGAAAAAAATCCTACAATGCACAGAACGGCCCTGCATATCAGCTGTCCTGCCCTAAATGTCAATAGTGGTGACATTAGGAAACCCTGACACATCTCCCACACAAAACCTCTCCTGTCTCCTCCAAGTCAGTATTTGCAAAATTGTGTTTAGAAGAACGCATGCATACCACACATTTTGTATAGTTACATTCCATTCGTATAGATGACCTTAATGTTGGGGAATAACCTGACCTAATGCCTAAATCAGCAAGATGTCCACGTTCCCCCATGGTCAATAAACGCTTTTACCAACTAATGGCTCAGGTTTGCCCGTTATGATCCCTGGCCTGTGATGCATCCTTTCCCATAATTTCAGCTTGTATTTGTGATATTATTCTCTATTTATCATGTCTCAAACATATCTTAGTTTAACTATTTCATACCGTGACTCATTATTTTCTGGAGCCTTTTTTTTTTTTTTTTTTTTTTGCCATATGCCTCAATCCATATGCATAATTTATAATGATTTCTGTTGGTTTCCTGACAGTACGTAATCATCATTAGTATCCCATACTCAAATCTTTGGATCATTGTTAAGTGAAAATGATTCCTCCCGCTTCTGAATTTGTCTATTTATGTTTCATTTGGCACTTTGTAACTTTGAATATAAGTGTCTCTGTGGCTTCTTGATACTGTAAGCTTTTTGAAGTCACATCTGAATTGTGTTTTCCTGGTGCCCTGGTTTACGTCGATGTTCATTAAAACTTGAACTACAAGAACAATATTACATGTTTTGAAAAAGGTAGTTTATATACAATTACCTGTCCCCTCTGCCCCTTCTCCTTCATAATATTGACTTGACCACATTTCATTCAATGTCTAATGTATAATTCTGGCAAGTAAGAAAGATTAGATAAATAAGTCATGAAAGATGCATATTGGAAATTTCCCAGAACAGTTTTTGTATGCATTCTCAAGCCGGTAGTTTTACTGCCATTTGCTTCTCAAGAAGAAATAGATTTGAAATATAAACATTTATTCATATGACTCAAACCTCTAACTTTACCCAAGTTAACCCACAGGATGCTGATCAGCACAAAGTGAGTTGAAGAGCAGGAGTCAACAGGTACAGCCAGTGAGTGTATTGGCAGTGGCAGTGCGATCGTGATCACGCCCGCTCACCGTGAGTATTTCCGGGCATCCACGGCTAAGTGAAAGTTGGCATCCAACAGCTCTGGCCATCCATGCCGCCATCGCTGCGCCACCGAATGGACACTGTGCACATTTCCCTTCGCACCATGGTGCTCCTGAAGTTTTTCCCATTTCACTAAATACCACCATCCCCTCAGAAGCTAAACTCAGAAATCTAAGTGATTTTACAGCTACTCTGTTTTCCTCATTTTCAATTTTAATCTATTAACAAGTGTTACTGATGATGTGATGTCCAAAATATATCTTAAAATCTGCCCCTCCTCTCTTTCTGATCCCATTTAATTCAGCCTCCAGTAGCTCTTGTTGGATGATTATAATGACCTTGAACTGGGTTAATGCATTTTTTTAAAAGATTTTATTTATTTATTTGACAGAGATAGAGACAGCCAGCAAGAGAGGGAACACAAGCAGGGGGGAGTGGGAGAGGAAGAAGCAGGCTCATAGCGGAGGAGCCTGATGTGGGGCTTGATCCCATGACGCCGGGATCACGCCCTGAGCCGAAGACAGACGCTTAACCGCTGTGCCACCCAGGCGCCCTTGGGTTAATGCATTTTTAATCTTGCATTTGAATATAGGTCTGGCTGACTCCAAACTTTCCCTTTCCTCAAAGGGGACTTTCAGACACAAATTAAGCATTTTCTGGTCTCTAGGTTTAGAAACAGGACCACTACCGGTCTTCCAGCACCTGAAGATCTGAAGAACAAACTTAATGGCAACGAACAACTTATAATCTTATTTGCCTCATGAGCTGCAAGTCGAAAACCACCAAGATTTTCCTAAATTCCTGGTCTTCCTTGATTATGACTACCTCAAATTCTCAACTCTTGTATATACGCAATCATTTCAGTTTACGAATTATTTTGCCGTCCAACACATACTGTAGTATCAATTCAAGCATGAAATGTAGACCTTCCTCTAATTTACGCTCATGTACCCACACACAACATCTTGTGCCAGGCGAGGGAGGAAGAGAAGAGCCAAGAGTTACTTACTTCAAGTCAACAAAAACTTCCAATGAAATACCAGACCGCTTTTTTCTTAAGCTTTCTCTGGCCACCCAACCACAGGGGATTTCTCATTGGTGAGTTCACAGCCCATACTCCTCCAGTCTCATGCTATCAGGCTACCCACTCCTCTTCTCTCATGCAGGGCGTTTAGCCACATCCTTTGTGCCTTAGCT
The DNA here is from genome assembly GCF_024610735.1 of Ursus americanus. Taxonomy (NCBI): domain Eukaryota; kingdom Metazoa; phylum Chordata; class Mammalia; order Carnivora; family Ursidae; genus Ursus; species Ursus americanus. Next base: position 76,421,339 of record NC_142134.1, on the reverse strand, counting down.
CCTGCTAACCCCAGTCCTCAGGAGGCATTCCTTTTAACTTCAAAGAGCTTATCAGTGTTACTCAAAAAGAAGGTAATTTCTTCCTAAGAAGAATTCTCATTCATGTGTTAAGATAATAAATTGTTATTCTCCTTTAAAAGGGCACGAATATTTCAACTCAAGTTACATATTTGTAATTTCGAGTTTGCTATTACCCTACAGTTGTTTATTGAGAATTTCTTATGAGCTTCGCATCATTTTGTTGCCAGGGGTATTATAATAGTGTGCAAAACCCAGCAAGAGTTCTGCTCTATAAGAATAGATTTTACGTATTTAATAGTGCCATTCACTGTTAATGTGTAATTACAAAACGAGAAGACTCTGCAAGAAAGGGACTCAAACCTATGAAGTCATGACACATGAGGATCTGACCTAGACTAGGGTTCAGAGAAGGCAGCCACGGGAAGCGAGGATGGAGATGATATTGAAGCAATGGTGTGCAGCTAAAGGTTTAACGACTGGCTCTGTGGGGGTTGGGGGGAGTGGAAAGAGACAAGGCCTGATGTGTAGCAACTGCCAGTTTCCATGGTGTATATGTTCTCTCTATGTCTGGTTCCAGGCTGTCAATGTGGCGTGTCTGAATGCGGAATGTATAGTATAGTAACTGTATAGTATAGTATAGTATAGTATAGTATAGTATAGTATAGTATAGTATAGTATTGTAGCCACAATTATTCAGCACTTCTATCACACAGAAATGACTTTATAAGCATAGATACTGTGCGATATCACTTATATATAAAGTGGAATCTGAAAAGACGGAACTCATAGAAACAGAGGATTGAATAGTGGTTGCCAGGGAGGTGGGGTGGAGGAAATGGGGAGATGTTGGTCAAAGGGTACAATATGCCAGTTATAAGATGAATAAATTCAGTAGATATCATGTATAGCATGGTGATTATAGTTTATAATACTATGAATATATATCTATATAAATATATAGTTTTTCACAATATTGTAAATATATATATTTATTGTAATTATTGTAAAATTTTTTAAACATTATATATGTATATATATATAAAGTTTCTCTCTCTATATATATGTGTATATACATACACAGGCACATTGAAAGTTGCTAAAAGAGTAGATATTAAGTGTTCTCACCACAAGAAAGAAATGGTAATTATGTGATATGATGCAGAGACTAGGTAACACTATGGTGTAATAATTTTGCAATATATAAGTACATCAGACCAGCACAGGTACACTTGGAACATATGCAAGATTATATGTCAATTTTTCTCTCTCAGTAAACGTGGAAAACAAGCATAGAGAGTAGGGCAATGTAGTAAAATAATCAGAAAATTATATATTTTGAGTATTTATTACCTTTGTTTTAATATAATTTATTTCATTTTAAAATAAAAGTTGTTTAACGACCAGCATATAACATTCTTGAAAATGTAGCAGTCAGCCTTGTGAGCCCATGTGAGCTGTATCCAGGAGTGCACTGGCGGGGTGGGTTTAACTGGGCGTGGGGCTGACACAGGTAGCAGCAGGGGCAGAGCCCCTGTGATGAGTGGGACCTTGGCCAGGTAGCTAAGGCTTTTTGCTCTTCATCCGGATAACAAGGGAGCTCCCGCAGGTGTATAAGCAGAGGTAAAATGATCAGATTGTACTTGGCAAAGGCCTATGGTGGGGGGGGGGGGTGTTCCTGTTGTCACTGAGTAGTTTTGGTTGAATTTGGGTAAAAGCACAGGGAGAGGATTCAGGCTCTGGATGGGGACTATCCTTCTCAACTCTAAAATTTCATGATAATGAAAGAAAAACTGAAGTTTTCGAGGACAGATAGAAGAGGTTCTCAAGATGCTATCTTGCGCATTGTAAGTAGGTATCTAACCATGCCAGCAACTTGAGGCCAGGAAAAAAAAAAAAAAGCCTTGTCTTTAAAATAAATATCCACAGGAAGGAAAGTGAGTCAGGTGTTTTCTCTTTCTCTCTCTCCCTCTTCATGGGTTCCTATTTTTGAAACATCACTTCCTCGAAGTGTCAGACAATTATATCTGCTAATATATTTCTGCCAACATGAGCCTAAAAAGGATGATGTGAGCTATTTACGCCACTCCTTCTTGGCGGGAGTGAATAGGACAGTAAATGCTGCGATGTTTCATTTTAGGAAATTCCTTGTGCAAGAGATTTCAGAGAACACAGCCCAAGAGAAGGAAAACTGATGAAGAGCCTCAAGAAGGAGGGACAATCATCTGCCAGAGACTTCCTTTCTATGTGTGGCCGTCTCTATGGCGTCGTCTTCTCTGGCCCCCTCGGCCCTCCGAGGGTAAGCCACAGCTTCCTGCCTCCCCAGCTGCCTCTCTCTCGGGGTGTCTTTGTCAGTGTCTGCTCTCATCTCTTCTGTGCCAGGAGCCCTGATGTAGCACAACCCCTGTGTCCGCCCATCCACCCTGTAGCACAACCATCCCCCCTGGCACTATACCCTTTGGGCCCCTGCCACCCCGAACACTCCTGACAGCAGCCCCCCTTCTCCCCTTCACTGTCCAATCAGAGTCAGACCTTATCAGTCCTGGCTGGTGTTAGACTTAAGAAAAATGGCTTTGAAGACAAATTCCTGCTTCATTATGTATTAATTACATGATATTGGATTGACTAGGGAACCTCTCTGAGCCTCAGTTTTCTTATCTGTAAAATGGGGAAAAGGGTACTCCCCCTTTTTTTCTAGGTTAGGTGTCGAGGAAATGAGTGTATCAAGCCATTAATTTACTTATTCATTCTGAGTATCTGCTACGTAGCAGGTGCCATGTCTTCCAAGTTCTCTTGCCAGGGTCATGATTCATGGGACCTATTTACTGAATGCCTGTTAGAGGGGCTTTTAAAGCTTTTCAGAGAATGTTAGCTTTGTGTTCCTGTGGAGCTAAGTGCTAGAGATCCACAGAGAGTGAATATCAAGGTCCCTGGCCCCAGGGAGCTTACATTCCTGCATGCCCACCATGCGTTGACGCCATTCTCCTAAATAATTGGTTCTGGAAGCATGTCACCAATGCCTACTTCCTTAAAGTGCATTTTTAAAGTTGGTCTATGGTTTTTACTACTGGTCCACTAGGTCAGCATGCTCTTTCACTTTCTTTTAGGAGTGCTAATAAGGAAAGGCAACAGACCCAATAAGCACCTACCGAGTGCCTACACTACAGTGGGATCTCATTTCCCCTCTGCAACAGCCTTAGGAAGAGACATTCTTCACCTGGTTTTCTAATTGAGTTAGCCAAAGATCACAGAAATTCAGACACTTACCCCTAGTCCTGGAACTTGCAGACCCTGAACCCACCTGACACCAAAGTCTGACCATTTTGTTGCATGCAATGCTATCAATCTACAGATAATCTCACAGTTCCATCATTCTGGTTTTGAGCCAACACTGATCACCTCTCAGAACATTATAGCAAAAGGACCAGCATTATAACGTCAAGTGAGGGAATCCTGATATCCCTCGGCCCAATCTTTCCCTCTTTATTCAGGTCCCCTTTTAAGGAGACTAGTCTGTTGACAATTTTGTCCCTTTCATAGTTGAAGGAAGCTTAATAAAAGAGAAGTTTAATGGACTCACCATTGAAAGCACAACAATTTAGCAAGAAATACGGCTGGATGACTTGCAACGGCATTCACCACGCGTCTTCCATATTATGGCCAAATCCCAGCTGCCACAGTAGACAGAACCATTGGAATTTCTTCACTGTCAAAATGTTCGTGTCTGTGCTGGTTCCAAAAGGTCATCCCTTTCTGGCTCCCCTGTAAGGGTCTTGACCTGTAAATATCTTGGTCTATTTGACAGGTGTAGTGGCCAAGGAGAATCAAATCAAGTTGAAGTCCCTGCTGGCTACTCGGAAGGACACGAAGTTGCTGGCAGGAGCCTGGAGTCTGCTGGCTCTGGGACAAAGCAAGGGAGCAGAGCCAAGGTGGAGCCACAGCCCGACCCACACCTGCTGTTGACATCAAACAGCTGCATGTTCCCGTGGTGCTCTTTTCTTATGTTCACAAATGTTAAGCTTAGGGAACTCAAGTCTCTCCCACCCTGCCTCCCCCAACCAGCAATCTTCCTTCCTAGAATGAAGGTAGCAAATGTGTCTTTTCTTTATTTGTCAGCATTCTATGAGATTCAGATGCTGATCATTTGTTATGTACATTCCAAATATCTTCTCCCGGGATGTTTGTTCTCATGGCATCTTTTGGTGAACACAGGTTCATTTCCATTTCATATTGATTAGAGCAGTACTTTACAAAGGGTTCTGAGACCCGGGGCTCTGTAGGGAAGAGCACCATGATCTATTAAGGATGGTTGACAACCATGAGGGCCCCTAGAGCTGTCATTTTATAGCCCTGGAATAAGTTAGCTAATTAGTCAAATGGATTTCGATTCAGGTTTCTACCAATGCACCCATTGGATGGAACTCTGGGGACAAGTGATTGGAGTGATAGAGAAATTCACAAAAAGGGCAGAGATTGTATCAACTATCAGTAGATAGTAGAAACACACACATACTCTCTTTCTTTCTCTCTTAGTCTCAAGGTATATTTCTCCTTTATCAAGAAGAAGCTCGAGAGTGATGTAAGCTCTAGATTTGAAGTAGAAAAGAGAATATCTCAGGAAATGTAAATGGGGAGTGGGTTGAACAAAATGGTGTGCTCAGGGAAGTCCACACAGTTTGGTGGTCCTGGGTCATCACAGGTGTAGCGGATGATGGTAAGAGCGGAGACTGGAGAGGTTGCTGAGGTTCACATCATCATGGACACACTCTGTGTATTAAGATGTTGAGACTTTATTATGCAGGTCGTGGGGTGTCAGGTCCTGATCCTCTCTTATACTTAGCATCAGGGTCAGTGTGTGTAAGATAATAAAATTAAGCTTGAGAAAAATAATAATGGGAACATGGGACCCGGAATTGCTTAGACTTTAGTAAGTGGTAAGGGAGTAGCAACAGCTAGGTCTTACATCAAAGAGCTGGGCTCAGACTTCATGTTTGGCTCTAGCAGAAGCTTCTATCTGAGAATAGAGAAGAAGACATGGAAGAGAAAGTTTGGGATTTAGTGTCCGAAATATTGGGGATAATGAAAGTAATGTGTAATTAATGGAAACTTAGGCCCAGGGATCGGGGTAGCAATCCAGTTATCAATCTTGATGTTCAGGGGGATAAATAGAGGCTAGGGCCTGGGACCAGTACTGGGCCATCATGTGAGCAGTTGGCCTTGGGGATGAAAAGGACACTCTATTTCCAGAACTGAGACAGCAGATGTGACCAGAGCAGAGCTGACCTGACACTCAGAACTTTCGGCTAATGTGTTGCCTGCAGCCTTGGCTGAGCAAGGGGACATAGGCTGCACTACTTCAGAAGCCTGGCTTTTAATCCCTGCCGGCCCTTTGTCTCTACAGAATCTTGAACAAAGCTGGTTCTCCATTAGAGGTTAAGCAACCCTGACATGTCAAATGAGATTAGTGTAGAGCCTGGTGAGCAAAGATGGGGGAACAGTCCTCCTAGCTGCAGGATGGGAACTCAGAGTTGTCTCGTCAGTCCTACCTGCTTCCTGCTTCCCTTCCCCCAGCCAGGACTCTTAGAATTGATGCAGGAATGAGGGATCGAAGCAGTTCCAGGACAACTCCTAGTCTCACCAATCTTTTGAGCCAGACTCTGCTCTAGTTTTGATGAAGAGAGTCCATCCCTCATTCTCAGCCTGTGTCTCAGTTCTTATAAGAAGGGCTCAGGTACGGCCCAGCTGAATGACCTTGGTCAAGTGTTGACTGCCTCAGCTCTACTTCCTTACGTGCAAAACAAAGGCAATAATCCCATCTTCACGGAGTTGTTAAGAGTTTTCCTTACAAGTGATGGTGAAATGTACATACGGCACACTGAACATCTTCGCCAAGTGCTCCATAAATGTGATGGTCTCCATGACGGCCATGGTGGCGATCATGGACTGTGATGGCCTCTGTGCTCTCTGAGTCATACTTGACAGTCTTGCCAGTACACTTGCTCCAGCAGATGTGTGGGTTTGCACAGGAGCAAGGTACATGTAAAAGGAAGAGTGCAAGGCAGAACGGGAAAAGAAATCCAGCCAGGGAGACAGAGCCAGTAGCCAAATTAGGTCGATTTTAATTTAAATATTCAATGGCTCCTTTGTGGCTTCAGGAAAAAAGTAATGATATAATTATTGTGCAAAGAGAATATGCAAATGAAGAGTATGCAAATAAAGGAAATATCAGAGAGGTTTTGGACAAGTCCAGTAAACCATGGGATTAATATTACTTCATGGCATATAAAACCTACTGTGTCTTGGGTAGTGGGAATTGAAATGTCCCTTTGCCCTCCCCCCGGGGCTGTGTTCCTTTGTCTTTCTCTTTGTCTCTGTATAGCTCCTTAACACTTTGCATACTGAATTTTACTCTAGTTTTCTGCTCGTCTGCCTTGCGCATCAGACGGTGAACTTTCTGGAGGAGAGGACTACATGTACATTGTACCTTTGTTACTTGGCACAAGGTAGGCCATGTGACTGTGCATTTGTGAAAGGAATAAAAGTCTCCTGCAATGAAACCTCCCTGACACAGAATTTTAAGCTGTTCTCAAAGGACACGCATGAAAATGTAGTTTCTTGGAAAAGGGGTAAACAGAAAGGAGTCAGACAAACTGGGATTGTGTGTAGCAAGGAGAGATCTGCGAGGCATCATCGACAGTATTGGTTGGATGAATAAGAAAGCCTCCTCACCAACAATATAGAAGCAGAAGTGAGTGAGATCCCTCCTGGAATCATGGAGGCTCGGGGAGACCAGCCTGCCGAAGGCTAAGTTATCGAGCCACTATTTTTAAAACTGCCTTTGAAAAGAAGCTTGAATGAAAGCAAAGGAGTTGTGCAATTAGAATGTACTTTTCTTTTGTGTTCTTATCTGCTTCTCCCATAAGCTATTTTTGGTAAGTTTGCATTAACTTTCTAACAAAACGCCAATTAAAGCAACTTTTAATAGGCTGTGTTTAAAAGACCAAATCCAAAGAGGAGAGTGTGTTAGATCCCTGCGTCAGTGTGGAAACCAAATTCTTAATCCTACTTGGATAATAACTGAAATTCTCCGTTGTTTTCACTTGGGAGAGCAACATAGTCAACGGAAAAGCAAACTCTCCCAGTGGTGACCAAGAATGCACACACCTAGTGCTGCGATGACTTTTTCCCTTTGACCTTTCCTTCTTTCCCTCCCCCCAGACCCTCCCTTAACAGGAACTTGTTTTCCAGATAGCATCAAATGACACCCCAGCACTCATGTTTATAATATAAACTGACAATACACTCAAGTCTGTGTTGGCAATCGGAATGTTTTACACGACATCAGCGCTCCCCTCTTTCTGGAAAGACGAATTAAAACACACCACAGTATTTACATTTGGATTGCAGGTGCTCTGGGCGGGGTTCCAATTACATCCACTACGTTTGTTGAAAAACAACTTCAAAGTGGACCCAGAGATTTAAGTTGGTCCTGCACACGCTTTTCCTGATTGACCAGGTTCTGACTTCCGTCTCCTATCTCTACATCTTGGTGCATTCTGTTCTCTGCCTGCTCTTTCTCCTCCCTTGCTTGACTGTTTAATGCTTATCCATCCACTTGGTCTCCCCGGGTATCCCCCCTCTGAGTCCCCAGAGAACCTGTGCTAACCCTTTTGCCAGTGTTTATCCCATGCAATTGTCTCTATAATCACTCATTGGTCTGCACAAACGCTGCAGGCTAGAGTGGGTCTTTATTGACTGTGAGGTCCCTGTTAATATAATAGAAGCACAGAGTGTACCACAAGTACCATGTACACCTACAAAACGAAGAAAGTTTAAACATGGATGTATCGCCACCTCCATACATAGTTTATAGACAGACATGGATGGTAGACGGTGGGTGCATGTGGAAAGTGGAATAGACAGGCAGGTGGACACATGGGTGGATAATAGATCTCAGCGGAGCTCACGCAGGGATGCAAATCCAGTTCTCTTCTTGCTTTCATCCTTCGTGACCGTCCCATTCAGTTCTTTGGGAAATTCTACGGGGCTGTTTCCCTTATTGATATTGAGTTAGCCTCTTTCCTTCTCTACTCCCTGTCTGAAAAGGTAGAAGGTAAACCAGTTTTTTTTTTTTTAATCAGTACTTAATTTTGCAAAGTCACCTACAACTGATTTAGTTTCCTTTTGAAGGAATATAAGAAAACAAGGTTTTTGCCGATTGTATCTGGTGAGACAGGTATCAAGTGTTCAGTCCGTAGGCGTCAATTCACTGCACAAACAGGAGGACGAAGAGGAGATGCATCTGGGGGGATCACCTGTAGTCACAGGAGGGCTAGAAGAGGTGGCTGCCCCCTTGTCTTGATGTCTCTTCTGCTAAATGGAATCAAACTATGGACAAAAGAGGTTATCAAGAGGAAGTTCTCTGACGTCGTGTTCCTGGTTTATATGCGGTATCATGAATGTGAGAAACTCATGACTCTCATGTGTGACTTCCATGGAGAAATTTGGGGTAGCCGCATTTGATAGCAAAAATCACCAGCCCACAAAGTTGAACACAACACCCAGAGGCAGAAGGAAGTCATGTTTTCTTCAGGAGTGAAATGTGGATTTTTGATGGAGAGTTAACATGCAAAATCTGACCTTTCTTCTTACGGTCGCTACACTAGGAATCAGATCTGGAACTCACAGCTGGGCAATTAAAAAAATCCCAGGATGGGAGAGGAGTACCTGAGGTTAGTATAGCTGAAGGCTTACCAGGTATGGGACCTTGGACAAGTCATTTTAGACCCTGGGAAGTGGAGAACAAGGACTAAGTCCTCACTGAATTTCTTTCTGAGTAATTATTTGGATGTTTATAAGAATCTTATAAAGAAAATGATATATTTAAAATATTTAATCTTATCTTAAAAACTTTGAATTTGTGACCTATTATTATTATTGTTATTATTATATTATTTTGGTCCAATATCACTAAGACTGGATGGAGGAATGCAAGTCCCACATTTTCCTATGTCTCCTCTGTGTATCAATGTTTCCACTTTTTCCCCTAACCTCTAAACACAGGTTTTCAATTTATATGTGATAGAGAATATATTAGTTCATCCATTATGAACAATTTTTTTAAAATTGCTGGGAATAGTTCATAAATACTAGGTTAAGTAAATTGGCTGTAAATATTTGTACTAGGGTATGGTGATATTAAAAAAGGACTATAAAATATTAATGAAAACACTCCCAGACTTCACCTTTCTTAACTGTGTGGCCACAGCTAAGTTATCCACCCTCTCCTGGTCTCAGCTTCCACATCTGGGAAATCAAGACGCTCTGGATTGCTCGCATTCTTATAAAGATTCAGTGAGATCATACCAGGAAAACACGCATCAGAGAAATGCCTGGAAATGCCTCACATACAGGAAATTCTCAGAAGACATCTGCTCTATTAAAATAAAATCGTCTATATTGCATCTCCACTGCCCCAGGATCAGTGGTGGTGGCATGTTTGCTAGTTTGGAGTTTCTTTGATTTCCTGTATCTCACCTGGTTGGATATACTTTAAAAAATCTGACTATCAGCAGTGCTCATGTTATGCATAGAACAGGAAGATATCTGAGACGGGAATGTGAGTGTTGTATCACATATTTGGTATAGTGCCCTCCTTCAACCCTTTGATTGTCACAGGGTCAAAGCCAAATTTGTCAGCATGGCAACCAAGACCGCCCCTAATCTACTTTCTCCAGGTGGATCAATTCTCACTGCTTCTCTACGCAAGCGTTTATGTGAAGAAGATTTCTCTTCCAACATTCCTGGGTACCCGCTCATTTACTCTTTGATCCAGGAACGTTCAGCTAGAGTGGTCTTTATCAAACAAAAGACCCATTTGTTCCCCTCTGAGTCAGATGGGAAGCCACGGGAAGTCTAGAGCACAAGAAAAGCCAAAGCCTTTGCGATGGTCTACAAAACTCAACAGAACCTGGCCTCGGGTACCTGTCGGGTCTCACCTCCCACCTCTTCACCCACTCCACTCCAGCCGTGCTGGCCTCCTGGATTTCTTCAAACGCAGCAAGAATACTCTGCATTTGGCCTTTGAATTTCCTGTTCCTCTTTCCTGGAAATGCCTCATCCCTAGCTTTCCATGTGATTCCCTCGTCTTTCTTTCGGCATCTGGCGAATTGTCACCTTCTCAGAAAGGCTGTCTCCTTCATGTGCAATATAAAATAGCAACGCCTCTGCTGTCCCGTTGTACACCCTTAAACTTTGTTTTTCTTCATAGCATATTTCATCACTGGGTAAATCTTACTTATTTCGAATTCATTTATTCTATAAGGTCCAGGAGCACGGACTGCATCTTACCCTAGTGCACTGGACACTATTAACCATCACCTCTGAATGGCTGGATGCCCCACCTGCCTCCATAGTGTTGCCCATACTTCCCCCTTGCTTAGGGTTTCCTGCCTTCTCTTTAAATTTGGCTCAGCTTTATGCAGCCAACTCAATCTCCCATCTCTTCGAGCCCTTCAATAAACATCCCAGCCAGCAGTAGTCATCTGCTTCCCTAAATCACTAGAGGAATAAAGACTATTTACCTGTCGGTGGTCATCTGGGGCTCTGTGTGTGTAGTAGTACATTACGTTAAGTGAATGTGTTCCGGAGCCAGATTGCTTGGGATCAAATCCTAGGTCAGCCATTGATGAGTTGGGTGACCTTGTGCAAGCTCGTCAGCCCACCTGTGTGACATACCCTCACCTGCGGTAGAGGACAAAGCCAGAGTCCACCTCATGAGTGTGCTGCAGGGATTAAATGAGCAACATTCATCAAGGGCCATGCCTGGCACATAGTAAGTACTCGGTCAATGCTGGCATTTATTTTTATCACCTACACAAATTGTGTCCCCGGTTAGTTCAAAAGCTCCGTTCGTTGTACGCCCCGTGACATATGGCAGTCTTCCACACAGCAGGTACTCAATCACTTTGTTGACTTTTGGTAAAATTATTTCCCAGAAGAAATGTCAGAAGAAATGCTTGGAAAAATTATGCCAAAGCCGTTATGATTGTAAAGCTGTCTGGGGACTCACAGAAGGTAAAGACTCTTTCTTTTGAGACTCTCAAAAGAAAGTTGCCTTGCACACTCATTCGGAATACATCTTCTAAGCGTCTGCTATGGGCCAGACATTGTGCTGGGTGCCTAGGGATGCAGTGAGGCAAAGGGCAGGCTTCTTTTTCTAAAGGGGTTGGTGGGGGCGGGGGTATGAGCCGGTAGCTGTAACCCATGTGGGCAGGGCTGAGGGTGAGATGTGGGCAGTGTTGCAGTCTCAGGGGTCACTTATGGATGGGGAAGTACTGGAGAGTTACTTTTTCAGGTTGACTCAGGTAGCCTATGTTTCTATTTCTGCGTGCTGCACGAGTGATCTTGAAAACGAGAATGGTGTTAAAATTGAAAATGGAATAAGGTCCCTGGGGAACAAAAGCAGAAGTTGTCTGGGAAAAACACACCGAAACTGTGTAAAACAGAAGCACAGATTGAACAAAAATGGTTGAGTTCTTTAGGTTTCACTATAATCTAAAAACATTGTCCTGAGGACAACACGTTGAATAAGACTTAGGATTTTTCCCCTTCTTTTCCTGGCACATTGTTAATGAAGAAAAGT